>NC_139724.1:53032483-53067483 GCF_964211835.1 Anser anser
GAATTCATCTTTTCATGCAGCTGCAGATTCTATTCCTATCAACGTATTTATAGCACACCCATCACCAAAGTCTAAGAAACCCACGGCAAGCAGAAAAATATGTATATTTACACAAAGCCCACTCAGAGGACTGCTGCACTTAAATGCTGCAAGGTTTTCCTTCATGTATATAATTTGGCAAAGCAGTTAAGGATTCTTCATGCTTAAATGCCTAAGGAAACTAAGACATTATTAATTCTTGCATAAAACAGCAAGAAAAGTCAATGAAATCTTGGAATATTTAGAGCAGCAACGGTTGTTTATGCAAAGCCATGACACATAAACTCATATTTATTTTACGATCAGTTAAAATAAGTTCATTCAAAGAACATTTTAATAATAACATGAAGGCACAATAAATTGAGTTAAAATGTTTGGGCCTATCTTGTATTCTTAAGCTCCATGACAATACTGGTTAGTAGAATTTTACAGCCCAGAGAATAATGCTGCCACTGTTTTCTGTACAGTTGCAGCTGAGAAACAGCTTTTTCCCCCTTTCCTTCATGACATTTTCTTTTTGTTTATTAAAAATAGAAAAGGACAGCTGCATACTTAGATTTGCATTAACTTCATAAATTGTTAATCCTGAAAAGACATGCTGCTCACAGAGGGGGTTTAGTTTAATGCTGTGGACTCCCATTCAGTGACTATCGCTATTTCTTATGTCTGAAATTGTGCATATCAGGCAATATTTGCTTCTGTATAAACTGAGCCAATTCTCAGGGTGTCCCTTGATGCACGTAAGAGCTTTATTTTTGTTTTGGAAAAGAGGGCTCTCACATCAATCTACTTTGTCCTGATATCCAGGCTTGGACAAGGGTTAAGGAATCAAGCAGGCACATACCATATACTACCATATACTACCATACACTACCATATACTACTATTTCCAAGCCTCTTTAACTCATTTACTTCCCAGCCATAAGGTTTTCCTTTTATTTTGGCTAAACTGAGATGCTTAATACATTTAGTGAAGCCTTTATTAAAGAAATATAAAGGAGGAAAACATGACTGGAAATTTTCCAAATTTTTCATTGCTTACATGAGAGATGACAGGAGAGAAGCATTCAATCAAATGAATGTTTTGCAAACATCTGTAAGCTATGTTCCAGTTACGGAAAAACTGAAAACCACATAACAAAAAAAAAAAAAAAAAAAAAGGAAGATTTAAGTATATATGCTGGAACTTAGACAACTCCAAAATTGTCATCCTGAGAAACCTGACTCAGCTATTGCTTCACTGTGCAATCTATAGCAGAGTTTTCTATTTTCCAGGCTTTTAGCTTTCAATGTCTGTGTTCCTGGACCGCCTACTGAGATTGTTCCACAAGGCAGAAAATAATTCATCATCTAAAAATGATGAATCCTTTCCTAGTAGCTATGCTTTAAAAACATATCTAAATACACAACCAATAAAAATGAACTGCAAGAGCAATACAATGGTTCCAATCCTAGCAGCGCTGTTTGATGATGACTATGAAAGCATTTCTGAGTTTTTTGAAACAGAGAAGTTTCAGAAGGTGTTAAGTTCCTCCAGGTCCATCTATAACATTGCTGAATATAGCACTGTGTCTCTTTTGCATATATTCAGGTTGATGTATGATAATAAATGAGATGTTGTCAGTGAACTCAAGTTCTGTTTTAAGTTTGGTGAAAGACCAAAGCACCTCCTTCAGCATAGCTGAAACAAAGTTATACTTACAGTACTGCAACTCAGATCAGGATCTGATCCATGCTATCAAAAATGCATCCCTATGAATGTGCCAGAACTGAAATTCTCATTACTGAGCAAACAATAGCAGTAGGAAGCAAAGGATATGATGATTGTAAAATAATTGCCTGCCTCCACCTGCTGAGGAAAAAAGTGTCATATTTTATGTTATATTATGTAATGTCTTACCATTAATAGCAATGTATTCCTATATCTATATTTTTAGTACTGCATTATCTATGTCTACATTATCCATAGATACTGCATAATCCATAAATACTCTTATTCTAATTACTTTGCCATGCATGTTAAAATAGTCCATATTCTTTGCCCCTTTCTTTGTTTTAGTCTTTCACATAAAGACTTTAAATAGCTTCAGAAATATATAATAAAATAATAATCTGTAGAACTATTGGTTCAGTTGTGTTACAGACTTAGGGAGATATAGGAGGATATATATATATGGTTGTGTTCAGAAAAATCTGCTGAAATATTTTTTCAGTGAAAAATAAGGGTTTCATCAGAAGCTAAAACATTTGAGGCACACGGATGTAAATGAATTTATTCCTTCCCTCCCCCCCCCAAAAAAAAAAAAAAGAGAGAGAAAAGAAAAGAAAAACAGAAAATTTCAAAAGTATTGGAAGTTAATTCAATAATTATTCATTTTTTTTACTTATGTAGATTTCATCTTTAATATATATATTGTATATATATATCATATATATATACATGTAAATTGCTGAAATGACAAAAATTGTCTTAAAACAAGAGACAAAAAATTAAAAAGCAAAAATCACAAAAACACACATCCTGAGCAAGAGAAGAAGCAAATTTTTTCTAGTCCATCATATACTTAAAACATGTAAAACCTCCACTATGACTAGGATATTACAAATATATTTTGCCAGGGATTTTTACCCTCATAATCATAATGAGGGGAAAGGAATTTAAGAAGTGTGGAAGAAATCCTTGCAGAAATAAAGACAGAACTATTTCCTGTTCTGAAATTGGTTGCTCTTTTGTTGTTTTTGTTTTAAATACATTCTCTTTCAAGGGAAACATCAACATTTTTGTTCTGTTAAAAAAAGTGTCTACCAGTGTTCATCTCACATCTGTGACCTCGTCTGGAATACAGGCAGCTCTGAAGCTCTGCCATTCATGCATAGTAAGGATAACATGAAAGCTAGCTTTTCAGCATGTAACTTACAGTATCTTGTATGAAAAATGCAGGACTCCATATTGATACATTTTTCTTCCTCTTTTCCAAATTTCTTTGCACTTTCTTTAAAAGGAAATAAGGAACAATGTCATAAACTGTCGACTGATGAGTGAAAATCAAAGTCAATTAGAAGCAGCCAGAAGAACCAATGTTAAGATCATTGGATCTTCATTCATCTTTTCCATTAAGGACAGAGTAGTTGCCTCGTGTTTAGACTTCATTTGCTTTCCTAAATTTGTCAAACCACAGTGATACCATGGAATACCACTCATTAGCAGAGCAGAAACCAAGTAAGAATGAAAAAGGGTGATATCTTCTGTAGTTTCAAGAAATAAACCTGTTACTGAGTTTATGATCTTGATTTTACTTTCTCTTTGCCCAAGCTGTACTTTATTGTGTAACCCATCTCAGTGATATTTCTTCTGGTTTAATATTATGAGTATCCAGTTATCATGCAATATTTTCAGCAGTAGATCTGGAAAACATTTTCAGAAGAGACCACCCACATTTAACAGATGGAGAAACTCAGGCACCAAGGCAGGGGCACACTGATGTTCATAATGACATTGAAAAGCAGAAGAAAATAACATTTTCAGACACAAAACCAATTTGTTCAGTGTAAATGTCTTGTTGCATTTGAAAGCTCAATGTACAGGTGATTAGGAAAGATATGCTATCATTGGTAAAACTTGGTTAAATGAAGCTAACATTTGAGGCAATCAGATGAGTAATATTAAGAGAAACAAGATGTTGGAAGCAAAACGTTTTGTACAAAAATCCTGAGGCCAATGAAAGAGAGGAGTATTTTGACCTTTGGTTCCTGTTTGGGGGATAGAATGAGAAGAAAAGTAACATGTAGGCCTTTCCTTGATTAATCACCACACAGATAGCACTTGGAAGTCTGAGTTACTGAAGTTACATCATACACCCCTGACAGTCCTTATGCATATAGTCTTTTGTCATCTCTGGAGCGTGACAGAAAAAAAGCACACCTCAAGCTGTTGTCAAAAGCAGGTTTCAGTTTGAGATGCTGTTGGAAACTTCCAAATGCAGAACTACGACTTATTCTAGGCTCTTTTTGTCACCTGTAAGGCAACAAATGAGTCTTGTATTCTGAAAGACGAAATATTCCCAAACCTTATGGTTATTAGAAGAAAGAAGTGTTTTCATATCAGCTGCCCCTTATCTTCTTCCAGATCTTAATGTTTGTGTGTTTTAGTATATTTGTACAACTAAGATATTACAGCTCTTAGATGAATGCAATGAAGATGCCAATTAATACAAAATGAGATTATATTCATTATGAATGATTACTTGCTAAAATGCATTGAATGCTGCTATTCTAACCCAGTAACTTTTTTTGTGATGATACTCCCAAGTAATTATTCCATCTGCTGGCCAATCCTCTTTTGAGCCTGTCAGACAGAAAAAAAAAAGACAGAAAAATAAAATAAAAGTAAAATAGTTTAGACAATGAAATTCTAGTAAAACAATTATTGACTTGACATTGGTCACACTGAGGCAAAACTGTTAGTGATAATCAGAGTGAGGTTGTAATTTTCTATGAAATGTTTTTCCTATTAGGTAGGAAAAATGAAAATTATGTTAAAATGAAAATTGCTCATGTTTGTTTGGCAGATGAAATCTGAAGCAATAACTTTCAATAGTACTTTCAACTGTCCCAAAATGACATTAAATATATTTTTCTTTTCTGCTCTTACTGTTTTTGTTGTTACTACTTTTAATTCAAACATTATTCAAATAATTTACTGGAATTGCTGTAAAATGTATAAATGAATGTGTATCTCTGAAATTCTCATACTGATTCTTGTAGTTTGTCTGTTTTGCCTCTATTAGGGCTAAATTAGATAATTGACTAATATCTATATTTCTGCACTGATAAGTTTTGTGAATATCTCAAGATATGGTATGTTTCATAAAATCCAAAATTCTAACAATAATGAAAGAAATGATAGTCTTTTGGACCTATTTTGTATTCAATTTGCAAGATAGTGGAAAATCAGTGCATGTTTTATTATTTAACATTTTTATTATTTAAAAACTTTTCAAATATAGTTAATATTTCAAGAAAGAATGAGCTTAAATAAACACATTTCAGTCTGTGGTGGGCGTAATTTATTCATGTAACTGTGTTAAGTGATTAAATATCTCAGTTATGCATATTTATTGTGTCTCCTGATAAGATATCTGAAACTTTGGAAATAAGGGGAGAATGAATTCCTCCTACCTATCATAATCTTGGTTTCCTCTGGGCTGGGAACCAGTGTCTTTTTAACTTGGTCAGGGGTGGAAATGTTACATGTAAATACAACCATTGGGCACAACTAGATGTCACCTTGCAGCAAATATTTTTGGTGAGGGATTTAAGCAATAAATAAATATTGCAGGCAAGATCTCTCTGCTTACAAATTCATGCATTGTGTTGCATCCATAATAAGCTGAATAGAATCAGAAGTGTATATAGTGTTTGCAGGACAGATGTTAAGAACCTAAAAGTGCTCAGAACAGGTCTGGTGTAATTTAGCTGTTGATTAGTGCTGCCAGAAGAAGGGAGGACTACTTTAGGAAGAGCTACGGTGGTGCAAGAAAGCATTTTAGGAGAGTATTGTAAGAAGTGTTGAGGAAATCATGGAAAAGCTAACCAGGACCAGCAAGCTCCATTGGCCTACATAGCTGCATAACAGAGGGCACAGAAAAATCTTCTGGCAAATGGTATTTTCTACCTTATCAAAATAAATTACATAAAAATGAAAATTACATAAAAATGAAAACTGGTCATAGGCACTTTTGTGTATATTAACAGCAACATGTATTTTTAGTCTTAAATGAGCTTGCTTAGAAACATGAATAATTAATTATACTTTTAATAAGTGGTCTTTATTTTCCTCTTCTTCCATCCAAACTTTAAGTACGTAACTGTGGAAAAGAAAACTTTTTCTCCTTACAGAGCATCTGCTCTGTGCTGTTAATAAATAAATAAATAAATAAATAATATATATTTTTTAAGTAGTTTATTGTTTTGACCCTTGTTTCTCAGTCCCTACATTAAATTTTTCAGTTTTATGTCAAAGGTGGGTTGTTCGTCCTCACACTCCAGGCCTTTGATTGACTATCCTCACCTAGCCCCCACATATTTCCTGTTGTAATTTTAACTCATGGCTTCAACCAGACCATGGTGACTTTATCTATTGCTCACATTCATGTCATTGCTGATACTGCTCCTTACTTGAGGAAGAAAATACCTCTTAAATCTGGACTGCTATTGTGTTATTCTCCTTCAAAATCCTCCTTAAAACTCTCTGTTTCTATGCTGCTCATATAGGTCTTGACAAAAGATTAGACAGCTGGAGGTCTGAGACAAGCAGCCTATCATGCTGACCAATACTGCATTTTTTTGGTACTTTCCCATCTGTCTCTTCCCATCTGTTGTTTCTTGTCATGTTCTTAGATTTTAAACTGTTTAGGCGCAAAGGTCATCTATTAATTAATGCTGATGCAGCCTAACTACATTGTGCACAATGCAGGTGATTAATAGAGCATATAGTCTGCAACTGCAAGAGGAATAAATTTATTATTATTAACAGCCACATCTTTAATAAAGGCAAATCCTTTTTGGGTCTTCATTTTTACTCCTTGTATCTGATTACATGATAGCATTTAGTTTAGTTCAAGATATATAACATCACACATCTTCACATGTTGTCCAAGAAGTGCATGACAATTTTTTTTGATGTTTTGAATATTGCTGTTTTGAAATTTTAACTGTGATCAGTGTACTCCTGTCCCTTAAATGCTTTTGATTCTGTGTTGTCACAAATGTAGTTTGCTCTTCTGCAAATACTCAGGATTTCTGTTAAGGATTTCACGTTTTGTTTACTGCACTGCAGTTGTGATCTGTGCTGTTTCACTGTTTCCCAAAGAGAATTCATTCAGTGAATTCAGTCTTCAGTCTTTGTTTGTGGGTTTATGTGATATAGTCACAATATTTTGGTTGAGTAAGTGTAGATATATAATATTTCTAGATACAAATCATTTGCAAATTCTTTGTTTTTTTGTTTTTTTTTTTGCACAGGAGAAAATATGTGTCAAGTGAATTCAATATTCAATAACTTTTATTTTACTTAAATATATACCAGATAAATAAGATTGTTCTTCTGCATGTTTTCACATTTTCTATAGTTATTAGGGTGAATGCTTTCAATGTTCCATAAGGCTGATCTAGGAATTTGGATCTAAATATAGTGTGCTATTATCAGCATGTGCTTTACATAGTTTAGGATGCGATGCCTCATTAATTTCATATTATTTTACTTTATTTTCCATGTACCAGCCATTAATGATAAAATAGGTGAATGGCACTGTTATTACTGAAATGTTAGTCTGAAATGTACTTCAAAGCTTGTACATAGAAGTAAGAAAGATTTCGTTGATGGTCATCACTGTTACTGAGGAAAAGCTTTCAGGTCCTTTCACAGCATTCTTGAAGATTGACACATCCCAAGAACCTGCAAGGAAAGGCATAAAACTATGCAAATATAATCTGAGTATATTCTGAATTGCCACTCTGTTAGTTCTTCAACTCTTAGGAAAACTCGCTGTGGACTCTTAAGCTGTTCATTTCATTCTCTGCTTTCTGTCAATAATCAAAATTAAAATACAGACTTTTTCTTAGTGTATATTTCTCATTATTTTGTACTTGCATACTGCCTATAGTGCTATCATTAGTATCATGTAAGCCTGCCAAAATTGCTGATGTCTAAAATATATTTCTTTAATGAGACACTTCTTTCAAGCCAGTGCGTGGTATTTTGGCAACTTTCTACTAGTGTGTTTTATACACATTCTGTAAATTCACATTAACATTAATTTATTTTGCATGCCAGTAGGAAAGAAACCTGTGAAATTGAAAGAGATGGAAGGAAGAAGTGGAGATTACACATTTTATCTAAAGTGATTGACAAAGTAATTGACAGAGCAAAGAAATGTGAGATAATACCAGACAAACTAGAAGTAAAACTGTGGAGGAAAAAGTTTGTTTTATTGTCTGAGATTAGGGATTTTGTCTTTTTTTTTTTTTTTCTGCCCATGCTGTCCGTCACAAAGAGTTCTTACCAATGTAAGGCTTGTGAATGAATTTACATTAAAAGAAAATATCAAAACAAAGATTCCTGAGATCATTGTCTTAATCCCTCTCCTTCAGTCTTGAAATAATTTTTGAGCTTCTGTGGGCGTAGCAGTGTTTTTGGAAGTGACAGAATCCCCGAAGTCCCACTGAAATAAGTTTGTGTTTGGTAGATCTTATTTGAGTGGGTATTTTTTACATTCCAGGTATATTTTTATTGAAAGTAAACTACATGCTGATGAGGACATTATTACTGTACGTGTGTGTAGGAAAAACACAAGTTATAGTTTCATGTATGTTTCAAGTTGCCATAAGCCTTCTCTGAAAAATGCAATCCCTTCTCTTGTATTCTTTTCTGTCCCTTTGGTGCCTTTAGTTCTGGCACAAGCATTTGTGTGGCCACACAGGGAGCTGCATCTGACAGCTGAGAAGTTAAAACTAATTTAGGAAAAATAAAATGTGAGTCGTTCAAAAAAGAGTGTTACTTATCTTGGTGGAAAGGGATTCAACTTCGTGTTGCCTAAAGCTCTGATTAGGGCTTTGCCAAATACAGATCCAGTGGCTAAAAGACTGTTTCACAGTTGAGCAGATGCCCAACCAATATCAATATTTACAAAGCAGAAGGCAGCAGCCAGCAATGCAGTTGATGACAGACTGAAATTCCTGATTAGGTTATCCTTAAATATGTTCTTAGAAGAAAGGGAAAGGGAGTGAGGAAGGTGAATGATAAGTTGCCAGAAGTATTTGGCAACCTCAGAGATCCAAGGAAAGCACAGGGATCTAAAAGTCCTTCCCCAGCCCAACACCTGTTTTCTTTGAATGCAGCCTAAGGATACAGGATAGGAAAGAGAATAGTGAGTCTATAAACCCATAGGTTAAACAGTAATTTATAGTTTGTCCTATGAATCCTGGGAGGGAGATGCATCTAGGGTTTGTTTCTGCAATATGAAGATGGAATGATTATCTTTCTTTGTCAATCTGCCCCCATAAAGCTTTTGCAAGTGCATTGTCTACTTCTGACTTTTTTTTTTTTTTTTTTTTTGTAATTTAAGCCTGTGGTAGAAGTAATTTCAAGAAAATAGTTAAAACAGAATAACTTAAAGACATCTGGATCCTTGAAACTGGGATTTTATTGTAGTATCTAGACCACTATCCTGGTGTTGAAAGAATTGAGAAGACACTTTTCCTTTTAGCTTTAAAGAGAGAGTTGGAAGCTTGGGATTTGCATCAAGGAATTCTCTTCCAGTGATCAACGGTAACAAGATAAGCTTTCTGTCAGCATCAGCTAGGGGAAAGAAGCAATGAAGTCTTAAGGGAGTTTATAAGAACTACATGATAAAATGTCCTGCTTTTGATACTGTTCTCCTGACTTCTTTTTGTGGTCAATTGAGAATATCACCCTAGATAAGTCTTATTAAATTTCAGATCAATAGATTAATAATTTGAAGATGATTTGGTATAGTTTAATATTAATTAACTATTTTTTTAAGGAATAGCTCTTTTTTTTTTTTTTTTGAAAACTAACATTTCTTGTGGACAGAACAAAAGATTTTAGCTCTTAACTCTGCTGGCCACTGAAAAATAATCAAAAAGAGGCAGATAATATTAGCACATAGAGCTGAGTGCAAACCTACTTGACAGTTAGGAAATGAATGACAAGGATGTTTACCAGAAGTTGCTGAGATATTTCTGAAATACAATTAGTTTGGTCTGTTCACTGTTGCAAGTGAAGGTATGGAAGATGCCTGATTTTTATGATTTTTATTTATTTATTTATTTATTTTTCATATATATCAATGAACTCATTTTTAAGTTGTCCTTAAGTATCAAAATTATCTTAAGAAAGGTTTCAGATTTGGGTCCAAGAAATGACATTTCTTGGTACATCTTCACAATTTTCAGATTAATACATTTAAAAACGGTTTTGTGGACTCTTTGTTAGTTTTACTGGAATGCAACAAATTGTGTCAGAATTTCATTGACTCTCTCCTATATTTATGTACTGTTCTGCCTACCACAGAACCCAGTCAGAAAACTAATAAATGGAAAGAGTATGGTTTTGTTATTTGTTCAAAACAAGACTAGGTTGAAGTATCTAATGAATTCAAGTTGGGCATCAGAGTGCTTATTGCATATCTTCAGTCATTCCAAATAACAAAGGTAGTTCCCTCTATATAAGTTAATCTCTTTATATTGTGAATAATGTTAATATTTCAAATACAGCTTTACTGGAAGTAAACAAAGAAATTTTCAATAAATAAATGATTTGTTTAACTCATTCTACTATACCCTTTCTAGAAGTTAATTTAACATCAGATGGTAGTAAATGTGACAGAAAAAAATATTTTTGTGTTGTGTTTTTTGTTTTGTTTTTGAGACAGAGCACTTATCACTTACAGGCATGTGGTACTAATCTGAAAGATGAATTGGTTCATTCCCTTCAAGTACCACATATCCATTCACACACCACCAAGTTTAACACTATTAAAGGGTAATTTCTCCTGTGAGATCTATGCCTGGTACAGCCAAAATCTCTACACAGTGCCTTTTAAACTTTTCATGGCAGGTAAGGGGATTTAAATAAAATGCTTCATCAAATGTGCAATCACACAGATATTCTTCCTGTTGAAATATCCACGTATTCAAACAACAAATAAACATTGCTAAAAATCGTGATGCTCTGAAACATTAACAATAAGACAGTATCTTTTCACTCCTTTCATCATTAAATTACTTTCCTTCTAAGATCTTTTTTTTTTTTTTTTTTTTTTTACATTCACACTAGAATGAACACTCTTTTGAAATCCATTTTTTATAACTTAAGGTCACAGATTATGTTGTCTCTGACTTGAATGGGGTCAACATTTTGGTCTAAAACATTTTTTTTAAATGGATGCAGTTTTGGAACCAGATTCACAGATCAGAATCAGATTGTTAGTGAAGCCAAACCAATTTGCATGTCCTGAAAACATGAACTTGAAGCTTTGCCAGATCATAGGTCATAGTTACAAAACTGTTTTGTTAAGATGTGAGTAACCTAAGTGCTATTCTTCATGTTAAGGAAGCTGTGCTGCAATTCACAAGACCTTTCTGTGTCAGTCTCATCTGGAAGCTGACTTGCTTGGCTTTCTTAGGTCACATAAAATTTAGGTTCTGCTCCAAGTACCGAAGTTGGTTTGTCAACAGTATTGGCCTTTAATGCAAGAGTTCAGGGCTTAAAGCATTAATAAATCAAAGTCTCCCAGATACTAATTCTCTCTTGTGCCTGAGGGAAGTTAACTCACGTCTTCCAAATGTATATATTACCCTGAAGGCACTAGAGTAATTGAAGGTGAAGGGAACATTCTCTTCAGTTTATTGAAGCTATTCTACTTTGCATTGACTAAAGCCAAGTCTCAGTTGGGTCAAAGAACACACAAGTGTGAGCATTTGGCTACCCATAGCAGTTGATCACTCATCTGAAAGGAGAAATAAAAATAGGAAAATCTGAGTTTCAATCCTCCTTCTGAAAAATACTTCACTATTTTATACTAAGCATTCTTTGGATCTGGCTTTTAATCCAAAAACTGGTTTGAAATTTTGTTCCAGAGGAGACACAAGATGAAAACTGAGTATTTACTTATTTCTTTATCTATTTCTTTATTTATTTGCTTTTTAATTATTTTACTTGCTATTTTTTAAAAAAAACAAACAAGCAAACACCACAACATAAATATTATATTTCTTTTTCTGGCCATAGAGCAGTTGATTTAGCTTGATTTTGTTGTGCATTTAAGAGGACAGAGTGCAGTGGTCCTTTTGTAAACTTCTTTGCCATCAAGCACTATTCTTCAAAAAGTGTATGTTCACAGAAGAGATTTCAATAAGATGATATAGCATAGAACTTACAGTTGCTAGTTTTAACCTACAACTCTGGTGGTAAGAGGCAAGCTGAATCCCATGCTGGTCTCAAGGAATTAGCTGGATTTTCTCCTATCAGTGGAAATATCATTAATATGCCACAGATTATCATAGAATGGCTTGGGTTGGAAGCAACCTTAAAGACCATCTAGTTCCAACTCTCCTACCATGGGCAGGGATGCCACCTCTAGATCAGGGTGCCCATGACATCATCCAAGCTGGCCTTGAAAACCTCCAGGGATGAGGCATCCACAGCTTCTCTGGGCAACCTGTTCCAGTGCCTCACCATCCTCTGAGGGAAGAATTTCCTGCTAACATCTAACTCTCCCCTCTTTTAGTTTAAAACCCTTCCCCCTTGTCCTATCATTATCTGCCTGAGCAAAAAGTTGCTCTCCATCTTCTTTTATAAGCCCCCTTACTGAAAGGCTGCAGTGAGGTCACCCTAGTGCCTTCCTTTCTTCACGCTGAACATCCCCAGGTCTCTCAACCTTTCTTCAGAGGAGAGGTGAAGAAAGATCCATGCCTCTGATCATCTTTATGGCCCACCCTTGGACCCACTGTAAGAGGTCCACATCCTTCTTGTGCTGGGGGCACCAAACCTGGATGCAGTACTCCAAGTGAGGCCTCACAAGGGCAGAATATGTGCCCTTGTGATTGTAAACTAGACATTGGTGTTAATTATATTATTGAAAATCAGAGTAACAATACAAACCACAAATATATTGGGTTTATAGAGCTATCTTGTTATAGCTTTTTTGAAAAAAAAAAAATCTTTTTAAAAAATAAAGGTGAAATTAGACAAAAAAAAAAAAAAACATAGTCCTTTATCATAAAAGTAACATACTAAGTACTCAGAAGTCTGTTAATGAAAATGTTCTCACAGTAATCATAACCTGTCATCAAAATTCACAGGTGACTTTTCTCTAAGCTTTTAGGTTAGTGCAATACTTTGAATGTTGGTGAAAAGTAATAAAAAAGGTAGATATACAAGATGGATGAGTCCATCATAATATGGGATTTGATGAGGGGTTTTTGTTGTTGTTGTTGTTCTTTTTTACAATAGATTATTAAATACAGTTAATTTTACTTAGATTTTTAAGAATAAAGCATAAAACAATAGGATTTGTTTAATAATGTAATGTGAGAAACTAAGTAGAAGAAAATTTCATTCAGGAGTATTAACAAGGCTGTGTACCAGACTGAAATCCTATGTAGCTACGCAAAATGATGAGAAAAAAGTCTTCGTGTCATGCAAAATCATATGCAAATCACATACTGCCAATATTCTCATTCATGCAAAAATTATGAATCAAATTGAAAACCATATTGTTGGATTAGATTTTTTTTTAATAAATACAAATAAAAATAGCATTTGTTCTCTTTGCTATCATGTTTTCGAGCCTTCCAAGATAATCAGTCAGTTTAAGCCTCGTTGTCCTCCTGTTTTCATTTTTGATGAAATCAGTTTAAAACATGGAAGGTTGTTTTGGATTTTTACATCATTATTTTATTAACAATGCTGCAATGTTTTTAAGACGCATTCTCAATAAATATAAAGTATTTGCTAAAAATTTTTGTCTTGTAAGACACACCTTCTGATGATAGGCTAGGGACACTTTGGGTTGTGTACTCTGGAGAAAAGGAGGCTGAGAGGTGACCTCACTGCTCTCTATAGTTTCCTGAGGAGGGGAAGGGGAGAGGGAGGTACCTGCCTGTTCTTCCTGATAACTGATGACAGGATGCACGGGAACAGCACAAAGATGGGCCAGGGGAGGATATTAGGAAAAGGTTGTGGTTTGTTTGTTTTTTTTTTAAAAAAAGAGGGATATTAGGAAAAATTTCTTTATTGTGAGGGTGGTCAAACACTGTGACAGGCTTCCTAGCAATGTGGTTGATGCCCCATGCCTGTCAGCATTCAAGAGGCATTTGGATAAATGCCCTTAATAATAATATGCTTTGACTTTTGGTTAGTCCTGAAGTGGTCAAGAGTTGGGCTTGATCTTTGTAGGTTCCTTCCAACTCAATTATTCTAATTATGTATTCGAACTGCCCAGAAAAGTGTTAACTGGGAAATGTTGGGAGAACTGGGCAGTGGAGAGGACAACCAGACATATATGGGTAGAGGCGAATGAGTTGGAAAGGACCAAGATGCAGTGACTCACTTCCAGCTTCCAGCTGGAGAACCAGCAGCAGGTAAGAGGTCCTGGAAAGGGCAGGAGAAAGAGGGACAGGAAAGGGTGAAGGCTGGAAGTCAGTGAAGCCTTTTAGTTACATGCACAGTAGAGCAAATATACTTTCTCTGGGTTTCTATTCTATAGACCTATTCTATACTTGCGGAAAATAAATATTGCCAGGTAGACTGATTTGTATGAACATCTTTGGTGATATTTTGGAAGGGCTGAGAAGGTATAGTGGAGCCAACACCCCGTCACACAGTCCCAGTCACAAATGAGGGCAATAAGGAGTTGCTTTCTGAAACAGAGAGATATCTATATTTATCTGATAATCCCTAATTTTGAAAATAAAACAAATTTCTTCTCAGGACCCTTGATTGTGTATTTATAAATTCTTTGGGGGTTTAAGCAGATGTAAAATACTGTGAGAAAAAAAACTCTAATTCAGCAGGACTTTTACTTCTGTTAATAATGCGCTATCGAGAAAGAAGTACAGGAGCATATAAATAATTCTTTCTGAGGGAGTATCTGTTGATTTTTAAAAGCAGAGGTGTGAGAGAAACCTGTGTATGGATTAAATTCATTGTGAATTTAGGCAATTCAGAGCTGTAAGGTACTGAACGTCAGGGCCCTGATCCAAATAAACATTTACATACCTGCTAATATCAGGCAGTTGGATAACCTTGTAGCTGTAAAATGGATTTATTTTTTTTATATTCTTGGAAGTATGTATGTGTGTTTCAATACTTTTTTTGAATTAGATCCTTAGTACAGTGCAGGTTTGAGCCCTGGAGAAACAAGGAATAGCAATAAAGAAGTAATAGACCAACTAGACATAATATCTTGATTCACGTGGTTACAGCAAAAAAAAAAAAATGGTCAGGAAAGACAGAGTTGAAGTCTACAGGGTGTTGCTAACACTAAACTAATTTCTCAATCGCAGACTCTGTTGTTACATTTGAAGAAGCTATGATTGTAAACTAGACATTGGTGTTAATTATGTTATTGAAAATCACAGTAACAATACTGAAATCATTATCTGATTAACTACTCAGTTTTATAATCACTCAGTTTTATAATCGCATGCTGCACAGGCAGAGTAATTCCATGATGTCAGCTGACTGTCTACATTTAGCATATTCATACAACGGTTTTGAGGTATGAAATGAAGTGCCAGATACAATAATAGAAGGCAGGCATGTAAATCTATTTAAGAAGGTGAACCTGAAGAGAAAGAGAAGGGAAATTTCTGCAGCCGGGCACTAAATATTTTCTACTAAAGAAGTAGAAAATCACTTGTGATTTCCACTGTGAATAATGTAAGTACAAGCCCTGATGGACTGTTTTCTCTTCTCTTTGGATCTTGATTATTCATGGATTTCTCCAGGTGGACTACAGAAATGTGGCACAGTATCTTGGGATGCTGTCTTAAACAAAAGAAGTGCAGATTGTTGAGTGCTGCTTTGTTAGTTTATTATATATTTGGTTTTGTGTTTTTCTTTTTTTTGTTTTCCCCTGTGTCTCTTATAAAATACTGCCATCTTCTTAGATTCCTTTGAATCATAGAACTGCACTGTCAAAAAGACACTAGAGTGTTTGTATTGCTCCTGCATTCTTTATAATTGTAATTGTATTTCTGATTTGTAGTTCTGAAAAACAGAATAATAAGTGACTCAAAAATCTCCTTGCAACTTTGTCCCACTAACTCGGAGTTGGGCTGTCATACCCAGAGTTTTGGTCCAAGCAAAGACAGTAACTGATGCTTGTGGTGTTTGGGTAACCTGTAAGGGTAAGCTAGGTTTGATAAGACATTTAGATGCTGTTTGGACTCTGTCAGGATTCCTAGCAGACACACAACTGTCACTGAAATACTGCTCTTCATTTTCATTTAGATGTTTAAACATCTTTGCTCTGATCCGAAGCCTGTTGAACTCTGTACATATTTCTGTGAGCTTTAGATAGTGTCCCAAACTGACATCATGATGTTTATATGATGTCAGCATAACATCATTTCACAGCTGGAGTTTTGAAATAAGTTTTCGGAAATGAAAATACTTGTACAGATTTAGCGACAACCATCTTCACATTCATAATTCTGCTCAAGACTTCAAAGCAAAAATAATATCTGGAGAGAATACAGCCTTGATCCTGTTTTCAGTTGCATGAAGCACGGAGCAATTCCTGCTGATAGGCCATCAGCTTGCTCTCTCTGCTGCTACAGAGTGCTTCGTTGCAGATAACTTCATAGCCTCCTTTTCCTTGCCAGCTTGTGCAGTAGGAGATGTACAATCTAATCCTGAATGTGCACTGAGGCAAATCTGGCATAACAACTGACAGTAGGAGGGGAGTGAAATGAGTATATGGCAAAAATAAATAAATAAATAATAATAAAAAGCCTAAAGACTGTCAGTACAGAACAATCTCTGTTATTCCAGGATTAATACTCTTTTGGAGACCGGGGTTTCTGCATAGCTGACATCTGTAGGGCATGGTATCAGTAGACTGTTCCGAACAGATAAATTAGAGTTTCAAAAAAATAAAAATGAAAATAAAATAAAAAATTAAAAAATCAATGCCCTTGGAATATTTTTCTTTAAGCAAAGGAAAGAGATTGCAAAATGTATGGCAGTATTTTCCTAATACTACAAAATCTAATTTCTCATAATAAACTTCTGGGGATGTGGTGGCAAAATACCTCTTTCAAACTTGCCTGCAGGGATTTCTGATGCAGATAATCTGTGAGGATTATACATATTTCATTGCCTGGATTCTTCCTAGGCAGGCATTGAATTCTTGCTGAAAACATCTTTAGGTGTGAGGATATTGACAACTGAACACACATGTAGGACCAGACCTAGAGATCACATACCACTCTGACATAATTCTTTTGACTAAAAGGAAATGCCTCCATTTTATCTCAGCTGAGACCCCGTGTCGTGTTTTTCTAAATGACAGCTGATCAGTTCTCTGTGTAAACCGATACATATTTAATACTTTTTCTTTCCTGCCTTGTATTAGGGCCACCACAGAGAACTGTTTCCCCCAAACAAGACCATGAGGACAGGAAGCACGACAAAGTCTTGGACAAGGGTAGTGAAAGTGGGACTTCCTGCAACGAGTTGTCCACCTCAAGTTGTGACAGCCACTCAGAAGCAAGCACTCCTCAAGAAAATGCTTCTAGCACTCAGCAGTCCACAGCTCACCAGCCAAATACTCTGACTTTGGATCGTCCATCTAAGAAGGCCCCAGTGCAGTGGATGCCACCGCCAGACAAACGCAGGAACAGTGAACTCTTTCAAACTCTCATTAGCAAGTCCAGAGAAACAAATCTTTCCAAAAAGAAGGTATGTGAGAAGCTGAGTGTTGAGGAAGAAATGAGAAAATGCATTCAAGATTTTAAAAAAATCCACATTCCAGATTACTTTCCAGAGCGCAAACGTCCCTGGCAGTCTGAACTCTTACAGAAATATGGGTTATAGTACTCAACTCTTTCATTACATATCTCTGGGGCATTTGATGTTTAATAAGTTGCCACTAACTTACTGATGTCCTCCTCCTGGCCAACTCTGCCACCAGAGCTATTCCTGCTGCTTATTTCCTTCTGTGAACAGTGGATGTTGGATAGTACATGGTTTCTTTAAAAATATATATAAAAAGATAGAAACTTAAAAATACAAAAAAGTGTCTCATCTAAACCACCTCATAATAGCAAAGAAAAACGTGCATGGTGAAGAAAGATGGTTTTCGAACTGTAGTCAGTTGAGCTTCATTATCATTTTGGAATTTATCAAATAAAAATCTCAATCATCAGTTAATGCCTCGTTTTATGTCACAAATAAAAATGACTCAGACTTGCTATGGATGAAGAGAAACAGGGTTGAAAATTTGATTGAACTGGTTTCAGAACTAACTCCCAATGTTCTTTCAATGTTAATGCAATAAAACAAATACCTGTTTTGCATGAGCACAATGTTACAAATAAATCACACAAGAACAAGAGGTTGTCTGTTGCTTGGAGAATTATTTGTTTGATACCAAGCCTATAAACGTAAAACGTCTAAGGGATTGAATTTGCTTTGTTCTGGGTCTGTGATTTTTTTGTGTGTACAGTGTTCTGTATGTAAGGATGGTGTAAATATGCCTTATACTGTTTTATTATTGCACCAACAACGTTCATCTATTAGTGCTTGTCAGGATTATTTCTGTGAAATGCAAACTTATGACAGATTGTGAAAACTGGTTTGATGGTCTGAAAGTTTCTGTTATGTTAGTCGCTAAAATTGGAGAAAAATAAAAGAGACTTTAATGTATTTATTAAAAGAACCATCTGGTAGATTTTCTTGGCTATCGTTATCTCCTCTCTTTAAGAGACTCAAGCAAATTGTTTTTGTTTTGTTTTGCTTTGTTTAATGTTTTCATAACTACTTTGCTGAAAAAAAAATGAAAAAAAAAAACACACAACACAAAGCCAAACAAAAAAACATGTTTCAGGAGTGGGCGAACAATGTTTAGTGCAGTGCCATTTAATCGGAACAACAGTACAGACTCCAGAAGGAAGAGCTATGCTAGGCTGCAGGGGGGAATGAACTAAAACACTGCGTGTTTTCACTAACAGAACTGAAAGCAGTCCAACCTCGACAAGTTCACAAAAATCATCTTAGAAACAGAGGATTTAAAATATCACAGAAAATTTACACATTTACAAAATAAAGTTTTCTGTGAATAGTCTTTTCTATGACAAACCTAATTTCTCAAAGCAGATACAGGAAAATTGATATAGTTTTCATTATAACAAGGTAACTGTGGTGCAGACAGCTATACTTGGAAAGAGCTTATTGCTCTTTCCCATTCAACTAATCAGTTTACTCCAGCATTTCATCTTTTGAAAGCATTTTCATAACTTAAAATAAGACTAATGAGAATTTTTGAGAATCTCACACTGAATTTTCTTCTTGCTTTTTGAATCTGACTTCATAGCGCTTCTCACAGGTTATGCAGTTTTCCATTGTCTTTATTTTATGCCGTTTCCATTTGGGATGATGCCTTTTAGGTTCACACAGTATCTTGAACCTTTCTATTAAACCTTGCCGTTGAGTTTGGAGACTGTTTTGTGCTACTTACTCTTAGCACTTCAGTCACTACCTGCCTATGGTATGGCTAGGTATTTGTTTGACCTGTTTATCCCTTCTAATTTGTCAATATGTAGTTTTTTTTAATGATATTTTTTTTTCTTTTAATGGACTACCTAAAATTTCTCAGATTTAATTCATTCCTGAAGAGAACTGAAGTGTTCGCAAGGCACAAGTGATGTGTCAGATAAACCACATTGCTGTTACTTAGCAACCCCACTAGCATCTTCAGATTAAGTGTTTTGGTCGGGGGGTTGCACAGCACACACTCTCCTTCTTTCAGAGTGAAAAATTGGCACGTGTAGTAAGAGACTGGGAAAAAGCAATGGCTCCCGTGAATCCTCCAGGCATATTCTGCGATGCCTGTCACGCTTTTCATACAGTTCACACAGTTACAGCTCCAACCCCATCTATGTGTTTATTAATTTACAGGTTTAAGATTACAGGCTGTGATTAGGGAGATGGCAAGCCACATCATTTGGTGTAACTGAGGAGCTTGTGGATGATTAGATGGATAGGGTTGGCAGGAAATTCCCAAGTGTTATAAGAGAATTCTCTAATAGAAGCAGGAAGTGGTAAGAGCTGGGTTTTTCGATTGCATCCTTCTTTCTCCTCTTTTTCTTACTTTTCTAATTAGCTTCTTTCTCTTTTATCCATTTCAGCCTTTTTCATTGTATTTCTTTTCCAGCTATTTACTTTGTTACAGAGGAGTAGTCTACAAACATTGGAATTCTGTGTCCTTTATTGTCTTTCAGTAGAGGTGGTCAGTCCATTAAAATTCCACTCCATGTGAAGTTTATACATTTAAAATACACATTCTTTGGAAAGGAAAGATAGATCAAAATATTTTTTTTTCAATCTTAAATTTGAAAAAGAATGTCAAAAATAAATTTGTTATTTTTCTTTCAATATTTCAATTATAATTTTCATATTATTTTCACGTTCTAAAGGGTTATGTTTCACAGTTGACATAGTTGACAGAGTAATGACATTAACTTTTATCTCATTATAGAACAAGTTGTTTTTAGCCAGCAGATGATAAGTTTTAGATGATAATTGCTTTGTTAAAATACATAAAAAAATAAAATCAATATAAGATAAAATACTAATAGGTCACATAACGTATAAATGAAACTTATTTCTGGAAGGAAAGTAAGTCGTTTTGAAAAAAATATTTTGTTTTCAGAAAGTTTTTTTCTAAGTCAACAAAAATGCTTAAATCATTACGTTATTGGGAATTGAACTTGTAAAACCATCTCCCTTTTTATATTTCTGCCAAGTTTAGTTCCTAATTTTTAACATGCTAAGCAACACAGAAAGGTATATTATAAACTGTTTTTAAAAAAAGATTAGGAACAGATAAAAATAAAACAAATTTTCCTTTAGAAGCAATGTCCTAATTGAACTAATATTTCACAAAATTCAAGTATTCTATTCTATTCTATTCTACTCTACTCTACTCTACTCTACTCTACACTATTCATCAGAATCTACCACAAAAACAGTTCTTGTTGCCCATGTTTACTCACTATAAAAATTATTTTTAAGACCACATGATGGATATCAAATCTGTCTATTTTTATATTCTTTGTTGTCCTAACTGAGCAGATGGGAAACAGGGGTACATGCAATGGAGTTTACACCTTCAAAATGTGTGAAGAAAGATCATAATCACATGGTGGCCTAATTACTGCTGAAGGATTACTTCTGAACCTATTTCTGAGGATTATTTCTAACCCAAATTTCAAGTCTTGGATTTTATTCTTTTTACTTATCTACTGGAAGAAAAATCTACCAAACAAATCAGATGAGCAAAAATGTTTGGACAGAAGTTGGTAGTGTCCATAAAATTGCCACTGAGCACATGCTTTGAAATTAATTTTGAAATATATTTTAGAATTCAGTTTCAATGAATTTTAAATGAACTAAATTGTATTTAAAACATCATGTCCACCTTTAAAAACTGTGCTTATTCAAAATCATTTGACTTTCTAATGCTGTCTTTGTTCAAGTAATGATGTTCAAAAATACACTTCCTACTGGAGGTGGAAAACTCAGTTTAGTATACTGGGTAACAACAGGGCAATGATGGGTTCACTCTATGAGTGACTCATGTCCTGAACCAAGTTCCTTGGGAGTGCTCAGAAATTCTCAAGAAGGCTTTAGCTATTTACAGGATCACACCATTGGTATAGCTCACCATAAAAATAGCATTCACACATTACTTTAGCTTATATATTACAGGCCATCAAATAGCTTTATTTATTCCAGGCCCTGTTATCTAGAAGTAATTTTCATCCAATTTCATATTTTCTGCTCTGCCTCTCTTTTCTCCATTGTTACTATGGACATTCTTATAATCACTTCTATTTATCTGTTCTTCACTTGAAGTTACATAACTGAATTCAGAAGGGACTACAGCAGGCTTCATGCTAGAAAATGATGGGGGAAGCTGAGCACACTGTGAGTGCTGCTTGTTTGAGGAAACTTCAGTACTATTGGCAAGAAGATAACATGAAGCACAAGCTGAAAGGTAAAGTCAGGTGAATCACCCTACATCTCTTTATCACTGTCCAGTCATCCAATGGAAGCAATCCCTAATAGTGTTGCTAACAGATAAATATGATCCCAATATCATCAGTATTCATCTTACCATGCACACACACTTTGTGTTGGTACTGCAGCTGCGACAATGATCCAAATTCAAACAGGATGACTCTGGGTTGCACAGAGCAGGTAAGAGCAGTATGTCTGTTCATAAAGATATACCACTTTTTACAGACTGCTGTGTGGATAGCTGCCTCTCCAGGGGCACACCCTTCATCACTGTATCTGACCTGGGACCATTGTTTCATACTGCTGGATCATCGCTGCTTGCACTGAGAACATCTGTCCCATGGGACCAAGTCCTTACGTGTAGCTCCATAGCAGCAGATAGAGAGCTCTGCTGCTTTAGCACACTGTTCCTTCTTTGAAACTGGCCTCACGGTAATGTGAATGGGGTGCTGAGAAAACAGTACAAATGGTGCCCAGAGGAGAAACTCAGCACTGACTGTACTCCCATCTCTTTGGAAGCTGGCACCCTGGAAACCCTCAATTTCAGGCATTATATTGTGTAAAACACATTGGGGAAACCACAAATGCAGTGAGTGCAGTGAATGAAGATTATAAGGGAATAAATATTTGGGAATTTTCTCTTCCCCTGAGGACTCATCCTCTTTTTGCTGGGCCAAAAAGAAAGAAAAAGAGAGTGAGAAGCAACAACAGACTAGATAGAGGTAGTGGGAATTTGACAGTCTCTGTGTTGTATTGCCTTTTAAAATCTGCTTATTTAAAATGTTACTTTATCTTCCTTTATGTACATAAAGAGAGAGAGTAGAAATAGTTTGATGACATTGGTCTTGAGATACTAGATTGTATAATCTTTCCTGTACGTATTAGATGTAATTCTAGTATTGAGCACAGTAAGCATTTCAATTACAGTGCAGTGTAATTCTTAGCAAGAAGTCACCCAAGAATAGATGACTACCAGTAACAAGAAGAAAATTAAATTAACATAAAAGAAGGGAGATCACAATTGGATATAAATAATCTTTTCAGATTCTCAAGCAACATTTAATGCTGAAATACCATAACTTTATCTACTATCTGCTTAACATGCATGCAATTCATTAATTTAATATTGATCAATTCATAATGTGCCAACACTTCATGCTAAATTTCTGACAGGCCGTTTTGTTCATAAATGTATGCTGTGCATAGTAAGTGTAAATTTTGACAGCAGGGAACACCTGATGGAATATTCCTCCTCCCTACTAGATTGCTAGTTTAGTTTAGGATGAAGTGTGGGAACCATCCATCAATGACCCTATTTTTATTTTTATTTTCTGTTTTCTTCCCTATTTAGGTGAGTTGTGGGTTTCATTTCATGCTATTTTTCTGTCTAAGGTAGTATTGGACTCAATGTAGTACAAAACAGTTACTGGAATTTTGGTCTTGAATTATTTTGATTTATATCTAACCTTGATTTAAATTACATTAGTAAGCTTCTGACATCAGCAATTGAGATGACTGCTGAGCAGTAAAGCAATTGCCATAGAGTATGCCCTGGAGGCAGGGAAATGGGACTAAAAAAGATAGTGTTAAAAATAATCTTTCATGCTATTGTGGATGTAGAGGCAACCCAAGGGATTAAAAACCCAGTCCCTGAGGAACAGAGCCTGTGGTGCTTCTCTCTCTGGGCAGGGCGGGATGTGGAGTCCTTGCATACCCGTCCCCAAGAGAATTCTGGATTCACCACGTTACAGAACTAAACCTAGTCTTTGAGGGAAAAAATGTTGCTCTTTCACAGGTTTTATGATGCTGATCCAGTATGTCCTCATGGAAAAATTAAGTGGCACCCTCCTGGCCTCTAAAGAGAGCGCAGGCTTGGCTTCTGTTTTTGTGGCTAAGTCATGCAAATACTTGTCCAGAATTTCCCTGGCAAGTATCTCTGCTGACATTGAGATTCAGTCTGTCTCTTTAAAAGTGTTTTCTTACTTTCCTTGTGTGTCTTCCAAGTGTTCAATACTCTTTTGGGAAACAGGTACTTACAGATGCACATATTCTCATTTTGGTCAGTAATAGAAAGACAGGGGTAGAAAAAAGGTTATTCTCTTCCTGCACTGTAAAGGGACATTCCCATTTATAGAATTCATTATTTTATGTTCTTTTTTTTACTGCCTTCTTAAATTGTAAGCTTATGTCTTGCCTGAAATAAGATCTGTATTACTTTTCTTTCTTTTTCACTTCTTTCTTTTTCTTTCTTTCTTTCTTTTTCTTTCTTTCTTTCTTTCTTTCTTTCTTTCTTTCTTTCTTTCTTTCTTTCTTTCTTTTTCTTCTTTCCTTCCTTCCTTCCTTCCTTCCTTCCTTCCTTCCTTCCTTCCTTCCTTCCTTCCTTCCTTCCTTCCTTCCTTCCTTCCTTCCTTTTCTTTCTCTTTTTCTTTCTCTTTTTCTTTCTCTCTCTCTCTTTCTCTCTCTCTCTCTTTCTCTCTCTCTCTCTCTTTTTCTCTCACTTTCTTTTTCTCTCACTTTCTTTTTCTCTCTTCTTCTTTTTCTCTTTCTTCTCTCTTTTTCTTGCCATTGTTTTTCTGGTTACTTCAGCCCTTTTCAAATAAACAGCACTGATTTTCAATTATTTCTGACCAGAAATAATGTCAGACACATTTTACCTTTCTCTATGTTTCCAATTATTCATGAGTCTATTTTATTATTTTTTAACTGAATTTTATGAATATCCTACTTACTTTATCTTAGATAATTAGAGAGGATGGCAAATAAAAATGTGAGAGAGACTTTCAAAGGCACATAGGTGAGAGAGCCCCAATTCCCTGTGGCTTTTACTGAGACTTGCGTATCTAACTCTTTTTTCTCTACCTCTGAAAATCTCCTGTTACCTCTGCAGTGATCCCTGTGTCCTTCCCCTCATCTCAATAGGATCTGTCAATCATCTTTAACTGCAGCTTCCCACTTCCACTCCAAGGCAATTTTAATTAATCATACTAGTAAAGGTTTTTTTTTTTTTTTTTAACATTGAAATCAGGCATGATTATAACATCCCATTCCCTTC
This sequence comes from Anser anser, assembly GCF_964211835.1. Lineage (NCBI taxonomy): Eukaryota > Metazoa > Chordata > Aves > Anseriformes > Anatidae > Anser > Anser anser. The sequence continues at coordinate 53,057,407 of NC_139724.1, forward strand.
ATACACTAATTCTGTAGTGCTTACTAAAAGGAATAATCAAGTTTGTCTGACAAGAGCTATGTTCTAATACTCCTTGTGAGTCTGTCTCGTCTCACACTAGGGTAAACAGCAATTGCCTAAGCCAGCCTGTGATAAGCATCTCAGCAGGAGGGAAGCCATGGTGCTGCTCTGTGGGGTACAGAAATGAGAAGAACTCCACTGCATATGAGCTTCAAATAAATTAGATGTACATTAGTGTTTCTGAAAACCCACAGGAGTTTTCTGAAGGCTTCTGTGTCCCTCTGTAAGTCTACATATAGTGAAGCTGCCACAGGGGGAAAAAGAGGCAAAATAAAACAAGAACAGGACAAAAAGATTCTGCATGGCTTTGAAAGTGATTTGAGTGGTTTCCTCCAGTCTCCAAGTACTAGGGGAGCAGAGAGATCTTTAGGTTCTTTGAATTCATCCTTCCTACATGATTACCTCAATTCTGTGCTGGGGCCCCCTGTTTATTGAATTGTTCCTGGCTCAGGAGATGAGTTCCTATTGGACTTCCAAGATCATGGTCCTCATTGCCTAAAGCCATCAGTGTAGTAAACAGGGAAGTAATTTCATAGATTATTGCTTTAATAATGGTGGGAGAGGCGTTGACTACCCCCAGGGATTTCTTTCTTGGATGTTTGCCACATCCCATCATTACCTGAAGATCTCAGCAAAACTGCAATATTGTGCAGGACCCAAGACCAGAATTATCATATCTTGTTCTTTAACTGTTAAAGGATTATTTTCAGCTGGTAAGTGACCAGGATTTGAAGCTGTATACGTGCTTGTGTGATTATCTGTTTGATGCTTCCTCCCAGTTCTGAAGGCATGTTATTTATTTTTCCTCATCCCTGCTGGCACCTCAGTCACCCAAGGATATTCAGTAAGAATTATTGATGCAGTAGGCGTGTGCTGATTTACTTAATATCCTGGAATGCCTATCATGATTCATTTTTTATTTATTTTGCATGACATACATGGCTAGTGCTTTACAGCTAAGCATAAAGACTTGTCTCCTGTCTCAAGACGATTGAAAATGACAAAACAGGAACAGGGAGAGTTGCAACAAATATAACATAAATGCAACGAGATTGTTTGTTCTATGTTGTTTCTATTAGTATTCCCTAGAATGGTTCTCTTTAAACTTTATTACAGTGTGGGGTACAATCACAGTCTTTTCATAACTCCTTTGTTTTTATATCAGTGAACATCCTTGTCAGTTATGTTGTGCCTAGACCTAGCCTTTCTGCACCAAATCTTCCTAATTACCTATCTTTCTCTTTGACACTTTTATGTTTTTAAGACTTACCAGATTATGGCACCCTATTGTTTGCTTATCAACTGTGTGATCATCTAACTTAGAAATCACATCATGTGAATGCAAAACAAAGGAAAAAAACCTTACCTACGATCTATCTCAGTAGTGAACATTTTGGTCTGTGTGTGATAGTTGAAAAATTTTGTCTTGTGTCACTAGGCAGGGAAGCTCCTGAAGGGGTGAAATGTTTTATCATAGGACCCAATCTTGCAGCCCAGTGGCTAAGCAAGACCCTGTGTTGGTCAAAAGTCTGTGGGTATCAATGCACATGTTCCCCGTGTATATCCAAATGCAGGATGAATGCCTTAAAATTCTGCCCTTAAAATTCCCATCTGTTCACGTCCTAGAAATGCAGAGCAATGTTTTGAAGCAGATGGCAGCCATGAGAACTTACCTCATGAAAGAGCATCACATTCCTCAGAAAGACTAGAAATAAATAATGAATGAATGAATGAATGAATGAATGTTTAACAGTTTTGCAAGTTCAGCTACCTGTAAATACAGACCCGGACCTTTCCAGAGAGATAGGGTAGGGTCTGTCCAGCTTGATACCACACAGCTGTGTTCTGCATTTACGGGGCACATTTCTGCTCACTTATAGGATATACCACTCAAAGTTTCTCAAAGGTAGCCCTGAAAATTGGCTGCTCAGCCTCCATGGAAGGCATGTGTCCAAAACAATTGTCTGGTCCATTGCTACCATTAACTGTTACAATACTTATATTTGCAAATCTGCTTAAATTACCAAAGCACTGTTCTGAAAAGGAGAAAAGAGATATATTCTCCTTCTTGCATAATCACCCTTTCTGTACCTTCTGTCTCTGAGGTTTTGTGTAGAATCCAGGTGGGAAAACAAGCTGCTTTTATATATATATATATATATATATATATGTATATATATTTACAATTTTAAAAGAAGGGAATTTATTTCTGGCAGTGCAGATATTTTCTGGCAGTGGCATAATGTATTCTCTGTAACACATGATCAGAAAAATCCTATTTTCTTCCTTCTTTTTTTAGGCTATAATTCCTGGACTGCACCGCAGAGCCATGTAACTAAAAGCATTGGTCCCCCCAGGATTCTCAGTTTACTGGACACCAGTGGGGGAGAGACAGTAGATACCGCTACACTCTCCTAAACCTTAGCCTTAACCTCCTTCTATGTTTCCAATGTCTTGTATGGCTGAATGATGCCAACTTCATAGCCTGCAAATTCAGCACAGAATTTGGGTTATTTTGTTTAATGGTTTATATTTTTCCCCTCTGTAAGCTGGAGACACCAGCTGCAAATCCGGGCCTGCAGCCAACTTTGTCTCTCCTTGAATAAAAATAAGACTGAGCTTGTGGAAAGTGCAGAGAAGGCAGAGGAAGATCACACAGCTCGCTTGTATCAGCTACGCGACGCTTGCACACAGTACTGTGAGCTGGTTTGGTGCTGCCCCAGAGAAGAATCCTTGAACAAGTGCTGCATGGACAGTCAGGCACCTGCATATGGGAAGCTAATGGCCAAGCAGAGCGCAGGGAGAGATGCTGATGGACTGATCTCAGCTTCTCCCAACCACACAGTGAAGAAGTGCTGTCCTGGCATCACCCTCGGGAAGTGGTCTGGGGGGTCCTGGAGGAAGCTGAAGCAGGTGTGGTGTGCTCAGCCACCATGGTTTTCATAGGCTGAGGTTGAAGTCCTTAGTGAATTCTCTGTAAGGAAGCCGTCAGAAGCTCTGGGTTGCATGGGAAAGGTTGTGAGAGGAGCTTGAGGCTAGAGTCAGGGATGTGAAAATAAACAGCGATTGCACAGTGAGGGTGAAATGTAAAACAAAATACAATTTCTTCCTTCTCCCTTACAAGCCACAGAGGATAGAAACATACCTCCAGGGGGAAGTTAAGTCCCAAATCAGACCTGTCCTTTTCTCCTCCTTACCCACCTGCTGACAGGGCTTTCTTCACCAGCTGCCCTTTGAATGATTGCTTATAAGCAGTGCTGCATATGGGACATGGTTATGTGATGGGGAATGAGTGCTCAGCTTCAGCATGACTAACTGAGCCACCCCAACAACATGGCAGGCCCATTCCTTGCCTCATTATTAAAATAAATAAATAAATAAATAAAACAGGCAAAAAACAGGCTTTCTGAGAAATCTGGAGTAGCAAAGGGGTTCCAGGAGGTGGCAGATGTGGCTGTCCAGATGTTCTGCTGGAGCCACCAGCTCCAGATGGGGACTGTTGCTGGGTACAAGTCCTGGGGTATAAACATTTGGTGTGTTACAGGCATTTCGGTAGTTAGGTGATGTTGAATGAGCGAATACTTGGAGGGTTAGGCTGCAGATAAGTTACAGTTTAAAAAATGTCTGGGATGCCCAGATTGTAAACAAAAGTACCATCCTGCTTCTTTATAAACCCCCACCTGCAGGCTGATATCCTGGCTTCTCTTCATCCCCAAGCCCAGCGACGGCCCCATGCCTGGGGCTGGGGCTGCACCCAGCTGCCCCCCAGCTGCCTGGGTCCTGGCTGACCCTGGCTTCCCCACCCCAGGGAGACCCCACAGTCTCTGCAATGTATATGTGTACAGGAGCTGTTCATCTAGGTATATTTTTAGGAAGAAAAATTGGACTGGAATACTAAAGTAGTAAAACATAAATAAATAAATAAATAAATAAAGGCACAAAAATTCAGTAATAGCAATAATGCAATGTCATATAGTAATTTTGGCTGATTGAAAATAATCTCTTTCCTGTAATTTTATTGTATTTTTCAGGTCAGGAAATAGAAGCCATGCAAATACCTGCTTTAGACAGGTCTGCTCACTGTTCATCTCTCCTTCCTTGCATTCTAAACAGCTCATAATAATTTCATTCAGGACAAAAAGGTTATGTGCTTATAGTAATACAGGACAGGAATGAAGCTGTTACTCTCTGAATCGGAAGCAATCACCCACAAAATATAGCTCTCCTTCCACACCAGAAGAGTCCTGAGGATGATGAAATGTTAGCATGCTTCTGCAAATACCTTTTTGTCACAGAAACAAAAAAATAACCCCATTCTCTACCCACCCCCTACCCCCTAGTATCTTCAATTTATAAATCTGCCAAGGCTGGCTTTTAAAAACAATGAAGCTGGTAGAACAAAACGTATGAACCTTAAAAAGACTTATCAACAGGGAGAGAGTCAGGCATGTCCCTAGGGATATTGAGAAAAGATCTCTTCCTATAGTAATATATAACACTGTATCAAACAAAAAAATAGTGTGTGTGTGTATATATATATATAAAAATAAAATGGGTTCTAAATCCTAGAACTGACATTTTTCATTGCCTGTTTGCCTCTCTACTCACAAAATCTTAGATCTTTCCTTATTTAGACACTATCAAAATAACTGTCCATTATATCAGTAGAGAAGGGTCTTTGAAACTGGAGACAGTGCATCTTACATCCCTATGAAGCCTCTTTTACTATCATTTTTCATGAACAGCCTTGGTGCAAATGAGAATCTGACACATTCCTTTTTATAAACACTGCCATTTATTAGCAGGTTAAGGTAGGAGAAGACATCTCCGTTTGATGCATAGTGCAGAGGATAATTAATTAGAGTTGTAATTCAACAGAAAATGTTAAATTTAAACTTCAGAAGAATTATAAAACTTAATGAATTGACCTGGTATGTCCAGAAACTTCTAGCAACTTACTTAATTGCTCTAAATGAAGTGACCTAAAATCACGATTGTACACTAAAAAATCAAATTGGTTGACTTAACCTGTGAGCAGGCAGTAAATAGCAAACAGAGGTGGAATTAGTAATATTCTAAGAGGAACAGAATGCATCTGTTTAGGAAAACACAAATAATTTATATAATATTATCCCTGGCCCATAAAGATTACAATTTTAAATGAATTTCCATACATTTCTAGGAAAACCCCCAAGCTTCAGCAAGGGGACTTCAAATAATATTTTGAATTAAGGAATTCCCAATGTAAGCATGAAAGGCAGGAAAAGAGGACTGGGCAGCTTGCTTTCTGCTGCTCTGTTTTGCTGCCCCATAAAACTTGTCTTCTTTGTGCTGTGAGTGCCCAGCAAGCAGTCTGTCAGCTTTCCAGATGTGTGAAGACAAGGACTGATGAACATGCTCTACATACAGTATCTGTACATTTCAGATTTTAATGTGTTTCTGAGATATTTAGCAGAGTTCCCTAACCCTTACATCACATCTATAAAATTAGTGAAAATAGCAGGGACATTTAGCTTAATGGACTATGAAGCTGGTACAGCTGAACCTGAGGGCGCACACAGAATTCTTACACATCATTTGTACCAACCATAGATAAATAAATAAATAAATAAAACAGAACCACAAATATAAAAGTAAAAATGAGATTGTGCAGTTTAGCTTTTGAGGAGCCCAACTTCACTCCCCAGTTATAGATTCTGATTGATGTCATTGTGCAGCAGCAGAGAATTTAGGCCAGTGTGTAAGAACAGTGGCAGACTTAATCATGCCATATGTTTGTTTATTTCACCAGTTCCTTCCTCACATATGACTAAGGCATGATATTCAGGCCATGCAGGGGATGAATAAAGCTGCCTTCATATCATGCCTGTGGGTGCCATTTGAACTTGGTCTAACTCAACAGGTTGATTTAATCACTTCTGATGCAAGGTGTCCTGTAGCCAGCCATGACCCACACTGTGAAGCTTCGCCACCTGGAGCATTTGTATGCACATGTAAAGTGTATTTAATGAAATAATTTTTGGCAGCTATTTCCTCACACTTACCAAAAGAAAGTTGACTGCACCCAAAACACCAGCATTTTCCCTTTTTTTGCTTTCTAATTCTGCTGAAATAGTGATGTGTTGCAGCAGTGTGTGCTGCCAAATGGCATAAGATCACTTGCACAACAGGAATAAAGCTGCATGCAAATCTAAGGGTTTCGAGAAGTTACTCAGAGACTCGGGTGACTTTATGCAATCGAAGATAAAGAAAACAGCCCCGAAAAACTGCTGGGTAGAGACCTGTGTGCTCTAAGGTAGAAACATTTCAAAAGCTTTGAATCAGTGCTGAAGTTCTGGGCAAGTCTTGGTGTCTGTCAGAGTCAGAAAGTCATCCACCTAATTAAGCATTGATTTTAAACTTATATTTCCCCTTCATTGTTATGCGCTGCAAGATTGTACTACAAACATTAGTATCCCATTATTGGTTCATAATATGGTGCCATTACTCTGTCCCAGCTCAAATTACCATTGTAATGGCTACTGGCTTCCCATAACCTACCCCAATGTGAGATTTCACAAGGGAGACACAGTTTATGTGAGGCACCACGATAAAAGTCTCGTAATATGCATTAAATTCCAAATTGTGCATAAAAGCTTGAATATCTTCTGAATGCAAAGTCTCTGCACTCTCTGCAACAGATGTTTTCTTTCATGCTGCCCAAAAATAATATAGCTTTGGAATTGTGTTAATACAAATATCTGTCACTGTCTCTACGAGCATTGGTTGATGCCACTTGCAGCATCTACTTCCTTTCTACTTTCCATTCTAAGTGCAAAGACATGTGGGCATCATCTTCTGTGGAGCTTCACCCTGTTCTCCTGCCACACTTGATCAGTGTGATTTCAGCTACCTGATGCTGCACTGCAATTAAACTTGTTTCCCCAATACCCAAAATTTCTTGTCTGTCTTCCTGCCATGCTTTGGAGTTCCCTCCTGTTCAGTTTTCACATCAGCCCTTTTGACAGATACGTTCTGCCAAACAAATACCAGCTGCACTCCCTTCCCCATCCAGCCCCTTCAAGGTTATCATTATTTATTTATTTATTGCATTTTTTTTTCCAAAAGGTTTTAATTAAATTTCTGTGTTCCTATTTTACTGTGTTTATAGTTGCCATTGGATATTGACTCAGTTTGGTTGAATAATCTTTGAAAAATATCCTTAGGAGTAAGCCATATTGTAAAACAAAGGTTAACATATCACTCTAACAGAGACATGAAGTTCAGACGACCACTTCTTTTCACATGCACTGTATTTATGAATATGTAAAATGTAGACAACTACCCAATCTATCAGGGAAATTTCTCCATTTAATTTTTCGTTCATCTCTCTCTCTCTGAGATCTGCATCTCACAGTCAATAACTCTTTTCCTCCCAAATCATATGCCCCGTCAGCTTTGTTTTCTGCAATCTTAAATATAAAAGATAGCCTTTTTTAAAAATCTATGCTTTTTTTTTTTTAATGCAAGACCTTATAGCATTTTTTATTTTTCTTTTCACAAGACTACTTCTTTCTGTAAATAATTAAATATCCACTTCTTAGTCATCTATCATATTAACAAAGCTTACATACTCCACGGCATTAAGGGGTAGCTTTTCCATTCACAGCAGTAACCTGCAGTCAGAAGTTCTCTACCTTTTTCTTGCTTATAGGAAGACTGAAGAATGTGATATGAGAAGTCTGTGGTAAGAATTGGGGACAACTGCTGCTGAATACACTGACAATAAAGTTCTAAATTTTGACTTGAAGTTAGACTGTAAATGAAGATGTGTAAACTATGGGCATGTGTAAACCTGGAGCAAGTGTGCCGTAGCAGCTGCATACAGATAAGAATCCTATGTACATGTTAGTGTAAGAAGCTGGTTAATGAAGTCATTCATCATATCCCAAGGCTGAGTTCAACATTGCTGAGATGAAGCAAAAGCAAGTCTAGGAGCTGTATTATGCTCACTGATTTTTAAAACTTAGCCTAATTTTTGAGAGCCTACTAATGCAAATTGTGTTATTCATTTCTTACAGATGGAGATTCAGTTGCCTCTGAGCTCTTCCTGACACACAAAAGTTAGCAAGTATTTTGACAGTGAGTCTTCCTGAGATTTCATTGTCTTGGGGGTTCTAATAAATAGGAAAATATCTAACATATTTGTGTGGAAGTTCTTGTCGTCCTCTCCTTCCCCCCACCCCCCTCCACCCCCTTTTTTTTTTAAACCATTAACATTCAGTAACATTTTAATTTAGTGGTGCTCTTACTTGACAATTTTACAGTTATGAAAATTTCATGTCCCCTTTCTTTGACAGATTGCTAGTGGTTTAATATGAAACATTGCTATGAAATAAAGATTTTATGTTATTTCTTTCAGGAAGCACTGGGGAAAGGAATCTACCTATATCCATCAAGTAATTAAAAGGTCTTAATATTTTGATGTATAGGGCAAGTGTATTTTCTAATTGGAATAATGATTTCTGTTTCAGTGAACAATCATTTAGTTTGCACCATATTAAAACCGTAAGAATTGAGATTGAATATGAATAGTGAAACACAAACCATTATCTTAGTAAAATCATGATATTGTTTTACAAAAAACCTTTGATCTAGAATTCTAATGTATTTTATTAGAATTAAATTATATTTCTGATGAAATGGAATATATTTATGTTAGAGATAAACTAACCTTCAAGTGTGTAAAGAGATCTCTAGAAGGAAATAAAAGGTTGAGGGGTATGTTTGTTTATTTTTGCTTAGTAATTAACAGCCATTAATGACTTAGAATCAATCTGATTAATGGAGCAGTGTCTCTGCAAATTTGTTTTCTGTACTGTAAGGAAAAACTGAGAAAGGTTATTAAGATAGCACCACCTCCAATAATGAGACTAAACAAACTTTCTATCAGTTCTGATGGAACAAATTAACAATGATCAGAACAAGAAAATATATATATATATATATATATCTTTGTAAAGACAATTTACCAAAAGCAAGCAGTAGACTAGTAGACTACAGCTTCAAACTAAGAAGCTTAAGAATGATATCTGACCTCTAGCCACCCAGAGACCCAGGACTATTGTTCTATCTTTTTCTAATTACAAATTTAGCCAAAGAGTTTTTAAGTTAAATTTCTTGTAGACAGTTGAAATTAGTGAGGTTGTTCACAGTATCGTTAATAAGTTTTAAATCAGGTCTTTGCCTTCTGATGAGACATCTTCAAGAATTGAGACCTCTTTGATTGTTTTAAATTTTTGAAATACTTCATCTTCTGTCCAAGTCTTCTCTTTTCTTCTCTTTGGGTAGGAAAGAAGCTCCTAAGAGCTTATTTCATAAGGAGCCTTTTATTATAATCTATTATTTCTCAGAGATCCAAAACAAAATATTTCTTTCACCTAACCTGCCTCTACTAAGTACTATCTAAACATTTCCATCTGACATGATGCAAAAAAAACACCTTTGTGTCCTACTGCACATGATGAACATCTGCCATGTTGTCAGCTGTTTTTAACATCAAATTCTTACATGCAATTAAATCTGAGAAACTGTCATTTTCTTGATTGTAAATGTTTGACAAAGTTACAAAGGGTTGTCTTGTTTAAATGCTAGAATAGGCACAAACTGAAAACAAACAAAAAAAAAACCAACATAATATAAGAATTTTAAATCACCATAAAATAAATGAATTTATTGAAAAAATGCAGAAAGAAACAAGAGAGAATTCAGTAGATACAAATAATTGCACACCTGGGTGTTCTGTTTTTTGCCATGAAAGTTTCTTCTCCCATCATCCATAAATCATTTTCTTAGGATGTCAGAAAAGTGCTTAGATTGCATCACTGAACACGTAAACACCAGGCATTTCTGTAAATTTTGAGAGTCCTTTCTGCTCTTATTTATTTATTTATTCATTCATTCGTTCATTTCTTTATTCCTAGGCACTCACCTTACATATGCTTAAAATAAAATTCTTCTTACACATATGGTGCCCAC
>NC_139724.1:53072483-53589983 GCF_964211835.1 Anser anser
CCTTCATATAATCACTTGGTGGTTATGTGGTTGCTACGCTAACAACCACAGATATGTGACATTTGGGTTCAGTTATCTAAGCCCTTGGTTTCCTGCTTATAATAGAAAATTGTATGTGGTGTACCCACCAAGTAATAAATTAGTTAGGGAAGCCTGGATGTTTTAACTCTGTCTCGTTCAAGTGATTTTCCTAAGTCTAGAATATAATTAAATATTTCAGAAGAGTGAAAAAGAAAGAAAAACCTGTAAACTAGAGAATTTCTTTTCAAGGACTAGAATTTCATTTTTGTCCTTGATCCCAGGATGAGGAATATATTCAGTGGAACACTTCCCAAGATTTAAGTTTCCTTTTCTCCCATTCTGCCTTTGGACGGTAGGACCACAGTTGTCTCACTCTTCCTGTTCCAGAAAGCCCTCAGGTATGTCATGTGGACTGGAATGACTTAGCAGGGAAGAGAAGAGCCCCATATCTTATAATAGGTCACAGAAGAAGAGATGTTCATTTGTAATGCTTCAGGCAGAATAAGACACTAAAACCCAGTGCAGAGGAGTAATCCTATCATTAAGCCACTGCTAAAAACAAAGCACTAACACCCTTTCTCTAAACAGACTTGGAAAATGAGCATTATATAAATTTGTTGTCTTTTCTGACAACACAAGTGACTTGTGTCATAATGTAAGGTCTAACTTGTGATTCAAAGGAGGCTAAGGCACAAGAGAGACGTCTGACTGTTCATTCCTGTTACACATACATGAGAAAATGAAAAGCTAGGACATTGGTGGATGATGTGTGCTCAGAATTTTGGACGGGGTGCTGGCAGTAAAATGAAGTTCATGTTTAAGTGATGACCCTTTTTTGGATCTAGGCTTTTTTCACCCCTGTTTGCCTTCTGTTGAATGGGAAGGTTATAGTTCATCTCTCAAGCACAGAAGAATTATGCTAACAGGAAGAGAGAGACATCTAAACACCTTAGTCTTGGAGATGGCTGAGATCTCTTCAGATTTATGAGATTCTGAGAGTTTCTTGACAGTGTTGATCAAGAACGCTGTTCTCTGGCACAAGGCACAAGGTCTCTGAAGCCCTAAAACCAAACCACTGACATCTGGAATAAGCAGAGGGAGAAAAATAATGTCTGTGAGTAAAGGAGGCAGGTATCCTGTCACCAAAACAACAACAAAATAGAACAACAAAAAAAACCAACCAAACCAAACCAAAACACATGCAGTATGGGAAACAGAGATTCAAGTATTTGAGCATGCCCAGTGAGGAGCAGCATGCTGGAGCTGCCAGTGGTGGTGGTTTACCAACACCGAATAGACGTATGTCTTTATCTAGGCTAATAAGCAGGGCAGGAAAGATTATGTATTATGTCAGAAGCAACATTCATAGAATCATAGAATCATTAAGGTTGGAAAAGACCTCTAAGATCATCCGGTCAAACTATCACCCTACTCCTAATGTCACCCACTAAACCATGTCCCTAAGCACCCAGTCCAACCTTTCCAACCCTCAGGGATGGTGACTCCACCACCTCCCTGGGCAACCCTCACTACTCTTTCTGAAAGAAATGTCTCCTAATTTCCAACCTAAACCTTCCCTGAATTCACATTCCTTAGAAGGGAGGAAATTCTGGTGGATCATCCTTTGACTATGTATTTCCCATCTATGCACAGATCTTTGCCTGCCTAAAGGAAGAAAGATTAGCTCACATCTCCTTTTCTTATAAGCTGAAATAATTGGGTTCATGAGGAATCTCACCACATATTCCTATGGACCAGATGTGGGACAAATGTGCAGCTGAGACGATACTAAATTCAAAATGGCTGTGTGCAAATTGGTTTATGTAATCAGAATAGGAGATTGGTAAAGGCAGAAATTAGGTGATGTAAGTTATGCATGGAAATAGACTAAAGTCAGCATGGTAGTTAGATATGAAATATAATAAATGAGTTAGTTAGAAAAGTAAATATATCCATGCAAAACATAAAAGGCCAAATTAATGTATTAAGTTAATTAGAATATACCGTGGGAGAGGGTTGCTTCTCATTTCTTCTTTTCTTTTTCCCTTCCCTTCCCTTCCCATATTTTTTTTTTTACTTAGAAGTTGAGAGATTTCTTTTAATTCATGACCTGCTTTTAAATTTGTATTTAAAAGAAGTCCTTCCCATTATGTTTTTGTTTTGTTTTGTTTTGTTTTTTTCCCCACTGTATTGAACTTATAATTCTAATTGGACATGCAATAATATAAACTATGACTTATTGTAAAAGCAATAAGAATAAACTAAAAAAGGCTAGCTATCTTCAAGTCAGCTTAGCTTCAGGACTTTCTCAAAGGCACTGAGAGGTATTCCGTGATGCATCTTCCAGTATCCATGAGAATTTTGCATGTTATCTGGGGAGTAAAAATGGATCACTTAAGTGTTCCTCTTTCTTCTCATCAAGTTTCATATAAACACACAACATAACAACAATTGAATCCAGTGTAAATCTTATACAGAATATGTACCTTTGTTATGCAAGCTGCAAAGGAAATTAATTGAGTTGAAGACATGATAGAGGAGGGTAATTAAATTGAACTGAAGATGTGGCTTCTAATTAAGATGTATAGCATATTAGTGACTTAATGTCTCAAGTTATTAATTGCTATAAATGAATGTCTATATGACTCAACCTTTCAAGCTTTTGACTTTAACAGCAATTCAAAGCCCTTGACATTTCCACAACCTGCTCAGTGTGATGGTGGATCAAGCTCCTAAAAGAAATGGATGCATTTTCTCCCTTTTACTTAGGGTCAAAGTAATGAACATTCAGCTCCTCAGAGACGAGTCAAATGCACATATGGATGCATAAAACCATGATGTGATCTTCCACTATGATTAAACCAATGACGCAGAAAAACTGTGGACTCCTAGTGCTTTGGGTTGAAATTTGTATCTGTTAGCCTATGTAGGTAATCTTGCAGAAATTAGATTGCCTATTTTGATGAACAAGAATTACTGAATCAAGTAATGCTCCATGAGAACTATTTAAACCTCAGTTTTAATCTAATCTTAGTCCCATTGTTTTTATATACCAACGTACTTTGGGAGCAGCTCCAGTGATGTTGACAGAGCTATACCCATAAAAAGTTAGTATAAAGGATACTGGAATTTAGCTGTTCTATCTTCACACTTTATGGCTTTTTATCCTGAATTTCTTGTAGTCTAAACTTGTCTGTCTGAAAATTAATGGACTTATTTCTGTGACTTCAGCTGGTACACAACTGGACATTTAAACTAAAAACTGTTAGTACCCTCCCTGATGATGTTCATACTCCAGTAAACTCCATTAGAAAAACTAATTGTATTCTAAACACTTATAACATAGCACTTAGGTAGGAAAAAAGTACCATCAATCACTTGGTGATATCCCACAGACAACACTACACACATCGGTGATGTGCTCAGAAAGCAAGAAGACCCAGATGAATTGGTACAATTTGTCTGTTTTTTTTTTTTTTTTCATTTTATAAACTAAAGTGTTGAAGAGACATAAAACACTATACAGCTGTCATTTTTACTGTTAAACTAATGCATAAAAAAGACCTCTTAGGAAAATAGTGGGATTAAACAACAAAAGATAAATTTCATAAGTTTACGGGTAAATATATATGAGAATTGTATTAAATAATAAAGTTTAATTAATAAAGTTTAATATAATAGAGCTATGATTACCAGTCAGACAGTAAATTTTAATTTATTTGTTTTGTCTATAGAATGATGCTGGCAATCAAATTCTGTAATTTTTGGAGTACATAAGACAAATCTGAGACAGATCTGGTAATCATTTTGAAATCATTTGAAAAACATTGGAAAATAATTATCTTCTGAGTTATTCTCAAACATCAGAATCTTTGGCTATTCAGTTAACTTTTGTTGAAGAAAATGTATTATGTGAAGTTCTGGTGAAATGTTTAAAAATTTATGAAGACCATAGAGGATGTGCAAGATAGCGTAGAATAATAAACATAACAAAAGGGACTGATTGAAAAGAACTTTAGAAATTAAAAATGACAGCAAATGATTTGGTTTCTACTAAACCAAAAAGCTAAAAACTTTTAACAAGCTTTTGAAAACAATTAAATATCTTTTTTTATTTTAACATAAATTATCTTCAAAAGAACGACGAACATGCTGCTTTTATTATAAAAGGTAATATAATTCATTTTTAAAGCTCAGAGAGACCATTACATCTTTCTGTCTAAAAAAGCGGTATAATTTTACCAAAAGTTCTTGCCTCCAGTTCAGGAAGTTACTGGTGTATATCTTCAGAAAGGTGTTTAATACTGATTTAAGCATTCAAAGTAATGATGAAGGTAGCTTATTCCTTGGAATAAATGTTACTACTTTGGGTAGGAAAAAGCTTTTGGAATCTTTATTTATGAAAAATAACATATTTTCTCATTACTATGTATGTATCTTAGATCTATTTAAGCCACTCCATTGAGCCGAGGCATTTATAGGTCACAGTTGTTCATTATTACTTGTCGAATAGAGTGCAATAATTTTTTTGTTGTAATGACAACAAATCTAAATATGCCTGCTGTCTATATTACATTGAATTTTGTTGGAAGTTATTCTTATTTGTACCCACCAAACCTAATGAAGTAATAAGGACAAAATCAGATTCTGTTTACTTGGCATTCATGTCATAAAAGTGAAAAACAATCCGTCAGAGTCAGTTCCCCTATGTATTTCCTGCAGTGCAGTTAGTTTTGATGAGGTGGGTATAAGTAAAAGGAAATCAAGGTCTTCTCTCTCTTCAATCTTTACATTCTGTTTTCTATTTATTATTGTATTCAGCCAAAGCCAAGGAGAGTATATTCTGGAGTTATTTCAGAGCTATACTTATGACTTCAGTACAATTATTCTTTTTGTACAATAAAAATAACATCACAATTCCTTTCTTCTGTTCAGACTTCACCTATTTGCCAGTTAAATGTCAGTACTGCAATAACTTAACCTATGGTGTTGTTCTAATGGACATGCAATTAAATAGCAAGATTTCTGTAAGCTTCTAATCCAGTGTAACAGCACTTGCCACTGCAAATTGAGTTACCATAAAGTGTGTGCAGTAGGAAGGCATCCCATGTGTATGTTTGTAACAACGTACTATGGGCTGTGCGTCTGCAATACATTATTGATCAAACAGTTGTTATAAATAGGAGCATGTAGTTTTGCTACCAGCAGAACCCTCAGATCTCTGAAAACTAAGATGTAATTAGTGCATCCATATAGAATATATAAATGAAGACTAGAATACTGCCTAAAAACAACTGTGAGAAACAAAAAAAAAAAAAGAAAAAAAAAGAGAGAGAAAGAAAACAAGACAAAACTAATTAAGAATTACATTATTCATTAGATTAGATAGTATTATGACCTGTGCCTCTCACCACTATGTCCTTTTTCTGTCAACATTCAAAACCTCATTACAGATTTGCCAAGACAAGGAGGTTCTCAGTTTGATCAGAGAAGGAAAAATCAAACAATTCCACTAAATCTTCTGACAGTTCTGCTGTCAAGGCTGTCAGATTTGGATACATACTTTACATTAAATGAAGCAGAATATAGTAGTATAAAAGGGGCTGTAAGAGTCTGTTCATAACAATGATTTATTTATTTTTACATTAAATATGCTTTTGAGCTGTCAGATGATGCAAGGTTATTGCCGTTGTTTATTTATTATTGGTATTATTATTGTGCCTCAGAGTAGCCATGGACTATGATCCAGTTGTTCTGGTTGCAGTACACAGTTCTGCCAAGGAACTTATAATTGTGGGTGTGTTTAAAGAGCAAGCACAGCCTGGGTCAGCTTTCTCTTTTTACCATGGGTATCAATGGCAGCAAAATCACCATAGCACACACAGTGGCTGCCTCAGTCTGTTCTTGAGATCCTAGATGGTCTTATGCTGCTCACACTGAACTCTGTGGTACAACAGTGATGGTGGTGGCAGCCAGCCAAGCCAGGCAGCTGAACACTTGTGCAGCAGAATCATGCACAAGCAAAGATACACGACAAGGTGAATTGAGACAGGCAGACAGGTAGTGGAGGAAGCAGTGTGGCTTGGTATTTCATGCATAATGGTCACAGGACACCAGTTGCCTAACTAGTACAGTTTTTATTCAAGGCTTCATGGCAAAAGGAGGAAAATAAAATAACTCAGGGGCAATGACGGAGAAAACCCAGTTGTACTTGTTAAATAGAGATATCAGTTAAGGTTGGTAAGAGGAAAAAAATCTTCCTGAGAAGAGCAAGCCAGATGGAGGAGAAACTGAGGATGACCTGTTCAAAGAAATGGTCTAGAAACATGACTTCTGCAAAAACTACAAGAGTTCATAGCTTTAAACACACACACACACACACGCAAACCAAAAAAAAAAAAAAAGAGAGAGATCAACAGCATATATTGCCCTCAGAACTCAGCCTATACCCAACATTTTTTTCTGCTTAAAAGTTCAAACACACAATGTTTCCCTTTTGTAGAGTTAAGTCACAGCTTCTATTTTATGGACATGTACAAAGAGAATAACCTAATCTATACCCATGGAGGAGTTGGTCTTCATTCAGGACATTTGCAGAGATATGGACATGCCAAGTCTTTTAGACCCTTGCTTCAGAGCTCAGACTGAACAATATCACACAGACTCAGAGGGATATCAAGTAGGTGTGCAAAGGGGAGATATTAGACTTCCAGTATTTTTACATTAGTGTTGGAAAAATTCTTTCTGACACTCGAAGCATTTATCCTTAATGCAAAATTGCCTATGTAATCCTATCATAATTTTTCTTTCCAAATAGTCAATATAGTCTCAAAAGTAAGGCTATATTTTTGAACTAGTCTGCATAAATGAGGGCTACAGTGTTATTAATATTCTGGAAAAATATAAAAAAAATCAAAAAAATTTAGTTCAAAAGAAAAAGAAATTGAAGTTCTAGTTCCAAAAGTGCTGTTTGGAAGAAGCTGATAATTTTGTCCATATATGATAAAGCAACATCCTCTCTGGGAAAAAAATGTGAATGAAATATGGTGAATATAGAAGAACGAAAAGTGGGAAAGGTGTAATAGACTTGAGATATAGTAATAAATTATGCTCTGCTCATAAATTATACTGTATTACTCTATTCATATATTACTGTGCTATATATTACTAAATTTGTTTAATTATGGAGCTTTTTGCTTCAATAACAAAACTACCAGAATTGCTAAAAAGAGATGCAAGATGGTGCAACTGGAACAACTTCTGCATATTGTAAGTATATATAGAATGTAAAGGAGATGTGGACACCTGGACTGTAGGAAACCTGTCTTGTGAGAATATCAGGTTAACATAAAAGAAAAATATATAAATAAAACACCCAGATACTTTAATGAGTGGAAAGTATTAGAGATGATAGGAAAGACTGGATCCCTCAAGTAAATGACTGAAAAGCCATTGAAGGAACCAATCAAGCACAGCCTGAAAGAGTTTCAGCCAGAACTTTGAAAAATATAAGGGGAAAAAACAAATTTTCATGAGTTTCATGGGAAACAGACACAAATATCCTTCTAAGGACATCTCTCCCTTCATTATTTACTCATTTATCTATTTAGACAAACTCTAAATTTTACCTCACTGGGAGATACTATGACTTCTAGCCCATATCAATTGATGTTTCTTTTGTAAGACATAGGCTCAGCCTCACAAAACATATGTGCTGTGCAAGAACATATAGAACTGCAGAACATATAGAAATCAATGAATGGAAACTATAAACAATTTCATTGATACGGCAGTGATCTTTGCCTAGGACACTATCATTTCATTATAAAACATATTAAATAAGTTTCTTGATAATTAAAGAGCACTTTTATTCACCTAGATTGGAGAATTGATAGAAAAGTTGTTCTCTCTCTTAAGGAAATTATCTGCTTTAGGGAACGCCTTTAAATATATCAAAGTGGAGGGATCATTACCTTGTCTGCAGCTCATTTGCAATATAATCTCATTTTGGCTCCAACCATCACTGAACAGTAATGGATATTGATCAGTTGTTTTAGCAGTGTAATAACAGCTTTAATTTAATGACTGTGTAATAACATTATAATGGCCAAGGCTGTGAGCAGAACATGTTCATTATTTCATAAGCCATACAAGGCAGCATTAGAGCCTTTAATGTATTTTCTGTATGATTTAATTGCTCACAAGGTTGTACTTTTATATGTGAAACAAGAGCACACAAAATACTTCAGACTTTTAAAATGTAGTATCTACAACTTACACATATACAGGTGATCATGTTTCCATTTTTATGTCTAAAATCTGCTGGCTCTTAAATAAATTTAAAGCATTTCACTTCCTTTCAAAGGTAAAAGATACTACAAATGTACTCCTAGCAGCAGCAAAAGTAAGAGATTGTGACTTTTTAGCCAACATGACTGCTCCCAAACAAAAGAGAGCTAAAAATTAGATTAATAAAAATTGGAGAGCTATCTGATATGTTTAGCATCAGTCTCTGAATTTACAAGATCAGACAATATGACATAAAGTAATGTCTTCTATTTTCAGCACAGCAGTGTACCAAGCTTCATTAATCACACTGAAAGCTGTGATATAAAATAACTTTTTTTTCTTTAATCCTTCATATTTCTAAATAACGTTTCTTTAATTTCTTCCTCTCATGGTTGCACTTCTTGCAACTACATTCCATAGTCATTTTACCTCTAAAAAAAAAACAAAGACAATCATTTTTAATAACATTTCAACTCTGCTATTACCTTAAAACCCAGTAAATTAGTATTTCATTTAAATTTGAATGTCTTTTTTTTCACATAAAAATGAATTTCCCTTCAACATTGTAACAGAAAAAAAAAATTGATCACTTGAAATAGCTGCAAATAAACAATTGTGAATTTATATCCAATTTTATAATTTCCATTTTGTATATATTTCTAAATGAAAAAAAATCTTATTTTTTAAAGTGTGAAAGCAAATCTTATCTTCCCAAAATATCAAAATACTACTGTGCAGTTTTGTTTTGAAGGAAAGCCTGCTGGAATGGAGCTGTGGAAACTTTTTATGTCAATCTAATTTCATTTTTACAACATTAACCTGAAAAAAAAAAAAATAAAAAGAAACTAAGAAAAATGTATGGCTGACTAAGCAAATATAGTTTAATCTTGACTTACTCAAATATTTGAGGAAATAAGCAGTTTTCTGGACACCACATATTCTTATGTGTATTGTGAAATGTTTGGAACTTGTGATGATGTTTTAATCAAGTTTGGGTTTTGAACATTTACTTTTTTTTTTTTTTTTTTTTAAATTTCCCACTGGAACATTGTTCTTTATGCTCGTGCTAGCTGATTTTAGTGCATTTTTCTTTCTTCCTTGTTATTTTTAGAGAAATGTTAGGAGGATAATAAAATAATATTAGCCAGGAATAAACAGATCCCCTTTACCTGAAGAAAAAAAAAATAGAAAAAAAAAGTAAAACTAAATCTAACCTCCATAGTGTCTATTGCACCTATTGTTCACTAAACTTTAAATCAAAATATTAGAAGAGAAGTACAGTCAAAGCTATCATTAACATGGAGATTGAAATCTACAGAGTCATGGAAAAATTGTCATGAATGACAGGAAAAAGAACAAAGAATCATGATCAGTAAGATGTGTGGAAAAGAAAAGATGCATGAGAGCAAGACAAAGCTCAGAGAACAGAAGATTTGGATTAATATAAATTATATGGGAAAAAGGGGAAAAAAAGAAGCACACTGAAGAAGAACATTGGAAGCTGTATTTTAGTTTTATGAGAAGGAGAAGTGGAGTCATGTCAGAGAAGCGTCCTGTCTGCTGGAATAGATGGGTAAAAAGAGGAGCAAAAAAGGGTGAAGGGAGATCTCTAGGGGATGAAATAAATACAGAGAGCAGAGCTCAGAAGAGTCTGAAAATAAGCATCTTCCTCTTCTCAAAATGAGAAAACAGAATCTCAGTACTGGTTTTCAGCTCATGTATGATTAGCCTTGCCCTTAATGTATGCTTGAATGAATAAATCTTGAAATTCTCTCGAAGAATGGTCTTCCATCCCTCCCACACCTGCTAGCGACAAATTGCGGTGAGCAATGCATCTGTTGCTGTTGCTTGAGAAATGAAATAATCGCTTTAATTTTTCTCAGATGATTTAATCACAAATCTGTATTGTTTTAACACAGTAACACAACTATTATTACCTACAAATCTGAGGGGTAGCATTTCCAATTAGTGGCTGTAAACCCGCTGGAAAGGATACCCTCTGATACAATTTTCATTAATTTTAGAAGTTGCTGGGCTTGAGCATATCTACCAGTTTACCAGCATCTTTACTTTAGGAACATATCTCCATCTTTATACAGATATTTGTGGACTTATGACCAGTTTAAAACATGTGACCCTGTTTTAAAATTATTATAATTTTAAATTTATAATAATATTGAAACATAATTACCTGGGAAAATATCTACCTTTAATTTTCCATTGTTTCACAGCTTCTGTTGCTTAATATATTATGCTTGTCAAATATTTGTGCAACAGCTCAGAAGAGAGAGTATTTTTGCAACATTTTGAGAATGAGACAGTCTTTGCCTGTTTTTATTTTTCATCATCATGTCCACGTAATACTTTTTACCCAGTGCTGTAAAATAGCTATTTATTACACTATCAAAGCCAACCACTCTGTTTGAAAGTAGGGCATTTATAGACTATCAATCATGTCAGACATTACTGTGCTATGTATCCCGGTTCCAACAAAATTGGTTTGATATGTACAATTGTCTGTCCAGATGCCTACAGTGCACCAGAACTCTCTATCGGCACAAACTAGGCTACTTTCCAATTGTCTTCCTATTAGTACCCTGCATACAGCTTAAATCTTTCCCAGATACTTTGAGTTTTCAGAGGATTTCAGGTGTAATGGAGCATTGAGCTTAAGCATTCTTCCACATCATTATTTTTTTCCATTTCATTTTACTTCTGACTTCATGTATGGTTCACAGTCTCTTTGAGCCCAAGCTGTATGAAAGTGATCCAGTACATTTAGGAACGTGACACTAACTTAACAAGATGTGTTCACTTCTTACTTACTCCAAAATGAGCTAAAGCACTAACATTCCTAATTCTCAGGTGTTATAATGACATATGGCAGCATTGATTTCAATAACTTCAGCAGAAAAATACAGTTTATATGTAAACAATTTCTATAGATTAAAATATTGTCCTCAAACTGTACACCTTTACAGTAAAAAATTAGTTTCTATGAACCCACCTTTCATGTTTAAAGATATGATTTTATACTAACCATCCCAGAAAAATACAAATAAGCGTCCTTATCTAGTAACTTACTAATATTTGCCTGACTTTAGTCAGTCAGTCAGTCTACACTTTCAGTCATTCCAGTGTCAGCCTTCAGTGCAGTAGTAGTAGTTCATTTAAGCAGGTTCTGAAGACTTCCTTAAATGTATTCAGCATCCCTATGATAATTTATTCATAAATTAACTCTGGGAACCTCACTTTCACATACTGATCAGTTCATGCTTTAATTTCACACATTGATAAGCACTGCATGAATAAATGTGAGAGGATTCTAAAAATAGGTAAGGAGGCTTTAGCAGGACAGGAAAGCCTCTTGTCCAAGTAAACACCAAATTCACCACAGCTGAGAATCTGATGTCTCCCTGGTGAAACCAATATTCCACATGCAACTAACAGAATTTCAGTACTTTTACTACAGTTTTGTTTCTTAATGTGTTATGAAGTATTAAGAACAATCACATCACTGGTGATTCATTATATGAAGTTGCCTTTGGACAGAGATGGTGTGTACCTTTCGACTTCTGATACTATTATTTAATATGGAAATATGATCTCGTTTGATGGTGTTTGACTTACAACTATACTTTTATTGCTTAATACTCTTATCCTATGTAACTGTGTAGTAACTGGTTGTGAGTGCTATTAAGCTAGTTAAATGCCAATGATCAGCATTATGACTGACCTATGGCATTTTATATGTCATATTAAAATATAATAAACATGGTTTATTACTGTAAGTTGAAAAGAGGGCTTTTGTCTTCACATTGTCAACTGATCAGCTGTGCAGATCACTTATTCCATGGACAGTTACATCATCTGAACTCAGAATAATCATTTAGTGCTGAGATTTGTGAGCAGCCAAGACTTTACCCTCATGGCACAGCAGTAATTTATCTTCCAAACATAATGCCTCAAAGAAAAATTTAAAGTAGAAAATGAACTGGTGGTACCAGTAACTTGAGTTGTTTTGGAGGACAATAGTTAAATCCATCCTTTGCAGGTGTAGTCTTCATTATGAATGTGATATTTTATATTACACTTTATGCCATATAAATTTCAAATTCTATATAATGTATGGAATAACATTTATATTTGTATAAAAATATTGAAATTGGGGATGAAATCTATCACTAGGAAACTGACAACCACCAAGTATTTGCCACTAAGAACCTCCTCCTACATTTAGTATTTAGAATATTTTATTTTGACTTCTCATGGGAATAAATAGACAACATATCTTCAGAATTGTGCCTTTTCCTTTTTCCTTTTTCCTTCAGTCTAACCTACATTCACGTTCTATTTCAATTCTTGGTATTGCTTTCTGGAAAATAAGTACTCATTATCATATCAGGTTCTCAGATTACTCAACAAGTATGGTTTCAGCATTAAGGTTCTGAAAAGCTGTCTTTAAATGAAGTTCAGTATTTGAATTGTGCAGGTATACTTGAATGTAGAAATAAATTAATTTCGTTCTCTCTATTTGTTTGTTATACAATATAATGGAACTAGTATTGAATAAAAAAGCAACTTCGTGAAGAGCTTTCCACTGAAATGTGTTTTTTTCTCCAAGTCCAGGATTCACTGGAAGATCCAGAGGAGGAAGTTATTTTAATTGTCTTTGCTTCATACATTTCACCTTAATCTCCACTAAACCTGACACAAAATCTTTTATATTGTAAGGAGGCCTTAAGATTCTTTATCACTTTGCCAGTTTTGAAAATGTTATAAATGATCTCTTTGGTTACTTTTTTCCATTCTGGCTAGAAGATAGACTGACTGGTTTTCTAATGCTTTGTATATTCTCTTGAGGTTTTGAGTGGGATTTTTTTTTGCACATGCAAATATCAAAATCTCAGTCACCTTTTCTCACAAAACAGTCCTTTCTGTTTGGTCTTATTTTACTCATTTTTTCCACACAAAATCAGTTATCTTCTTGTTTCTTCTTAACTTGCTTCTGGACACATCTATTATCTACCTTCTCCAAGCTTTTGCAATCATTTTTTCTTCTCTTAAAACAAACAAACAAACAAACAAAAACAACAACAACAAAAAGATGTCTTAAAAATCAGTAATTGACAAGCAAGTTTTTGAATGTTGTGTATATTATTATATTACTGTATTTTCAGATATTTATTCAGTTTAACATCTGTAGTAAATCTTTTGGTCTTCTGTGAGTAGTAAAGTTCTGATCTTATTGTTCCTAATGTAGTAAATCAAACTATAATTTCCAAGTTGGTAGAAAATTATATACCAGGGTCTTGTGTACTCCTTGCTCATACTGGGGAACATTTATTCACTTAGATGATCTTATTTAGACAATTCATATAAACACTAACACTGGACTCCTAACTCAAACAAAGCGTGAGACATCATTGACCATATCACCCATTAGCTACCAAGCATAATCTAATGACTCTTTTCTCTTTGCAAATCAATTTCTAACCCTTTCAGATAGTTTGAAGGAGTATTGCCTGCATATTGATTGCAACTGCTGAGAAGTAGTTAGGATAATAATATTTGTGATGCAAGCTAATGTGTGCGAAAGAACTCTCCTCCCCTCCGCTCTCCTCCACTCCTCTTCCCTCTCCTCTCCTCTCCTCTCCTCTCCTCTCCTCTCCTCTCCTCTCCTCTCCTCTCCTCTCCTCCCCTCCCCTCCCCTCCCCTCCCCTCCCCTCCTCTCCTCTCCTCTCCTCTCCTCTCCTCACTGGTCTCATTAGCATTATATGAATTCGAGTATGTTTGGGACTTGCAATCTGAAATATATTACTACTAAAATTAGATAATATATATATATTATATGTATGTATATTATAAATAATAATTATTTTAAAGCTGTTTTGAGGGAGAAATGGGCATTATGAAGAGTCTTTAAAATAGTAAAATGAGAGTTAGAGCAGGAAAAATCTGAATCTCTTTTTAACAAAACCACCAAATGACCTTTTCTTTTTGGCAAGGAACAGCAGTGATATGTGAGCAATGAGATTGCATGACACTCTTGCAGCCTCTGATTATTATTTTTTTAACAACATATTATAGACCTACATTACTGCTGGTATTGGCACTGAAAGTGCCTCTGATTGTTTGACAGCTGTGATGTGGATCTAATCTGAGATTTAGAACTTCAGCAAATTTAACCCAGGAGGCTCCATGAGCATCTCTAATGGAAGCAAAACAAGAGTCCATAAACACTGGAGTTGGTAGTTCTACTAGTAATAGGGGAATAGTAGTCTGAATAAAGTACAGATTGCATCCTGTGCAGGGTGATTCACTGTGAACATGTATATTACATAAACAGAGATGCAAAGGTAAAGATGTGGCAAGTATAAAAGTGGATTTCAGTGTGTCTTCAGACTTCACAGTTTTAAAGAGGAAAAGTTCAAATTTTCAATAACTAATCCAAAATTGAAACATGTTGAAGCAGTCTCTTCAAACTGGTTGCACATGCCAAATGAAGGCATTGTTATAATTGTTGCTCAGGATTTATAATCCCATTCTGCCATTTTGATGGGCTCTTCAGCCTGACTCTTTCTCACATAACTCATTTCTTTATCATTGCTTAATGAAGATGGGGGACATGTTAACTGATTTATGAGCTAGAATTCAATTAAATAGTACAATTCAAAGCAGAACAGCACTATTTGAGTTGATTTTAATTTTTTTTTTGTCTTTCAGAGAATATATTCTGTGTTCTCATTCAAAATTTCAAAGGTTTCATTTCTCATATACTTGGTTTTCTAAAGCAATATCATCATTTCTATTGAAAGAAGTTCCCCCCCCCCCAAAAAAAAAGTAATGCAGTTTTCGTCTGATAAATAAATTTCACAGAAGTCATTTGACCACACTCGACTATTAAGTATTGTGCTTGCATAGTTCATGTGACTAAAGGGAAATCATTTCATCTTCTGCATCAGAAAATCTGACTTTTTTTTTTCTTGATTAAAACAAAATTCCCAGAGAAATCAGTGAAATTTTACATGTAAAACATGAGTAAAAAGTGACTTGGAGTATCTACTGAGATAGTTCTCCACTTCAATACAGAGTGAGGTTCAATTTATTAATATTTATAAACTGTTCCCTGCTTAAACTACTCATTGAATATATTCTTTTTCATGCATTCCAAAATGTATTTTAAAAGAGCTAAGATATTTCTTTTTCAATGATGGAAGTATCTTCAGTGCTTGGGTATCTTTATTCTCTCTCCTTCCATTCTTGTGGTTACAATGCTCAGCAGCCCCCTTTCTCTGACCTAGTGCTATAAGGCTGACAGAGAATCAGAATCACTTATCTTCTGCTTTCTCAGGTGATCAAGGAGAACAGCAGAAAGTTGAATGGTTCCTGTAATTGCAGCACTTAGTCTATTCCTTTGATAGAAGGAAAAAAAAAAAAAAGTAGTGAAGCCTCCCTTGGCACAAAAGAAAACATTGCACCATGCCTCTGTGCGTACTTGGTACTGTACTGATCCCAAGTGAAGCCAAATTGGATCAATATCTTGCTTGAAAATAAGAGAATTGTTAGACCCTTGTTTCAGACATCAGGTGATCATCTTGAAAAAAAGAAAAAAAGAAAACCAAACTGTTAAGACTTTGTTCTCATGAGGACATATTTATATATTGAAAACAAGTGCTTATATCAAACAAATTGGGTGTATTTGGATTCAGCAATGTTTATTTTTCTCTAATGCAAAATTTGAGTCAGAGTGGTCTAATTATTGTGCTTCTCAGTCTTTTAGAAACTTTTTTAGTCACTGAATAATTTGGTTGCTTTGCAAAAAGACAAGTAAATGTTAAAGCAAACTGAGAAAAACAAAATATGTTTGTCATGTATATAAGAACATGAGAGGGGCTCCCACAGTAGCTGTTACATGTAGGCACTCTTTTTATAGCTTTAATTATATCACCACTGGAAAATCAGTTGCTGTGTATCTAAATTCATTTGCACACATTATGTTTTTCACCCCTGAGGAGTAATATGGTATATAACTACATCTGAAAACTAAAACAGTGAAATTTATGTCATGCCAGTGTTTATTTTGTTGTAAAATTGACTTTCAACAAGCAATCCAATATATAGTAAAAGGCTCTGATCAGGCTGGGTTATAATGTCATTAAATGGTGCATTTGTTAATAGCTGCAAATATTTTCTTTCCTACTACTTATGGGTGTTGAAAAGCTTGTTAATGGGAGTGGAAATGAGCTATAAATGAGTGTATACATATAGTAGTAAAGTAACTCAGCAGTTGCCATTCCTATTTAAGCTGAACGAAAAATGTCAACAAGGAAAAAATGTCAGAGATAACAGAACCACTCAACCCTGGTGGACATTAGTCTCCAAAATAATTTCCAGAAGGAATTTGCGGGAATTAGGTTCTTGAACCATTGAAAACAAAACATGACAAAGAAGTGAAGAATATAATAATGTAAGAATCAATTCACAGTGATTCTGACCTTTAGGTCTGAAACTCTGGAAACCTTCCTTAGACACTGTTGACCTTCCCCAGGTTGAGAATCTCTATATGGAAACAACCCTATGTAAATTTGACCACTCTTGAAACATATCCATCTCTTCGTGGGTGGTTGCACTTCACTGTCATAGAAAGAGACACTGTGACTTGCTCTTTGCTTTTGGTTTTCCTGATGCTAGCCTGCTAACCCATCACTCTTCTTCAGAGAGAAGCGGAAGGATTTTCTTTGTTTGTTTCTTTGTTTTGTTTTGTTTTGTTTCTACTTTAAGCCACAGTAATGTCCGAGGGAAGTGGAAAAAAGTCTCTTGAAGGAAAAAACAAACAAACAACGACAACAAATAAAACATATATAAAAACAGTTTCTTCTCTGTCAAAGCTCAGAGATGTGGTGGCCATGAAGTAATATGAGGAGACACAACTTGCATTTTATTGCAAGGTTATGATAGTTTTGCACCACAATGCACCACAATGAAGCTCATACTCTTTCTGTGCAAGGGGTGTTTTTTTTTTTTTTTATGTTTTGTTTTGGAATTTATTTAGACAGAACTAAGAGAAAAATTAGAAATAAAATCTACCTCCATCTTCTAAGATACTTCCTGTTAGATCAGTGCTAAAACCAGTAAGATAAGACCCTTCCTTCCCCCCTTCCCCCCTTCTCCCCTTCCCCCCTTCCCCCCTTCCCCCCTTCTCCCCTTCCCCCCTTCCCCCCTTCCCCCCTTCCCCCCTTCCCTCCTTCCTTCCTTCCTTCCTTCCTTCCTTCCTTCCTTCCTTCCTTCCTTCCTTCCTTCCTTCCTTCCTTCCTTCCTTCCTTCCTTCCTTCCTTCCTTCCTTCCTTCCTTCCTTCCTTCCTTCCTTCCTTCCTTCCTTCCCTCCCTCCCTCCCTCCCTCCTTCCTTCCCTCCCTCCCTCCCTCCCTCCCTCCCTCCCTCCCTTCCTTCCTTCCTTCCTTCCTTCCTTCCTTCCTTCCTTCCTTCCTTCCTTCCTTCCTTCCTTCTGTGGTTTGCCTAAATTTTCTTCATTATCCTCCTCCTACACCAGTTATTGAATTGTTTGCCACAGGCATCAGATACTTATCAATCAGAAAAGTAGAAAGAGTCAAAATAAACTCTAAGGCAAAATATTATAGAGGTAAAAAGTAGGAAAAAGGTGGAGTTTTATATCTGACAATGAGCTATGAAAATCCTAGGTGTAGCTGTATCAAAAAAAGAAATATTCTCAAACCTCACACTAGCAAGAATTATAGTAGAAAAGTGTTAGCTTCTTGTAAAGAGATTATTCCAAAAAGGAAACATCCTTGATGGCTCTATGTCTTCTCAGAATATGAACTTGAGCAGTGATTTATTTATGGTTGGATGGTTACCTAAAAATAAGAAATGCAAATGCAAATGTTTGCATTTTTAAATGTTAATATGACAAGATAGGGAAGTCACTGTCTTATCTTGATGTGTGCAATCAAATGGAGAGCACAGAGAATAGACTGGGTTTCACAAGCAGAGTGAGACACTGGGCAGCATGTAGCAAATGTGTAAAGAGACCACGAAGAATTTGAAAGTCGAGAAGGTAGTTTTAATTTTCTTTCATGATAAGAGAATTACATGTTCCTGCCGATTACTGGGTAAAATGTTTAGTAGGGCCAAGAATAATTACTATGTAACTGACACTGGCTCCATTTACTTTGTAACATTTACAGCAATCATCATATAATTAGACTGCCATTACCTGATATTTACTATGCACTGAAATGACAAGAGCTACCATGAAATGTGGTTAAGAAGAGAAGGAATATGGCAACAGTGATTTGTAACTTTAATCATTACCAAAGTAACATTTCAACACATCTTAGTACATTTCTGACTCAAGAATGGTTATCAGAATGGTATATATGCAAATCACAAACCAAAATAAAGTTATTTCTTTTAAGAAGGTTAAATGTCAGATTTGGGATATTTACTCTGATTTTATTTTTGGCCATGCTCTGTGGAGTTTGGACAAGGTACCACTTTTGCCCAGAGCCTGAAATAATCCTACTGCCATGAAGCACAGGAGGCAGGAATGTTGTCTCCTCAGAGTGTCTCCATTGCCAGGAAGACAGAGGAATAGGCATCTTAAAAGGAAAACTGAGAAGTCTGATGAACTAAGATGTTGTCTAGAGTTATTTCTTTTCTCTATTGACTATTAAAGGACCTTAGGGTGGTTTTAACCCTAACATAAACAATTCTGCTAATTTCATGAAATTTGATAAACTGTATTCACGCCTGAATTAAAAAACCAAATAGCTTAATAATAAATTTACCAGAAGACTGTCTAAAAAGATCAGATTCTGACTGGAAGATCTTCTTTGTATGCCACTTCTTCATAAAATTATTTGCATCCCACCTCTCCTTAGCCTCAATATAAAGAACACTATCACTTTCATTGCCTTCATGAATTTTGCATTTGTCCACACACACTCTAAAATAATTAATTGAAAACTTATATCTGATACCCAAATACAAGAAAAATGTGACAAGTATAGTTTATAGTAAAGAACTTATTAAACATATATATTTGATAAATTAGAATTTGTATTATTACTTTTGATTATATGAGAAACATATCAACAAATAAGGAGGATAGCTATAGAAACCATAATACACCTTAAACTAGTGAAGTACATCAGTCTTATTGGAAATTATATCTTTGAGACTAGTTTCCAGTGAGCTAAAGTTTTTGCTCTAAAAGTATTCAAATGACCTTGAAATAATTCAAGAAAAAATCCATTACTGAATTGTGTTCTTATATCCTTGTTTCAATAAATGTTTAATGAAAGGCTAAGAAATTTGTAGAAAAAAAAATATATAATAATAAAAAGGGACAACTATTTATATTTTCTAAAATATATAGAAAAGTATGTCTGTTGAGGATATATACCTCAGCTTCATGGAATCTTGAATGAATTCGCAGATATATTTGCATGTATATCACATACAATATTTCTGTTTCCTTGCTCCAGGACATCCTTTTTGGGGGGGGAAATCACAAGGCAGGCTCATATTTTATTTCTCTCATTCTAAAATGCTTCTAATGTGGGAATACAATCTGAAAGGAAGAGAGTCTGAAGTAGTAAAAGAGTGGCAGAATTAAAAAAAACAGAATGGATCCGGTCCCACAGAAAATGTGTAAAATAGTGATAAATTGATGTTCTAAATTAATGTAACTTTGTTCCCATCCTAAATAGGTAACATTGATGTATTGAGTTTGATAAATATGACATCATTGACAAAGTATCAAATTCCAGCTTTACGGGGATTTATTTTTTTTTACAATAATAAGATCCTTCTGCCCACTCTTTTTTATTTTTTATTTTATTTTCCACACATTGAATATATGTTTTTGTATTAGCATACTTTCATCATTACTTTTTGCTATGGAAAACCCTCATTGCAAGGTTATTTTTATTTTAACTAACTTTTATAATCCAGCCTATTTGCTTGATTCAGGAAATTACAGATGATTATTTGTTGCATCTGTACAGAGAACGTCTATTCTAATGACACTACGGTTTTGCAATTCTGGCTTTTACAGGTAAAGATCTTCATTTTGAAGTATGGTCTTGCTTTTTACAGGTTTACCAATATTTTTAGCATGGTACAGTCACGGTCAGTCTGCCTTTGTGCAGGTCAGAGATTCCTGTCCTCACTACCTACCTTTCCTTTGGCTGAGGTGCTGTAAAAGAGAGGCACAGGTAGCTTGTTTCTGGACCAGTTTCAGAGTTGCTTGACATAGGACTTCCTTCTAGCACACTTTTAACATACATGCCCAGAAGACTCCTCAAAAACAAAAGCTTAGCTTCTTGAAACATGCTCTTCTTGTCCAGTATAAAACCTTGTTCCCAGAAAATATCTAAATGTTGTTGCACTCCTCCAGTCACCTTATGTAGGGGGATCTATTCATAGCTGATCAGGAAGTGAGCAAGTCATCACTGCCAGCACTACCACAAAGGCAGTAAGAGAATCCTTCACTGATTCTTCCTCCCACAGCAGGATGCAGAACTGCATCAGGGGAATTTAGGTTTGAATTACTTGGAGAATTCAGACATCAGCAAAATGGTGATACCTTTTCAGATAGATGCTCTATAAGGTTGCCAGCCAGCAGAGATTAAGCAGGCTTTTTCAAAGAATGAGACTACAGCTTCAGCTCAAAGAATAAAGCAGGATAGCACTACTTCTGAAAACAGGGGTGATACAATCAAGATCATTCTGAATTTCCATGTTTAATGCTCAACCCCAGTAGCAGGACCTTTCTGGGAGCAGAGTTAGAGCACATGGAAACCTCTTTCCAGATATACAGGGGAAGTGAAAAGCCAGAGCCTGTAAATTTTATCTCAGTGTGTTATCTCCTGGCAAAGTCAGGTGTGCTTTGTGGAAAATTACAAAAGCAATTCAGGAACTCTTTCCTCTGGGCTGCTTGCTGAAAACAAAGGTATGTTTTGAATTATTCATGGAATTTTGAACAATGGTTTCATAACCACCAACAATCAAATTCAGAATTCATGCGTTCAAGACAAAACTTAGCTTTAGCTTTAACTTTGCCAGGCAGGACTGTATGTCTAGCACAATAGGTCCCTGGTCATTGACGGATGCCCTTCGACAATTAAATCCTAAAAGGGATTAGTGATTACTAGTAAAATAAACATTCTGACTTCCCTTTCACTGCCTAAAGTCATGCCTTTGGTGACACCCCTGGAGGGATTACTCTGCTCTGCTCTTATTAACATGCTTTAAACACTAAGCCTAGACAATGCTTTTCTTAGACACAATTTAACTTCCTGTTCTTCACTGAAGGAGAAATGATTATAAAACTTTTTAGCATCAGTTTGCAATAATAAGAGATGTGATTGCAGAATACCATGACATGAGACAGAGGTTTGAATGATTTATCCTTAAACATAGCCATTGCATAAATTCATCTACAGTATACAGGGAATGTGGATGCAAGACAAAACTCTGCCTCATTTTCCCACTGGAGCTGAGAAGAAAATACAAATCATCTTGCAAGAGTAACTGCATTTCCAAAACAACTTGGAAACAACAATGGAAAAATCCATTATCTGTCCAACCATCAGAAAAATGTGCAGTAACATGTATGTGATACCACTTTGATTTTTTTTTTTAGGTCTGTCATATCTTGACCAGGTTCAGGTACAGCATCTTCTGCATAATCCCTCCATCCCTATTAGAATCAGAGAATCATAGAATATCTCACGTTGGAAGGGACCCACAATGATTATTGAGTCCAATTCCTGGCTCCACAGTTTCATTTAACTACTGCTAAGCACTCCATACATGCATAAACACAGGACTATTCTTGGCTTTCAGAAAACTGCACTGACTACAAGCATTCTATGTATCAAGTATCAGTAGCACTTGTATTCACATTTGTATGTTATCATTATTTGGATGAAAAAAAGTAGATACTACACTATTAAAGTAACTATTTAAGAGTATATAATTAGAGAACTTGATAGTCACAAGGATTTTTACAAGCAATGTGTTATGTACTACTAATGGTTTTATAGAGGACTCCATTAGAGATATGGAGTTGTCAAAGTCACACATCTGTCACAGAACAGAACAAAGAAAAAACCCTCCACAGTTTTTCTTCTAGCTCAAAGTTTAGTATTTCCATGAAACTTCATGTGGTGTAGCACAAGAGCTATCTTTGCTAATTTTAATTCGCCAATAAAGAAAAAAAAATTAAAAACAGCCTTTCCTAAGCTGAAAACAGAATTCCTCTCTAGGAAGAAAAAGGAGAAAAACTGTCAAGAAGTCACAGAACAGAGCTGTTTGTCATGTCATTCTCCTGATAAGCCTTTGCCCCCGCTCTCCCCCCCCCCCCAAAAAAAAAAATATATATATATCTAAAGTTACTTTGTTCGTGTTAGGGAATTTTCATCTTCTTTAATTGACTCTTTTCTTAATAACAACAGTCTGAGTCAAAGTGGAGGGAGCATCAACATCGTGCAGAAATAAATCCTTGAAGACTGCAAGATTGTTTTCCAAACAAGCAATGACATTTCAGAAGACAATGCAACTTATGTTTCCAAGTTTATTTGCATCACACCACTAGAAAAAGTAATAATAATAAAAGCCACTTTCAATAGTATGAAGTGACTCCTTGTTATTCTTGAAGAGGAAATTATATCATAAGAAGCCACTTATGAAGTGATTTCTGTTTCTTTTTAGGTGCACTTTTAAACAACTGTTTCATGCTACCTGTTGCTAGAAGACTTTCAGATACAAGGCAGAACTGTATGGGAAAAATCCTGGTGTCATTGGATTCAACAGAAACTTACTATTGACTTCAGTAAGGTATAAACTTGTCTCTGTGCTAGATAAAAATAAACTCAGATGACTGGTTTCTCTTTGGATGTCCTCAGATGAATTGAAATGCATGATGAA
Organism: Anser anser; assembly: GCF_964211835.1. Lineage (NCBI taxonomy): Eukaryota > Metazoa > Chordata > Aves > Anseriformes > Anatidae > Anser > Anser anser. Next base: position 53,095,748 of record NC_139724.1, read on the forward strand.
CAATTCCTATAGACTTTGATGCTTTCTTTGGATATGTCCTTGCTTCTTGGAGGAAGTCCAGGAGGTTCTGTCAAGTTCAGGTAACTTGTAAGAAACTGTAGCTGCTGCCTACTAAGAGAAGTAGTTAAAAAAAAAAAAAATTGCTATAAGAAGGTCCTCAAAAATAAGTTGGTATAGAGAAATATATAAGAGGTGAAGGAATAGTTCAGTACAGAATAAGATATAATAATATTTTAAAACATTTTCAGAATTTGTCTTATTTTAACTACATATAATACTAAGCACAAGTTAGATTAAACATTTACCACACTAACATCTGAAAATAGTATGGTTTTAACACAACTTTAAGGACTTGCAAGTGATGGTAAACAAAGGAATAAGAAAAAATAGCATTCACCTGTCACTAAAAAATTGAATCATCATCTTAAAAGATGCATATAAAAAACGGTTCTATATCCATCTTCAGTATCTCCAGCAAAGTGATTCAAATTGGTGAAGATTTAAGCTCATAAAGCTATTAACAAACCTCTAGAATTTCTCATAGAAATTATTATGGTTTCTTTGATTGGATTTTGCAGGTAAAAACTGCTAAATGATGACAAAATTGTCAGGTTACGGGATAAATATCTTACAACAGTTTATCAGGTTGATGAGGGAGTTCGAAATCTTGGCAGTAAAATAAATTGATTACTTATCAAAATATGTATTTGTGTGTGGTTTGTCTGTGTCTGTGCAAACACTACTATACCTTTAGGATTTATCACAATGTGTCTGGCAATATCTTTATCCAAGCTTTATCCAACCTCTTATTTTGCTGTTTCTCTGCCCCACTGAAGGTCCGTTTACACTGAGACTCACTTTAACTTAGCCCTGAGATATTCTTGACTGACTCTTTTAGAGCAAACAGTGTAAATATTTATTCATTTCCTCTCTTTCCCTCGTACATCCTCAGACAGCTAGATGTTTTCAGAGTCTTCCAGTTTGTTACTTGTGTACCACTGTAGTGGTTTAACCCAGTTGGCAGCTAAGCACCACAGAGCTGTTCGCTCACCTTCCCTCCTCCCTCTGTGGGATGGGGGAGAGAACAGAAAAAAAAAGAAAATTAAATGAAAGCTTGTGGGTTGAGATAGAGACAGTTTGTTAGGATAGAAAAGAAATGAAAATAATAATAATAATAGTACTACTGATAATAATGCGTACCAAACTAGTGATGCACAATGCAATTGCTCACCACCCGCTGACCGATGCTCAGCCTATCCCTGAGCAGCTGGCACCCCCCACCCCAGCCAGCCACCCCATATTATTTGTTCAGCATGATGCCATATGGTATGGAATACCCCTTTGGACATTTTGGGTCAGCTATCCTGGGTCTGTCCACTCCCAGCTTCTGCTGCACCCCCAGCCTGCCCACTGGCAGGACAGAGTGAGAAGCTGAAAAGTCCTTGGTTTAGTGTAAGCACTGCTCTGCAACAATTAAAACATCAGTGTGATATCAACATTATTCTCACCCTAAATCCAAAACACAGCAGCCTACCAGCTACTAGGAGGAAAATTAACTCTATCCTAGCCAAAACCAGGACAACCACTTCCTTCCAGACACTGATGGTAAGTGTGACATAAGCTCTCTTCTAATTTGTTGATAGGAAAAGAAAAAAAAAAAAAAAGTGTCCAAGAGTCCACAGTTACAGACATTCAGAAAAGCTTGCTTATGACTGTTATGACTGTTTATATAATAACTATATAAAAATAGGATGTGAAAGGATCTCAAGATTCTCTTACCATTCTCTTACCACTACCAAGATCATATTTAAGCATATCTTTCTTGAGATTTACCTAGTCAGTTTTTAAATATGTACAATGGTGGATATTTCCCAAGATTACCAGACAATTTATTCCTGATCCTCAATATCCACAGTGTTAGCTTTTCTTCATGTGTGTCATGAATATCCCTTAATGTAAATAAAGCTAGAAACTTTTCACCTATAGATCTGAAGGATAAGTTACTCTAATAAGGCCTCTGCATTATTCAGAGATCGGTATGTAGACAGGATGGAAAATAATGAAAAACTGTAATTAAAATTAAAAGAGAATTTAAATATTTTGACAATAACACTGTAATCCTTGTAATGATACAATTTATGTATTTGTCATTGTCATAATTCAGTGACAGATATGAAAAAAAAAAGCTGATATGCTCTGCCTTAATTCAGATATCTTTAATTTTTTAATGCACTATTTTGAAATTTATATATATATATTTCAGAATGGTTCAGAACACATTTACACATTTGCACACACAAGTATGGACATACACACACACTCACACCCTGAATTTATGGCAGAAAGACAGACACGTGTACTCACATGGACAAGGATTATCCCACGTGGCTTCCACAGAACGGAGAATCTATTGGTATAGGACTCTAGTCATATCTCACAAATATCATGTGGCTTAATCAAAAAAGCTTCTTTCAATAATTTAACACCTACCAGAGGTTGAATTCCACCCAAGAAAGTCCTATTATTGAACTGGACCCATAAGTCCAATTATTTGATTTGCATATTTGATTTACATATTTCTGTAAATATTTAATGAATAACTGACAAACAGAAACAGAACAACATTTCATTCCTCTCCCCACCATCATCCCCACTCTTCAATTAATAGCACAGGGTCCTGCTTCAGCAGTATACACTTTGGATTAGTTTATGTACTTGGATGATTCTGTACTGGTGTAGATGAGTTTGCAAATATAATTACACAATCTGCCTCCTTGTGTGATCAAATGAGCTTTTGGAAAGCACAAGGAAAGCCAGCTCATCTTTTTATAAGCATTTTCAACTTCTTTATGGGGGAGAATTGTTGCAAAGAAGAAATAAACACATATCAATGAAAGGATGCAGGAAAGTAGATTAGTTGTCATAAACCAGGATAGCAGAAGTGCTTAGAGTGTGTCTACATTATTGACTGATATGTGTAGGAAGATACCTGCTACTTTTTGTCCTCACTGCAGGTAGAGCAGTCTGCATGGTGCCTTGGTGCTTGGCTTTGACCTTATTACCAGAATGATACTGAGTCAAGAGAACCAGATATGTGCTAAATTGTGCAGCAAACATAGATTAGTGTTTGACAAACAACGGACTTCCTATTTTCCACCAGGGTCAAGTATCTCTCATGTTACTGGCTACACAGATAATGGGTTCCAACTTCGCTTACAACTATAAGCTGTTTAATGTACTGTAATTGATAAAATCTGTACGTAGGATGAGATACATCTCACTATCTTTACCTACCCAAAAGACTGTCTAACCTAAGCTATCTATTATCTGCCAACTAAGTTCTCTCAGTCAATGGAGACAGATCTTATTTATCCATATTCATAACCTGAATCATTTCCTCACACAAGTTCATCTCCTTCCGCTGACTTTTAAGAGAACTAGATAATTAGCATAGATAGATACTTAGATTTCAAAGAGTCAAAATGAGATGCATTGAATACCACTCTTCACAAATAAGAGCAAATAAATAGGAAGTCACTCTGAGATGCAAACCTAAATTTGGTAAAGATGATCGTAAAAATTCACAAGGATATCTCCTGCAGATATAGCATTGCCTTGATTAAAAAAATGACTTTTCAGTAGCTTTTGCCAAAATTCAAATATATTGACAAGTCTTCAAGACAGAAATGAATGAGTAAAGGATGTAACAGATAACATATAGAGTCAGGGTGGATTGGTAGATAGTAATTTTATTCCTTGCTGATGAATATTTGATGATACTTGTGGGTTCCTTCCAGCTCAGGATGCTCTATGAATTGTGCCAGTCAGAGCAGAGAGCAGATGCAAGAACCATTGAACCAAGAAGGCTGTGGGTGTGGTTGTGTACATACAATCGAAAGGATGTTTCAGCTACAATAAGTATATTGCTCGGTGTGCAAGTAGGTAGATAAAAACTCTTTTTGCTGTTTAAGTCCAGCCGCTATTAAAATATCTTATTTTTTGTATGATATTTTAATATATATGTGCTATAGATTATAATATTTTTTATTTCTTTATCTTTGTTCATGGTCTGCTAAGAAGGAAATAACTGTTTCAAGTTCAAAGCTTCTTGACTACTTTTGAAGTCATGACAGCAATGTTCCTATGGAGGGCTGTGATCTAGGCAGCTGTCCCCCAGAAATAAAGGTAAATTAATGGAAAAAAAAAAAAAATATAAAATGGTTCTTTCAGCAATAATGCTTTTCAGTTTCATTTTATGTTATGTTGTCTGGTGAGGGAGGGGAAGAAGAGAAACTTGTACTTTGAAGTGGTAACATTCTAAAGCAGTCATTAATGTACTTCATATCTCTTAGGTACTGAAATCAGAATCCCTGATTCATTGAGGTGGTGTACTATGCAACCGGAATACCCCGCAAAACCCAGACCTGTGTGAGCAGCCTGGAGGGCCAGAGTCTGACAAAGAAAGCTATTAACTGGAGAGCTTTAGGGTTGAAAATATAAAATATTTTCCAGTTAAGATGTTATAATTTTCCACCTTTGTACAAAAGACCTTACAGCTAGCCTAGCTTTCAGAACAGTACCTTACATTAAATTATTTACAGCCAAGAAAAGTAGTTTTCTCTTTAGCTTCTTCTAATTTGAAGTTTAAAAGTAAGATCATAGGTTTCACTCTTCTTTCTTCACTTTTAAATTATTAAGACATAAGATATTTTCACATTATACTACAAACATACGAGCACATTCCTATAATTTTCATTAGTTTGCACACACTTTCATAATGTGTTAATGCCTGTCACATACATTTATTTCTAATCTCACCAGAGAATTTTAATGTATTCTTCCATGGCATAAGCATCCCCTTTGTCACTTCACACATAATTAGAAAGGCTGTTGTTGTGAGATAGAAATCAGTTATTTCCCCTACTATGAGTATAATATGCTTCTTCTGTTACATTTCCTTTACTTGTTAGGTCAAAGAATATAGAAAACAATATACAGCTATTAATTCTTCTAAAAGATTGTACCTAATTAATTATATCAATCGACATATATGATAGTTATTGTATTGCATTATTTTAGCTGATCACGGACAGTGTAGTTTAGCTGAAATATAAAACTATGATGCTCAATAGCCTCATATTTTGATCCCTCAATAAGGGCAGTTTTTAGCTGAGATCCACTGGAGAAAATCTAAAGACCTAAGAAGCTCCAATGCTCTGAGCTTTGGTTGAGTGTTTTCTCATAGATTCTGCTTTGAACTAGTTCCCATTTAAGAGAGGCTCTAACAGGACAGAGCAATGCCCATTTAGATATCCATTGGGAATGCCCAAAGGAGAGTATTGTAACAGGGCATGCAAGTAGATAAACTCTCCAATAAACTCTTTCTGCTTCCAATAATTTGTGGCTTAAGGGATTCCTTGGGGGGTGATATATTTGTATTTAATAATCATGGAATGATTTTGTTTCATATCTTTGTCCAGTGAATTTTTGTACATCTGCTGTCTACTAGAAATCTGCATCCTCCTGTGGCAAGAAGATCTACAGCTTAGTTACATGGTAGAAGATGCAACCTTTTTTATTTATTTTACTTTATTTTACTTTATTTTACTTTATTTTGGGAATTACTTTTTAGTTTCATTTGGTGGTCTTTTAGTCTTGAATTAGAGGAGACAGTGAATATTTGATCAGACTTGCTCTCTTGGCTGTTCACTCTCTCACACTATTCACTCTCTTTAAATTACTTAATTTACAGAAATGTCTTATCTCTTCACTTATATTTGTTTCTTTTTCAGGACACTTTCTAGTCTATAAATACACCCCTCATACCAAAGCCATTTCATAATGTGAAACATCCTTGATATCCTTTGCTGGATTTTTTTCAATTCTACTAATATCCTACATTAATATACAGAAAGCAAACATTAAACAGGAATTTCAAACATTATTGCTGCAGTAAAACACTGGACGTGAGAGTATAACATGAGTCTGCTATTTTACAGTTAGCTTCACATTTTCTTCTTAAGACACATTTCACCCTCCATTACATTAAGATGAAAGTATTATGCTGCTTTAAAATTTTCATTCATTTATTTATTTATTTATTTTGTAAATCACTCTTTCTAGACTTTAAATACTGAAAAGGTCAGAGCACTATAGTTCACCAATGTAATTTATGTCTCATGCATGCTAAGAAACAGCACTCTTTGGGGGAAAAATATAAACTTCATAAAAAAAAAAAAAAAAAAGAAAAGCCAAAGGTGATGTCCAGAAAGGCTAACAGTTTAGAGGTGGATTTTCTATTGCACTTATATTACATGTAGATGGCAAAATAACATTGAAATGTCTTACAAATACTAATTCATCCACAACTTGGCTATTTAAATATTATTATGAGGAACCAGTGAGTAGGGTTATGTTCCAATCAGAGTAGACATTTTTACCTGTATTTAGTAGTTTCCTGTTAATGAAGAGAAGCCATAATTAGGAGGAATTAGAACCCAGGAATTCTTGGGGGGGGGGGGGGGGGGGGGTAAGGGGGGAAGAGAGAGTGGGGGCTACAATTTTCTTTCCGTTGTACAAATGTGTTTATATTACATAATATTTATGGACCCTCAAAGTTTTTTTCTAGATTTAAAAGCTTCATTGCAGTCATTTTGAAGCTACCTTTCAAGTTGCTCAGAAACTAATTTAAAGCCAATGCAATGCTGTCTGTCATTAAGTGCAACTACACTTTGACAATACAATAAACTAGTGCTTCTGGATGCCAGTAAGACTGCAGGTACATTTTCTGATTTGAATCTATTATGTTGAATGACTCAAGCCCTGGCTACTAGAGATAACACCTGGTACAGTTCAGTGTTATTGAAGAGCTTGAGCCAGAGGCATGTTCATGTAGACAGATATGAGCTGATCAAGTTGTACACTGCAAGGGATGCTTCAGTTCTTATCTTGGTCCTTTTAATCAGCCATAAAACGGAAACGACTTTTCATGCACTCAGTTGTCTTAGTTAAAGATGGACTAAGGTATTTTGGAGGGGAAAAAAAAAAAAAAAGTAGGAGATATATTAAACTAACACATTGCAGAATTAATTTGCATATGTACATGTGCTCACTCAATGTAGAATATATATGTATGAAGTTATTTTTTCTTATATAACAGATTTCTTTTTAGAGGGACAAAGAGTCAAATGTAACATTTCATTTGAACAAGAATGTAATGCATCATTTATTTGCATTTTTAATGGTTTTAGAATTCCAAACACCATTTGTAATGAAATGGAATCTGTAAATATAATCACAAAATCAACAGCAACTGAATATTTTGTACCCTTGTGTATCCGGTGGAAAACAGAATTTCAATTATTGCACTTGGCATCTTATTAAACTTTTCTATTCTGTTACATTTTTTCCTCAACCTTCCTGTCCTAAAACTCACAAGAAAACCTTTTTCTTACTACCATTTTTTCATCCCTGACAAGATAAAATTCACTTATAGTTTCTAACATTAAATCTATCATTATAAATTACCTTCTTATTTTTTAAGATCAAACTTCCTATTTAAAGGAAAGAGTTCATATCCTTTAAAAATATTTTTCTGATACTTTACACCTAATTGGAAGTATAGCACTGCCAATTTAAAAATCTGAGATGTTGAGCAACTTGAGTAAACAATAACAGTAAAGTTTAGTAAATCTGAGTCTAATTAGTATCAAAAGGGTGTTATTGCAGGCTGATAATTGACACAATTGATTCTTTTGCTTAATCATTCTGGATTTTGGAGTTTTATGCTTATTTTCAATCAAATCTCATCCAAGGTTATAGACTGATACAGAAAAAGAAAACAAACAAACAAAACTGAAAAACAAACAAACAAACAAAAAACTCTTGCTGTCACCCTAACAGTGTTTTTCTGAATACATATTTAGAAAGGCAGAGGAAGGTTTCACAAAACAGAACTGTGTCTGAAATCCCACTGTAGCAGTTCACCAAATAAGATTCTAATGCATTCTTTGAGCAGCCTTCATCCTTTATGCTGCATTTATAAGCCCTGAAAATTAATAGCACCGAAAAAGCAAAATATTTTTTAGACAAGTTGTGTTTTGGTGTAACTGGCAGTTTCAGAGCCCTTTGTGTGCCCCTAATGAATGGTGACCATTCACCATGTGGTACAGTAACAAGAGGATACATAGTCTGAACTACTCCATACAGGTCTTTCTGATTGTTTCTCTGGCTCTCTGGTGGGGTGTTTTGACAGCGGCAGAATTCATGGAAGTGGGAGACAGCCAGAAAAGAGCACCACTTCTCACCTGCTGAAGGACTGAAGACCTATCAAAAAAATTGTTCTGGTTTAATCTTGGTAGGCAATTAAGCACCACCCAGCCATTCGCTCATTTCCCCCACAGTGAGAGGTGGAGAGAAAACAAAGGGTGAAAGTGTGAGAACTCATGGGATGAGGTAAAGACAGTTCACTCGATAAAGTTGCATACAAGCAAAACAAAACGAGGAATCCATTCTCTACTTCCCATTGGCAGGCAGGTGTTCAGCCACTTCCAGGAAAGCAGGGCTCCATGACAAGTGATGATTTATTGGGAAAACAAATGACATCACTCTGAACATCTCCCCTCCTCCTTCTTTACCCTCAGATTCATTGTCCAGCATGATGCCATATGGCACAGGGTATCCCTTTGGCCAGTTTGGGTCAGCTGTCCTGGCTGTGTCCCCTCACAGCTCCTTGTGCACCCCCAGCACCCTTGCTAGCAGGGCAGTACAAGAAACAAAAAAAAAAGTCCTTGGCTCTTTGTGAACACTGCATCAAAAATCCATAAAGAGCATCATACGAGCCTCTCTACAAAGAAAATTAACTCTATCCCGGAAAAAAACTAGGACACTAACTTATGTTGATATTTAGCAATGATGCTCAAATCCCTGTAATTTGAACTTTGGCTGAATTTCATGTACTGTCTTTGATGAGCAGCTTTCAATGGCTCCACTAGGTACAGCAGAGTGGGATAGGTCTAAAGCAAAGTGAAAATAGTGTCTGTGCATTGGGCTGAAATTAAGTTTTATCTTTGGAATCAGGAGTCTGAAGTGTGGTTTATTTCCTGTTCTAGCTTCCTTTAAGTGGGCAGTAGCACCAACATCATTTTAAATATTCTTTCAAGCAAGAAAGCACACTGGACTCAGCCAAACTATGCTGTCCAACTACGGTTTAGTAGCCTTTATAAGAAGACCAAAATATGACTGTTTTCTAAATTTATTATGCTAGTCTAAAGAAAAAAATTTCACCATCCCTAAGGTGACAAACTACTGACAAGGTACTCAGAATTGGTCTGTAGTAAAACATGACTTTATTTTTGAAGTTGGAAAAAGAACTTTTTTTTTTTTAAAGTCCAGGATTTAAAAAGTGATTGTTCTGTCTTTTGTTTTGAAGAATTCTCCTATGCACTTAACCCCCTACCACCACAGAACTACGTGTATACCATGAAAAAATGCTCACACTTTTGATTGTTAACACAGTAGCCAGACCTAAAACAGAAAAGAGATTTTGTCATCAATATTTTTTCTCCAAATTAGAGAATCAAAGATTTTATATTATTTACCTTTTTTAAATTATTGTTATTTTTTAAATCTTTATTATATCAAATTCTGTATACAGCAAAGGCAACAAAAGATGCATCAACCTACTTCTGAATGTTTCATAGTCTCCAGAATGGATGGGAGTACAGCAGAAAGCAATGGCCAACTGGCACGAATGGTTAATTTTTAAATTCTCTTTGGGCTTAAATATATCTGTCTTGCATCTTAATTTTGTTCACAAATATGACCCATTTGGATGTTTTCTTAGGAATATACTATGTTTACTGAAAGAGAAAAAAATGCACAGACAATTATAAGACGTTATAAGATTCTGCAATATGAATGTAAATGAAAATTAAGCTATTGTTTATTATGTTTTGGATAAGTGGTTCAATAAAAATTGGCCATATACCTATAGTAGCATTAGATACCACACAGGACTGTTAATATTCCCATTTTGACCTGAATATATTCAGGCAGCAAATTGTCTGCTATTAACACACCCACTTTCTGTCCCCCACTTCCCAAACAAATTTGGCTTAGTGTGAATGTAGGATACGGTAATTTGACTTTTGCAATCACAGCAGACAGCTGTGAGTGATACATGACATGAAAATGAATTATCCCCGCCTTTTCTCATTGAGAACAGATAGAGCTGTGCCATTATTATGCTGTGTTGTAGTCATTGCTTGACAGGTACGGGGTACGGGAAGATAAAATAAGCCTTTATTCCTAGTTTTATTAATTATTCCTATACATACAGAAAAAGAATATTATACAAACATCATATTTCTTAATTTACTTTCTGTCTCTCCCCTCTCTCCATCCTTCATCACTGTGAGATAACTCCACTGTGCTCCCAGTCACTCAGGCTTAATAGCAGAATGTTAAATCAGACTCCCTTTTTCCCTTTCCACCCACTGCTAGACTGTTTCTAAATTTCTCTGGTTATTCAGCAGTAAGATGAGCAAGGTATGTAATTTCCTTTCTATTTCAGCTGTTATAGTTTTGATAATTTATCAAAACTCTCATCATTTCTCATCTCACCTAATTCAGCTTTCTTATTTTCCCCTTAGGCTTTACATGTCAAGACTCTGTCGAACTCATCTGAGCTTCAGCTTCTGTCTTCTGAACTTCTGTACTTGCTTTTTCTCAGTCCAACTTCATTGTGCACCTTCTTATTTCGATCTCTCATTTTACTGATGCGATGCATCTGGCCGATGCTGAACTCCTCTGGTCAGCCAGGCTGTGTTTTGGAAACTCTCCGTGCCTTATTTTTGAGCAGCAGCTTCCCAGTAACAGCTTGTCACTTCTAGGTATTCTACCCCAAGCTGCTAATGATTACTTGGAGTTCAATTGCTACTGCTTTCTGGCCTCTCTATCTTCTCTCTCTGTATCCTTTTCCTCACAGGAAGCATCAACAAATTTGCAGTTCAGCACATTCTCAGTTTGCTTTACTTTCCTCTTTTCTGAGCCCATCAAGCCTTGGCTCTGTTACACCAAAACTATTTTAATTATTTTCTTATACATTTTACTTATTCTGAATGCAGTTTGAACTGTGTCTCAGTGGTATAGATATGAGCCGAGTTTGTGAGATTTGCCCTTCATCATGAACTCAAAATATGAATAAGAGTGAGCAGAAGAGTTTTTGGGGACTTGTGTGCTAGCATCTGAGTCACTGAGCCATGCTCGGCAGCTCTGGTTTGAATAAATCATTTGAATTACAGCATAATGAGAGCATTGAGTATTTTTTTTTTCTTTTCTTTTCTTTTTTCCTGATGCTTTTTGACAACTAGTTTTGGAAAAAAAAAAAATCAACAACTTGCATAATGTAGAAGAGATGATAAATGGGTCCCTATAAACATAAGCATTTCAAAACTGGATGCCTAGAGTTAGGTTCTTAAAATCTCATGCAGACAGTTACATAAACAGTCCCATCCCAGAGTGAGAGCAGTGGCTGACCTGCCTGGTTTCCTTCTGAGTGCACCCCAGTGAGCCCCTATGACCTACCAGCCAGCAGAAAGAGCTGCCTTCCCTGCCGGTCTGTGCTGCCACCCGCTGCTCCTGAGAAGTCCCTGGACAGTATCTGACTTTCAGCCGAGCGTTTATCATGTCCTGTGCTGAAGGGGGCTTTAGCATTAACAAGTGGATGTGGGTGCCTCTGCTGTAGTGTTGTACAAGTTGCTCTGCTGCATATATTCCTAGCTATGTCTCTCAACATCCAGTCACATACAAAGTCTTGTGGTCATTTACATCATAACCAGTTCTGTACAGGTCAATGGAGAGTGTGGGAGGGCAAAGGCTTTGTTTTGCCTTCAATTCTCTTTTGTTGCCTGGACCACAAAGATGTTGCTTCTGACTTATTTTCCCACTTACCAAGCTGTCTTTTCCCAAAGTATACATGAGAAAGGGAAGGTGTCCAACCATAAGCTCAGGAGAATGGACTGTAGTAGCTGCTGGGGATACACCGTGGGCAGTGTAGGAGAAAGTCACCAGTCAAACTGAAGTAATGCTTTTGCTTCCTCACAAGGCAAACAAATGATGGATCTAGCTGGTCCTGACACTTCCCGAGCACCAGACTCTCCGTCCCCCCCATGTCCCCACAGGGAATCTCAGGTTAATGAGATGGAAAATGCAGTCAGCAGATTCTGTGCCATCAGAAACCACCAAACTTGCACAAACTGCCCCTGCACCTCTGAACTATGCCTTGTTTTTAAAGCTAAATGACTATTAATACCAGATTCTTAGTTCAGTTCTGATCTGATTTTTAATATCTTCCCTTTGCCCTTCATACTAATACTTTACAGAGGAAAATAAAGGAGGCTGCCTCACAGATACTGAAGTCTCTACAGTAATTTTCAGGCAGAAAATCAAATTGCCTGTGGGCTGTAGATTTTCATAGTGTGCATGCATAGCAGAGGTCACCTTTAACATTAAGGGCATGAATCTCGTTTTCCCTACATCATTTGAGCTTTGGTGTAACGTCATTAATAACTTCAGCAGATTCACACTGACTGAACTGTGGGGTAACTGAGACCATTACATTGGCCCAGATCTTGTATTTAAAGTGTAACTAATGGCAACAAAAACTCTTAACTGTGCTTTAGAGAGAAAATATAATAATGAAAAGCTGCTGACAGCTTCATAGGAACCATATCAGACTGCTTACCTAATTTGATATAAAACTCTCCATTACCAGATCCCACCTTTTTCTTTTCTTTTTTTTTTTTTCAAAGTAAATTAACCCATTACCCCCATTTTGTAGACAGAAGCGAGGTTCTGAGATATAAAAGGACTGTCAAAAATAATACTAAAGGCAAAATTACAATCCCTTTTTTTTCCCCTATAGTCCATTACACTCAAAATGTAACATGTTGGATCCTACGAAGGACAGAAGGCAGAACAGTAGTACTACAAGACATTCAGAGAGGAAACACAATGAAGTCTGGCTTTTGAGTTTGTTTGAATTTTGTTACTGGAAGGACAACAAGGCTTAGCATGGCTGCTCTGAGACAAACCTATCTGTTTGAAAGGGCAGTCTGTGCTGGAGCTAAAGGTAGTAATTTCTTTACAAATGTTAACTTACATGCAAAGTACCAGGGAAAGAACCAGAAAGTTAAGGAAGGAAAGGGATCTGTCATTATGTGAGTAATTCACCTGTTCCTGTCTTCTGATACAAAGCTTCTCCCACCTGGTTTTCTCAAGCAGTAAAAAAGAGACTCACACACTCCTGCTCACAAATAGTGCTTTTGATATCACATAGCTTACCAGCCAGCTGCTTCATACCTTTACTGTCTCCCCAGTATCATAGAGTGAGCTTATAACATGAAACCACCAGACTGTGAAAACTTGCAGGATAAATATGAAAAGAAGGGTGCCAAATGTAACAACTGGTGGAGTCTTAAACTCAAAACATGCCCCATTTTAACTGTTGTAGGGCCACACCAAGAAGGGATAGGCTTTGACAGTGGGGCTTTGTGTTTTGGTGAATGGCTGTGAGCTGTTCTGTATTACTTATGTGCAGCCACACTGCCTTAGAGTTTGCTGCAGCACCCTGAGTAGAATCTGCTGTTGCCGGTAGAGGCTTTCTGTTAATGTGCATGCTTGCAAATAAAAAGAGCTTGACATAGCTATGCCAAAAATAATTGCCACAATGAGTCATTCTCAAATTACGACCTATTTTCTGTGATTAACTTCTCTAGGGTCTAAAGGAGCCAGTTGTGATATATGGTGTGTTAGTATAGTTGCTGTTCAGTGTGCTTTGTAACAGATCAGGGTTTTATTTGTTGTTTGCTTTTGCTTTTGTCTTTAAAGAGTGGTGGTCCACCACTAAATGCTAATCTCTACTGTTTAATCCAGGTATATCTGTACTGACCTTACCTCAGTACTTTCTGTGCTTAACTGGCTGTGTCTGTGCTTTTCCTCCATCTCAAAACCTCTCACCTTAGCCAGTCAAATTCTGCTTCAGAAATGGTAGTGACTGAATCAGATGTATTTCATATTCCTCTTTCTACGGCTACTTTTTTTCCACAAATTAGAGAAACCATTTCTTAGCGGCCTTCCTGAGTGTCACATCTTTAATACATCAGATGTCTCGATTTGGCCATATCCTTTATGCACCTCTATGACTAGATCCTGTACATCATTTCTCTGCCTGCAGTTCTTCAGATCTGTGAATTCTCTGGCTTCTAAAAAAGATTTCCTGCACTATTCCAAGATGCTTGCTTTTCTTGGCTCCTTTCATGGGTGCCTTCAAAGTAGTGCAGTGACTTGCAAGGATCTGTAGACTGAGGTTAAAAGCATGGAGCTGATTATCTGGGTGTAGCACCAGAGTACCTGGATGCCTGCAGTAAGGAGAGCAGGGGTTGTAAATCTGTGACTGTTTGGTTAATGGATTTCTATCACAAGTCGTCATTCTCTGAGCCAAGGCAATAAAAACGAATCTAATCAATATTTATAGTTGGTGTGATTTTGCAAACATATCCATGTGAAGTAATCTTTGGGTGTATGTAAAACACTGGCTATGATATGTGATCATATTTTTGTTTGAGTTAGTTCCTGTGACTGGCACAACCAATTGCTAATATCTATACTCCTCCTTTAACATTGTGGTAAATCTGATTTTGAGCAATGCAAGTTCCTGAATCATCTTCTACACCGATCAAATAATATTCCAAAATGTATTTAATGTATTTATATGTTGACACACAAATATATTTTATTTTAAAATTAAATTTCATCTAATCCTTACTGAATTTTCCAATAGTAGTGTTTCTTGTATAGAGAGGCAAAACCTTAAACATGGATTTCCTTTTTTGGCCATTCACCTTTAGATCAAAGCCTGAATATTATGTCCTGGTCCATTTTTAGTGCTGAATTTTTTTTGATTGGAAGAAATTGCTTATTAGTGCATTAATATTATGGAAAAATATACAAGAAGTTTACGATCACATTATAGAAGGTAGCTGTGATCAGTTCGGTATTAATTAGTGCTGGTTTTGAACTACAGTGTAGACAGATTTTATAGAAATTATTTTTACAGAATCTAAGTGAATAGCATATACTACTTTGTGATTCTGAATTTATATCTAACTGAATTATCTAAATACAGCCAAGCAAGTCATCTAGCTTCTACTTATAACTTATTTCTAGTGATTCAAATTGTCACTTCTAATAGTTATAATTTTCTGCAGAAACAAAATATGTTCTCTCTCTGTCTCTCTCTCTATATACTTGATTCTTCAGACAGTATTTGAGTTTCCAGAACATGCACTATATATTTACATGTTTTTCAAGAGTATTGTTTTCACAGCATAGAAGATTACTTAGGAAAAAAAAAATACCCAGAAAATATGTAGAGATTTTATTTTCTTATATAGATTTTAGCCTTTACCATGGTTCATTTACAACTTTTTTTTTTTTTCCTTCAAATTAAAACCAAAATGGGGTTAAAGGTAACTAGGACTTAATGCACTGCTGCAGGTGAATGTGCTTATATATTAATCCTATCAAAACATATGTTAACATATTTTTAATGACAGATCTTGAAGATTACTGCAAGGAATACATTTCATCAGTATTCATCCTAAGAAGAACATTAGTTTGACTCGTGCTCAGTGGGAATTTCCATTTTAATTTCCTGTGATTTATTTGTCATTCTTTCCCCAATGCAAAAAATTCAGTGTTTCCCAGAAAATGAAATTACTATAAGAACATTTGGTCAGTCAACAATGTTTTTAATTCTAAAGTAGAGACAATTTTATTAAATGCTTAATCTGAAATGTGCTTTGAAAGGCTCCATTTCACAGAATGTTATGAAACATTTCAAAATGGCAACACACAGTTTTATATTGTTGAAAAAAAAAAAAAAAGTTTTTTCAGTAAGATGCTGTGGCAATGAGTGCTCCCCTGTTATTTCAATAGTAATGTTCTGCTAAGAGCACTTTCCTGACCACATTACTGGAATGGGCATTTTAGTAGGTCCTCCCCACCCACAGGGATGGGTCTTCTGAAAGTAATTTGGATTAAGTACAGACTGTGCAGGTATGAAAGTTGCATAAAGTATTCAATTTCTTACTTATCATCTTCATTCCAACTCTGTTACTCTACTGCCTTTCTGAATTTGCTGAGATTGTTGATTTACATCTGCATTTTAACAAAAGATCATCAAGGCAGTCACTGTGCTGGGACTGCCAGGACACTGCAGTCACCACAGTGCCCTGCTCAGTGCTCTCCTCAGCTTTCCTTACTGGGTAACCTCACTTTTCTGCTTTCTCTTTATAAACGGTGGAAGCAATCACTACAGGATATTGATTCTTCCTGGTTGTTTGGGAAGATAAACTGTACTATTCTGCCTATACAGTTATTTGAAATGCATTTTGATTTTACCAGTATTACTGTCTATATACTATTCCACTGGTATAAATAGTATACATTTTCTAGGCTCAGTGCGCTGATTATTGAAGAGTAGCCTCAAATATATGATGACGGCTGAATAAAAAATATAATCTTTGTCCATTTCCCCTACCTGAAATATTCCTCTATATTACGTTTTCTTTGCAAATCCTGGCACAGATAGTCCAAAACAACTATAGCAATGGTGCAAGAAAAGGTTTTCAATAGTCCCATCAGGAACTCTCCAGTATTTCAATTGTAAAAGTAATCTGATAAATTCAGACTTTTTTTTTTTTTTACAACCTAAACAAGACTACATAGAAAGTCAAAGAAAACAAGGGCAAACTCACTAAATATTAGATAATTAATTTGTTTTACCTTATGTTCTTTTCTTCTGTCTATGGAAAGAGGAGTTTTTTGTTCCTTTTGTTGATTTCTTTTCCTCCATTAGTATTTTGCATTAAGGAATCAGACTACAAATCCAGTATGAAATTTGATCTAATGCCTACTTTTGCTCTTATTACCATAAGCTAATCTGAAATAAATTGTACCCATGAAAAGAGAAGCAGGTTAAAACAAAACAAACAAACACAAAGCTAGTAGGTGAATGCTCAAGTAAAATCCACTCACAGTTCCTTTCAGCTGGGAGCATGATCTGACAGGTCTTTTTTACCTTGAAGTACAATTCTATTTCTAATCCAGTATTGTTTGATTTTCAAACTCTCCTTTGGTAGGCTGGGCTCGACAGAAGGGCTATTATTAAATCCAAAACAACACCCTCTTTAATGCAGTGGAGGGTAAGGCAACTGGGGTCTGTTCCTTAAAAGATACTTCAGCACATCCTCCAAAACAGCTCCCACACTAACCACAAAACATCTCCAGGGCTAGTTTTCACATGTTTGTAGCAGCCTGCTTCTGGTCTTGAGCCACATCACTGTGTCCTTGGATAAAAAGATGGGTTTTAATCTTCTCAGTTGTCAATGTACACTAAATTATAGGAAAAAAAGGGAATTTCTCTCACAATAATGAAACCAGATTTGGTTCAAACATAATTTAGGGATTAACAGGAGCTTAACCTGAGGCCATCATCTTCTCTCTTTTGATTGTTAATCATCAGGAAATGTCCCAACTTGATCATTAATACTCAGTTAAATCAAAAGTATGCTAAAAGCATAAAATTATAATATTCAACTACTATCATCCAAAATTTTGGCTACAGAATTACTTACTTCTAGAAATCTTTTTTTCCTTAATACCTTGTGTGAGCTATGGAGAACAGTAACATATACTTTGTATTTGCTTTACTCTGAATTTCCATAAGCTTACAGGTTCTTTAAATTCTGTTAAATGTCATGTAACATAAACATACATACTGTAGCTTTCACAGAATTTTTTTTCATTATGGATCTGCCTTTTTAAGGCTGTCTCTATTTGTGAAAGTAAGCATATTCTACCTGTATTGAAAGACAACTTTCATTATGCAAGCAATAGTGTTGCTCTTTTCAAGAACTCAAAATAGATTGCACTTCAATCATTCATTATCTGCCTGTCTCTTTACATACCCTTTCCACTGGACAAAATAGCCAAGATAAGCTCCTCATTTCTTCTTCAAAGACAATGTGAACCTTAAAATAAAATCTAGAATTGGAAAACGTTTAAATGGACTTGTTTCCTGAGTTCTTTTAAAATGTATTGGATGGAATAGTTTTCATCTGTTAGGGGAAAACGTAAGAGTTTTAATATAGTTTTTAGAGAGGCAAGTATATCATTAAACAGGGAAGATTATTTTTTCTTAGCAAAGACTATAATCCATCCTCTTTATAATGCTCCTTTTCCATAGGGAAAAAAAAAAAAAAAAAAGGTATTTCAGAAGACATGGCTAGAGTTGATGACAAAACAAGGCAAAAGGAAAGAAAAGCAGATCAGTTGCATAAGGGACTCTGAAAGAAACAACCAGCATTTTTGTTTACTGCCTGACTGCTCTCAGTGATGTCTGCATAAGCTGTCAGACGAGAAACTAATATGCAACAAAAGACAAAGGTCACTTACCACAATAAGCCAGCAAATGTTTAGAAAGGTTACACATTATGTTGACAGTTGTGAACACCGTACTTATTCCACGGATGAGCAGTGGGGAAGTGAAGTTTCATTAAAACCAGAGTGATGCTATTAAACTTTTATAATTTGACTGGGATACATGCAGCGGCATTTTTCATAAGCATAAACATGTGTAACATGCAATGAGGGAACCAATACGTAGTGAATTACAATAATCAATATGTGAAATGACAAAAGCATTAATCAACATTGCAGCAGTGTCTTGACCTAGGAAGAAATTAGTTTTATATAGATCACATAAATATGAGATAAATTACATACTGGGCCAAATGAATGGCTCATGTAACTCAATTGCAGTATATGCAGCTGGTGACACATTTGGATCTAGTGATGAATTTGGATGATTACATTTTGACATGATATCATACTGAGTCAGGCAATTAGCATAACAACATTTTCACAAGGACTTATTTTGATGTAAAATTTATGTAGATTCAGCTGTGTTCATACATTTTTCTAGTTTGCATGGGACATTATACTGCTTCACAAGAGAAAGTCATTGAGTTTTACTGGCATGGGTACCTACAAATACATAAAGTTAGGAGCACTTATTCTGTTACTGGAAACAGGAAAATTATACAATTTTATTGAAAGGGATGTCACCTAATACAGAGACCTGGATCAGAAGAGATCACAAGTGATTAAATAAACCAGGTAGTGGACCATTCACCTGTGTTCAGAAACTTAGTTGGCATAGTGAGAGAAAATTAGTTTTAAAATTTGTGCATTGCACAAATGGGTTTTCTTTCCTTAACGAATATTTTTCATTTGAGCTTTTTGGTCAAGGTGATGTCAAAGTTGCAGAGAAGGTGTTTCTTGCCTCAACATTTATAGACTCATTCCAAGTACCTAGAAATATGTACCTATTTTTGCAGTTATTTATTTGACATACAGCAAAAAGTAGGAGACATATTGGAAGACGTTGCAGAAATGTTTTAAAACAGATGTGTTTAAATGAAAACAGCCTTTAGAATATCTTTTCCTTAAAAATAATATGGAATAACAACAGTGCTAACTACACATGTAGCCATCCTAATTTCCTAAGCTTACTGTCCGGATGGAAGATAAGCCTGTTTCAAGGTAAACATTATCCTTCAAGCGATACAAATAGATCCTCTTGCTATCCTCATGTGTAAAGATAAATGACTCGGCACACACACTGCTAGTGTGGACTTACAGAAATGAAAGGAAGGGTTTAAAATGAATGACAGCACAGCTGCATTCTTCATCAGGAAATACAAGCATTTTTGTAACGGAAGCTAGAATACAAACATAAACAATAGACAAGTGAAGATATTTTGTCTAATAAACAGAAATAGCTGTTAAAATTGAGAAACTTTCCTAGAATACTGCTGTTTTCACTAACTACAAGAAAAACTCTACAGGAAAGCCCAAGGGAATTTTTCAGGAACTTAAAAAATGTTTAGAAAGAAAAGGTAAAAGGGTGACTCTGAAGAATGTTTAATATGCCTTTATTAAATTCTCAACATTTTTCTCTTCTGTATATAAAAATGTGTATGAAAAGTTAATGAAAATGACAGGTTGTAGGCATTATGTTGGCTGACATGGTGGTGATGTGTATTGATCCTGTCAATGTCTCAGAGTTGTTCACTTGCAATGATTGCTTTTTTGACTGTTCACTCAATTCTTGTTAACAAAAAATTCAGAGTGAGATCCATTAGTCTTCTCAATTGCTAGTGACTGTCAATGTAGAGTTTGTTTTTAGTTGGACTAACTCTAACTTTGCTAGATGAAAAGAATATCCATGAGGTTCCTGAATAATTCAGGAGTGACTCTAAGTCTGGCCAACAGCATTAAACTGAATTTATTCAACCATTTAGGCAGACCATAATAACAAAAGTTGACTTATTATTCAAGTAAGGGATTGAAAGGATAATACTTTTCTAGGAAATCTGCATGTTGGAGGTAGAATGTACAGAATCCTTTATTACTTTCCTTACCAAAAACACATGGTTCCTACTTGAAAAGGAGACATAAGGTGGACTCCTATGTTGGCCTAAAGGAAAAAGCATACAAACAACAAAAAGGTATTATCTTTCAATCACAGTAGCAGAGCCCTGTTTTTCAAGGGAATCAGGGCATTTTAAATACACACTCCTTGCTTTTTGCCTGAGCGAGCACACTTTGTATGCTGGGGATTACTGTGAAGTTTATCATTATAAATAATACTTCCAGACCACAATGAAAATAAATTTTGGCCCATCTTTATTGTTAGTTACTCCATAGTCACTTGTTGTATTGGTCAGAAAATATCATCTGTCTATCATTTCTAAGAAAATATAGTTGTTCTGTTATCTCATCCTAAAAGCTAAAAGCAGTGAAATATAACGTGCTTTGGCAGTGTAATTTATTGTACACAAGTGAAAACAGGATAAAATAGATATGAAATGAACCTAGTAAAATTAATGTGTGCTTTGGCAGCTCTTTGTTTATGAGATGGTTACACTAAGCAGTTTGCAAGTGTGGAAACATTTCCTTATTTTTTAACACTCTAAAACTTTTCCAAATAGTTTATAGGTTCAGTCTATCACCAATATGTATGTCAAAAAATTCACATTACTACTGAGAAGTGGAAATAGTTTTTTTGACAAGTTCACGCATGATTTACTGAAGGATCGACATTGTCACATAAATAACTGCTTCAGAAAGTAAACTAAATGAAGCCTGAGAGGTTTTAGCTTTGTATTCCAGGATTTCACATTCACTAATCTTTAAATTATGGTGAAAATGTGTATTTTACACTTATGAAGAGAACTTCACAAACAGAAGATTATAGCAAAATTGATTAAAGTGTAAAATTAAAGTATTATTGCATAGGACTGTATATCTCAGTTGTGGGGGATTTTTTTTTCTTTTCAACTGACAGTCCCTCTGTAACTCTGCTTTAGAATAGACTTTAGTGTAGTAAGAAGAGCTGTGCAGTTTAATTAGATATATTCAACAGGTTGAGAATCTTTGCATTTTGTTTGCTTTCAAACCTGACTGAAGATACTCACAATGTGACCTTCCAGGCTTCTGATCTTCCATGAGGAACACTACAAATCCCCAGCTCCCATTGACTTTGATAAGATTTGAATACCAGAATAATTTCTTAGGATGTGTACCATGTCTTGGAAATTCAGTTCTGCTATTGGATTTACATTTCTATAATCTGCTACTAAGGCTTTGTTCTTTCTTTCCAATGGTTTTGTTTGTTTGTGGGGGTTGATTGTGTTTTTTATTGTTTGTTCATTATATCAGTCCTCAGCCTTCAAACACTTTAAAGGAGAAAGAATGACAGCTTTTATTATCAGAAGACAGGAAATGACATTATGATGCAGCCAGTGAATCGTATTTCTCTAGACTTAAAGAATGGTGATCTCATTTACAAAGTACATTACTTTGCTTCACATTCGAAGAGGAATACATTAATATTTGGAAAATGACATTTCATGATTAGCTAAGCATGACACCTACACAGTCATTTCAAATAAGATTGCTTGTTCTCAAAATTGTTTTACTATGTCAAAGGAAACAATAGTCTCTCTTGCAAGTCTGTTTAAAATTGAAAAACAATTATTTAAATTCACTTTGACTTGCAGGCCTGACTTTTCAGTAAAGAAATCAGATCATCTCTGTATTTTCTTTTCTAATAATCAGCATTATATCTTATTTTCCAAAGACTTTCAACACTCTGTGGATTTGGAAAGCAATTTTCCTTGCTATAAGTATTAATGTTTCTGGTGAAAAATGATTTAAGAACATTGAAAAAGCTAATTGACCAGAGATTCACGTGCTTCTTACATTAACTATAAGTAGGATTTCAATGAATTAATACAGGGTGAAAAGAGACACCTTTTCAAGTTTTCCTCTGTAATCTTGGGACATCTCAAAAAAGAAGTAACTGAAGAGAGGAATATGTCTAGCGAAGTTCAGCACTACAGTAACTAAAGACAATAGACATCTGAAATAAAAGGAGCACTCACTGTGATGGGCTGGGCTTGCAGTTCAACTGTGTTCAAAGTTTTGAAGCTCATTTATTGGTCCAAGTCCTCACCTGAAGAACATCATCACATCTCCACTGGGTTCAGTGAACTAGATCACTACAGTGCGCTGTTTTCCTCAGCTCTAGTACCTAAGTTTCCAGAGACTAATATTTGAAAGGGCATTCTTTCAAAATTTTTGTCCAGACAGCTTTCAAAAATTACATGCTGGCACACATACCAAGGTCAATAAATGCATCAAATAACTACAGTCATGTGTTCACCTGTGATCAGGATACCAGTGTAATATGTTTTTCCTTTGTGGTAAATATATAGCTGTAGCTGAACTGAGTTCTGTGTTTAATTGTAATACCTAATTCTGTCATACCAGATGCTTAAAAAAAACACCACCAACAACAAAAAAACACTAAATGTAGAAACCATTAAGCACGCTCCAGTGACTGTAGAAAGGGTTTCAAAGACAAACTATTCACTTTTCAATGTCAGAAATTCATTTGTTTCTAAGTTTCATCCTTCAGAGACCTTTGATCTGATTCTGATGTCCCATCTTGCAACTTCAATATGTATAATGTTGCTTCATTATTTCCTGACATCTTGCCTCATGGTGAGCAGGTGTAACTTGAAAATAGTATATAAAAGCAATCTCTAATGCTGTTTTTGACTCCTGAAAAATAATCTATTCCTGAACCATTCATCTGAAAGAAAACGTATGTTTTAGATCCTTGAAATTTGGAACAACTTTCTCTCCTGCTTTGGGATTTTGTGTGTGAAGCTGTTAGGCTCAAAGAAACTTTAAATTTAGTGTATCTATCCCATTTAAATGCACATGGAAGTAAGTATGTTCCTAGGGTTGCTCCAAGCTGGGTTAAAACCAGGAAAGAACCTAGGAAGAAAATGTACTTGTGTTTCATTGATGGCCATATTACTTGTCACAAAATACAGCTGTAGACAATATGTATATAATGTATTCCGTTTTTATTATTCCATTTTTACCCTGTTTGTGTCACTGTGTCACAGATTCCTGTTACAGGTCAGATTACTCTGCCTGAGGTCACAGACATCACAAACCAGAGCTGAAGTTACCTGTATTGGCCACCACGTGCCAGTCAAAGAAGGAGAGAGTGAGACAGAGAGGAAGAGAGAGGGAGAGGGAGAGGGAGAGGGAGAGGGAGAGGGAGAGGGAGAGGGAGAGGGAGAGGGAGAGGGAGAGGGAGAGGGAGAGGGAGAGGGAGAGGGAGAGGGAGAGGGAGAGGGAAGAAAAGGAAGGAAGGAAGGAAGGAAGGAAGGAAGGAAGGAAGGAAGGAAGGAAGGAAGGAAGGAAGGAAGGAAGGAAGAACGGACAAACAAAAGAAAGAAAGAAAGAGAAAGAAAGAAAGAAAGAAAGAAAGAAAGAAAGAAAGAAAGAAAGAAAGAAAGAAAGAAAGAAAGAAAGAAAAAGAAAGAAAGAAAAAGAAAAAGAAAGAAAGAAAGAAAGAAAGAAAGAAAAAGAAAGAAACGAAAGAAAGAAAGAAAGAAAGAAAGAAAGAAAGAAAGAAAGAAAGAAAGAAAGAAAGAAAGAAAGAAAGAAAGAAAAAGAAAGAAACCTTTTTGAAACCAGTCACAGATCATTATGACAGTAAGAGCAGCTTCTCTGAAATTGTGGCTTCTGAAATTGAAAACATTTTGACAACTTTAATGTAGCAGTTCTAAAGTATTGAAGCACTCCAGGATTATTAACCTCCAAATAAACTGCATCTTCTTTTGAAGACGAGTCTTTGATCAAAGCACTCTTTTGTTTATTTGCTTTTTTCCAAGTCAAAGACCTGCAGTATATGAAATATCTTAACCAGAATTTTGCAGATGATAATTCAGATTTAGGAAGGCATAGGGGGGATAAATTTGCTTCATTTGCTGTACTTTGAGCCCAAGAGACATAAAAGATGGAATTCCTAGATTTACTAGGAATACTAGTAAAATGCTTAAATCACTTTTTTTTTTTTTTTAAATTTCAAAACTGAACTGATTTCCCAAGATTGTAAATGTAATGATTCAGTCTGAGCTGGTATCCTTCCTACAGTGTTTTTTGACCCTGCTAAAATGATTTCTTTTCCTAAACCAGAATATGTGAAAGGAAAAATGATTCTCAACGTCATGTAGATATAGTTGGCATATGCAAAATGTCTATGTGCATTACACTGTAATTCATTAAAAAAAAACAACACTACAAACACTTTTTTATTCAGATTTTGCTCTTCCTTAGTCACACTATGAACAGAAAAGACAGAAGAACAAACTCTAATGTCCTACTAATATTAAAAAAAAAAATAAAAATCTTCAAGTGTTTATGCTTTTGAAGTTGAGTGAATTCTTTGCAAGTATAAGGCAGAAATTCCTTCATATTTACTGACACACTTTCAACATTTGTGTTGAAAACATTCCGTGTGTTCATTCTGCACGAGTATTTTCTCATGATGGAAATATTGGCCAAATCTGAAAATAACCTTGCATAACTTCTGTGGAAAAGTTAGTCAAACTGAATTTCAGAGTTAATGATCAGTTTGCCCATAGCAGTCAAACAGCTTTATGTATTATACTCTGTGCAAAACTATTTCTGTGCTTTTTTCCAGTTCAAGCAAAAATGAGAAAAAGGGAGGTTAGAAAATGAGAAAGACTCTTAATGCAATGTAAACCAGTAGGTATAAAAAACATTTTTCAGCAATAGAGCAGTTATTTATTTACAACAATTTGAGCTATTTAAAAAGTAATAACTGGTTTAAAAAGAATTTAAAAAGAAGGAGCAGCAGCAGGTCATGAAACTAGAAGGTGGTATGGTTGCAGTAAATGATGTTAAAATAACTCTCAGATAATTCATTCACTAAATTTTAAAAAGTTTTCTTCTTTGAGGAAATGTACAGTAACCTTAATTTGAAATTTAAGGTAATTTAATCTGCTTCATAATTAACCAGTACTCAGGAGAAAATATTTTGTGGTTGTTATGGGGCCACAGTTACATTCCCAGGATGTTATTTTATGAAAAATAAGTATTATATTAAAACCTTTATTGTAGTTCCACAAACACATACAGAAGTCCAGTTCTCAGAAGTCATTACTGAAGAGTATTTCAAAAGAAAAACGTACATTTTCTGCATAATTAACAGTTTAAAAATTCCTACTTGAAATGTTTGAGTTGAACATTTCAAAGAATATTTTAATATTTCGTAAGTAAAGTAAATCATTTCAGATTGGTGTAACATTGACTTCTTACCAGAGACATTTTAGCAAATGTTGGGTTTAAAGATGAAAAAAAAAAAAAAAAACCAACAAAAAAAAACAACTTTGACAAACTCAAAGGTTTTGCATGAAAGGAACCAATATTGATGAAAATAACTGTCATAAATTAATAAATGTCATAATCTTAGTCATCTAATTTTGTTATGCAACTTGAAAGGGATTATGTTGTTAATTATTTTTACTATATAGAGATGTAGTTCACATAGTTCACATATGAATGATCTTTCTGCTGTGTTCTGTGTAGAAGTGATATTCTAAATAAATAAGACAGGCCAAAAACTGAGTGGGAAAGCAACAGAGAGTAGTTCGGTGGCCTTGTATAAACTACAGAAGCCTGAAAATATGTAAAAAGAAGCATGTCCCAGTGCTGGACCAATTAATGCAATACTGAACACAGCCTTTTCACATACAAAAAGCAAGCAGAGACCTTAACTGGACAAGAATATGTTTTAGAAATTACGCATGCTTGCATTGCATCCAGCTGAGGAA
The DNA here is from genome assembly GCF_964211835.1 of Anser anser. Classification (NCBI taxonomy): domain Eukaryota; kingdom Metazoa; phylum Chordata; class Aves; order Anseriformes; family Anatidae; genus Anser; species Anser anser. Next base: position 53,122,099 of record NC_139724.1, read on the forward strand.
TATTAAAGAGAAACTTTCAATGACAAATTTTGGTAATTCTCTAGTAGACAATCTCTTGCATCTCCCTTTGATTTATAGAGCATGAGCCATTGTCAAGTCTAAACAGGCCACTTGCCTAATCAAGTATGAACATTTCTGTATGGTTGTAACTACCTGTGGTGGTTTTACTCGGGTGAGCAGCTGCGCTCCACCAAAACTACTCTCTCACTCCCCCTCCTCAATAGGAAAGGGGAAGAAATCATGATGAAAAGGGCTCAAGGGTTGAGATAAGGACAGGGAGATCACTCAATAATTATCATCACAGGCAAAACAGACACAGCACAGGAAGATTAATGTAATTTCTTACCTATTACTAACAAACTAGGGCAGTGAGAAACTAAGCAAACTAAAAGGACCTTCCCCCCATCCACCCTCTGCTAAGTCCTCCTCTCAACCGGCTCACAGGAACAGGGAATGGGGATGGGGTCAGTCTATAGCACTTCATCTCCGCCACTCCTTCATGGTCACTCTCTGCCCCTGCTCTAACATGGGGTCCCTCCCAGGGGATGCCGTCCTTCCTGAGCTGATCCTGTGGGGGCTTCCCACAGGCAGCAGTTCTTCAAGAACTGTTCCAACATGGATCCATGCCACAGAGTCCATCCATCAGGAGCAAACTGCTCCAACATGGCTCCTCCCACGGGCAGCAGCTTCCCCCAGACCCCTGCTCCTGCGTGGGCTCCTCTCCACGGGCTGCAGCTCCGGCCCGGGGCCTGCTCCTGCGGGGGCTCTCCATGGGCCGCAGCCTCCTCCAGGCCACATCCACCTGCTCCACCAAGGGCTCCTCCACGAGCTACAGTGTGGAGATCTGGTCCATGGGGGACCCATGGGCTGCAGGGGGACAGCCTGCTCCACCAGCGGAACTGCTGCTCTGTGCCTGGAGCACCTCCTGCCTGCCTTCTGCACTGACCTTGGGGTCTGCAGGTCTGGTTCTTACTTCCTGCTATACCAGTCGCTGTTGTGCAGCATTTCTTTTTCCCCTTTCTTAAATATGCTCTCACAGAGGCACAAACAACATAGCTTATTGGATCGGCTCTGGCCAACAGCAGGTCCCTTTTGGAGCTGGCTGAAACTGGCCCTTATCTAACATGGGGCAGCACTCTTCTTCTCCCAGAAGCCACCCCTGCAGCCCCCTGCTACTGAAACCATGCCATGTAAACACAAGACTGCTAAGCACTTCTCCAGAAAAAAAAATAAAATAAAATAATGAGGACTTAATAAATGTTGCCTGAACAGTTGGAAACTTGTCTAAATCAGTGGGTATTATAACCACCTGCAAAGTAAGTTTGAGAATCTGATTTTCTAGAGATAGGGCAGCTATTTGAAAGGCCTAATTACACTAATTATAATAAGCATTTCATAATGTTTCATCAAAAACACTGACCCACTCCGCATAGCAGGTGCTCATTAAATGTGGAAGGTCTGCTATTAATAATCATTTACCCCTTGTGGAAACTGTGTACTGTATGTAATAAAGATAAAATTTAACTTCCCCAGATAACTACCCAAGAAAATAATATTTCAATAAAACTGAGTGGAAACACCTTGTTATTTCTTCACATTCAATGAACTAAAGAAAAAATAGGGAATCATTGCAACTTGTTAATCCCTCAGAAACAAAATACTATTGCTTAAAAAAAATATATCAAGAGTAGCAAACTATATACTGCAAAATCAAAAGCTAAAAGACACTGTACTGTAATCTACATCCATGTGCAGTATTGTTGTATGTAAATGCTATACAGTGTATACCTACTAAATGTATACTTAATAAGAGTAAGTAAACAAGTAGAAGGTTCTTTTGTTTGTTTGTTTGGTTGGTTGGTTGGTTGGTTTTTTAGGAAACAGACTTGGCTAATTCTCTGGTAATTTCATTAGGACAAGATCTGTCCTATTAGAAGGCATCATGCATCATGAGTGAAGGGCTTGAGAACAGCCCTGCAGAGAAGGACATTGGGGTGTTGGTGGATGAGAAGCTCAACATGAGCCAGCAAAGTGTACTTGCAGCCCAGAAAGCCAACCATATCCTTCCTGGGCTGCAGGGAGGTGGTGGAGTCACCATCCCTGGGGGTGTTTAAGGAAAGGTTAGCCATGGTGCTTAGGGACATGGTTTAGTGGGTGATACTGGTGGTAGGGGGATGGTTAGACCAGATGATCTTGAAGATCGTTTCTGGCCTTACTGATTCTGTGATTCTATGAAAAGAAGTGTGACCAGCAGGTCAAAAGAGGTAATTCTCCCTTTCTGTTTCACTCTCATGAGACCCCATATAGCGTACTGCAGCCAGCTCTGGGTCCCCCAGCATAAGAAAGATGTGGACATGGACATAGAGCAAATCCGGAGGAGAACCATGAAGATGAACAGAGGGATGAAGCATCTCTCCTATGAAGACAGGCTGAGAGACCCAGGGTTGTTCAGCCCGGAGAAGAGAAGGATCTGAGGAGACCTTATAGCAGCCTTCCAGTACCTAAAGGAGGCCCACAGAGAAGATGGGGAAAGACTGTTTATCAGAGAGTGCAGTGATAGGACAAGGGGTAAGGGCATTAAACTAAAAGAATGTAGATATAGATTAGATATAAGGAAAAAAAAATCTTTACTGTGAGGGTTGTAAGGCACTGGAACAGGTTGCATGGAGTTATGGATGCACCACCCCTGTAATTGTTCAAGGCCAGGTTGGATGGGGCTTGGACCAACTTGATTTAGCAGAAGATGCCCCTGTTTAGAGAGGCAGGGGTGAGGGACAGGGGGAACTAGATGCTCTTTAAAGTCCCTTTGAACCTGCAAACATTCTTTGATTCTATGATTGGTCATAAGTGACAAACCACAGAGAGCTTCCCCAGGCTATAGTGTTGAAATGTCAGTAATTTTTGTCATCCAAAATGACAAAATAATGTAATTCCAGTATTTTTTAAGTTAAATGTTTTATTCATCAATAATCAAATAATACTTTCAAGACTAAATTTAGAATATAAGTCTCCTTTCAATGGTTTCTCTCTGGCCTGCTTTCTCCTTTCTCCCTCATCTGCACCTTCATGACTGAATTTTTCATTGTCAAATGTGGCTTTTCGTATTTTAAGATGTTTTTACTCCATTGCAAGATTCCTATCAAATCTACAACTTTGCTTGATTGCTTTACAAAATAGTCTCTTTCTGCAGCTGTAGGGTATAAAACAAAATCAAGCTTCTGTGTAAGAAGAATTTTCTCTCTTATATTTTACCTCCTAATTGTTTTAGTGTTTTAACAGTTTGGAAATAGATATAAAACTTGCAGAAGAAACAGATGCAACTGTGAGTACTGGTGAGCATGTGGCAGGCATGCAGAGTAATCTCTTTTAAGTTGGGACCATTTAAACAAAATGAAGTTATTTTAATACTGTCAAATCTAAGAGCTTACACCTAGGGACAAGGAATAATAGTCATGCCTACTGTCATGTGTCCTGTAGTCTGGACAGGAATGACACTGAGAGAGGAGATTAGCAATATTCAGTATCTGCAAGTTACAGTCAGACAAATCCATGTTAAAAAGATATTTGCTTTGTTTTGTTTTGTTTTGTTAAAGTGACATTTGTAAGAAATTAACAAAGAAAATGGCAAATTCTTCATCTTTTTTTTTTTTTTTGTCTTAAAATCAAGACAGAATATTTTACCAAAATATAACCTTTACTCAAATACACTTTATTGAAGTCAATAGATGGCTTATGGACTGTATTGTACAGGTCAGATAGTATATCTGATATCAAATCTCTTATATCTTAAAAAATCTATGAATTTACAAGAAAGTTACAATTGCTAATTGATTTAAGCCCCTTCTAACTGTTTTAGGTATGATTAAGTTAGAAGCAGTGTTAAGTATTCTAGCAGATCTTTTACATGTGTTAGACTTACTTTGTCTTTATTTCTTAACTTGTCAGGTCTCCTTTTGCCTCTATTTGATCTTTTTCTTATTTCTTTATAAATATTTCTACCAGTCCCCTCAATTCATTTAAATGGAGGAAGTTTGAAATATAAATCAAACAGGACAGAACGCTTGTCTAGGATAAATTAACATACATCTGAAGCCCTGCATTCTGCTTTCCCAGTAAAAGAGATCTCTCTCTTCTCAGTTATTTTAAACCATTAACAAGAGCAGGTCCAGAGGCCCATTTCTCAGAAAATGAATATGGATGTAGTCTGCTTAGCCCCAGCCACAAAATGAAAAAGCTAGAGCTCATGTAATGTGAATTTCCTGATGTTCCCATCATGAGCAAGCTCTACCCTCCAACAGTAAATACTACTGAACTTGAGGTTCCTTAAAAGGACTAACAAATCATAGTGCAGTGAAAGCCTGGGCAGTTGGAAATCTTTTCTGTATATCGGAGGAGATATTACCATGGCAGGAGAAACAGATACTGTCTAGACCCATTTCCTGCAGCTTATAAATATCAGTGCTCATGATTCCCAGGAATCATTGTATTGCTTGAGACCAGCTGAAAGTGAGTAAAATGAGTTGTAATTCTTATAGATTCACTGTTGGAGAATGCATTTTCCTGATAGATAATTTCAAAGAAATGCACTTTCTTGAAACACATTTAATATATTTTTAAAAATGCTTTTGAAATATTCTTTCAAACCCAGGTGGCTAATGCCACTAACAGATGTGCAAATTTTGTCTGGGGACTCCAAAAAATGCACTTTATTAAATTGTGCCATATGGCAGATGGGTAGGAGCTCAGTGGAGTATTTGCTTGATTACTCCACAGTTTCTTCAGTCCGAGGGAAAACCCCAGACTGTGCTCCCACAGATTCTGGGGATGCCAGTATGCATTTGTGAAAGAAAGAGGATTAAAACTAAACACCTCAGGGCTTCTCCAAGGATATCTACTCTGCATTGCTTAATTCCAAACCTTGTCTTCTTATGTCCGGATAAGAAATGGAATAAGGAGCCCTTTGGGCTAAATAGCTACTTCCGCTGGTAAATGGAGTTTTTAGATCTTGCTATTTCATCTGTTCTACTTAAATAGCCCTTTAAAGTTTCACTATTAGCCATAATTACATTACAATAGTTATATGAAGGCTTTCACAATGTTTACAGTTTTAAAACAGACTCCACCGTCAAATGCAAAAGCTCTCATAAATCTAATTTCTTATTCTTAGTTTACAAAGGTCCCTGTGCTCCTTGGTGACTCATAATCTTCATATGAGTTGCAGCAGTCAAGAGACAGAGAAAGTAGTTTTATGTTGAACCAGCAAAGCAGTTATCTTAAAAAGAAAAGCCCACTTTATTCTGCTAATGCAAATTTTCTGCATTGGTGCAGACACAATAGTATGTTGAAAATCAAAGGAGAAAAAAAGTAGAAAAAGCCTAGATCTTTAATACCAAAAGTGACAAATAACCATCACAACTTAAAATGTTATCATGACTAGAGATGCTATTGATCTCAGTCCCCAGTGATGTTATGACATCGTCAATAACAGCTAAATAGGAATACCCAGAAATCACCAATGTTTCCTGTGAAAGATTTGCAAACCCTAATAACAAATTATTTTATTTATTATTGTGAAAAGATGATGAAAATCAAGTAATATTTTTCTTATACATTATGGGAATGGTGTTATGTAGCAAATGGCACATTACAAATGGAGCTAGTAAGAATGTAAGTATAAAAATGGCTGCCACCTAACACTTTATTTATAAGAGCTTGTATTCAATTACCTATCACTTTGAGAAATTTCAGCTGTTGCAGCTAAAATTTCCCGTGTCAGCAAGTTCACTTCAGATGGAATATCTTTTGGTAAGTTTCTAAAAAAAAAAAAAAAAAGTTTCCCTTAGAAAATTGTTTTGTCTGTTCCAACAATGACAGCAAGGGCTAATAATTGGTTTGTTTGTGTCACACTGAGAATAAGAGGCTTTGGAACTAGAGTTCCACTTTACCACTACTTTTGGCTCAGGAAAATAGACGTTTCATTGAATGCTTACCAAAATATGACCAACTTTTTAACCTGTCCAGAAAGTCTTGGTGTTTTTCATATTTCTGCTGAAAGCATCTGCCAATTACATAAATAGACCTACATAGTCTGGAGGCACTTCAGTCATCAAAGCTTGCAAATCCTTTGCTAAGGTGTCAATCTCACATTTCACTAGTATTGGTTCATAGAGAGTTAAAGCCATGTAACCCTACCAGCTACTCCAGTCAGAAAGGCTCTATTCTGAACATGCAATCTCTGCTCATGTATGGCTCAATATGTTTATAGTTTTGTTTTCTTTTCTTTCATGACCAAAATCTCACTAGCCTTCATGTCCTGATTAGTAAAAGAAGAATAATACCACACTCTCAACTCACAGGTAAAGTGGAAAATGATGTGCTTTCTGCCCTCAGAGCAGGGTCCAAACAGTTGGCAGTAAATAAAGCATATTTGTTGACAGCAAGGCTGCCAGGAAAAGTAAATAAATACTGATACAGGCTGTTCCTCCCTTCATCACACCCAGTAAGGCAGAAATCCTGTGAAACAGAAAGTAGGTGATTATTCAGTAAAAAAGACAGAAGAGAAGGATGTCCACGAAGGCTAGTTGTAGCACTGGAGATTTTAACCTCCTGTCCTGTAGTCAGCTGCCAGAGGGAGCTCCTTCAGGAGAGGATTTATAATTCTTGAAGTTGGCTCCTATTCTAGCTTTACTCTCCAGATAAGTTTTCCTCTCTCCCCTTCAACTGGAGGGACCCAGGGCAGGTTGTGTCTTCAGAACTGAGCTGTTCTGCATGTTTTCTTCTGTGCAAGTGCAAGAATTCTGCAAATGCATAAACTCATTCTGTAGGAACAAAAGAAAAGCATTAATTATTAAAAACAAGAGAAAAAACAAACAAACAAAAAAACAACACAGCAGTAACATTGAAATATATATTTTAATGGTTCTTTTGCCATAAATACTCTGTGAATGTTAATGATACAGGAAGTTTCAAGAGCAGTCTAACTTTGTTTCTGAACTCATCTGGGACAAGAGCATAATTTGAAACAGCATGAAAATTTCCTAAAGGGTTGTTTTCCAAATGAAAGTCTAATTAATTTATTTGCAAAATAAATTCAGTACTTGCTAAAACTTTGAATAAGAAAGGGCGTTCTTTTATATAATGGTATTTTAATCTCTCTTTAGATACAAAAACATTCTGAAATACAAAGCAATCTGGATTTAGTATTTTTGAGGGCCAGCAGTGGAAGCTTTCTGAACTGTTAAAACGGCTTCATAAAGAGAGCTGAAATTAACTTGACATTTCTTATCTGAAAACATTTTTTCCACATGCAACTCAGCAGAGAAACTGGAGACAGCCATGAGAAAGAAAGAGACCAACAGCCAATCAAAGATTGGCATGACTGACCAACCAGGGGCTAATCCTGCTTCAAGGCAGGTGGCAAAAAGCAAAACTGCAGCTCTGCTTCACAGCAAAATGTTTGCACTGGGTATGGCGTTTGAGAGGAAAATAGTGGAGAGGCTTTGTAGAAACTGATGTGATCGTACTGACAAATCCATCTGGTTTGCAACAGGACTTGCACAGCATTGCACTGCCTGCTTTTCACAGGTTTTCACCTGTGTGGAGCAAAAACTCTTCAGACCATGAATTTCAGTGGTTGTGCTGCTGAGAGGACTACGTCAGTACTGTGCTATTCTCTAAGTTATGTGTGAGTGCATACAAGAACTTATTTTGAATTATTTTTAGTGTGAATGTTCACAGGAAGTGTAGAGACTATTCACCCGTGTGATTTCATGCAAAGTAAGGATGTTGTTCCCAGTAGACAAATGGGAAATTGCTGTATGAGGATGGATGTGAAAAGTGGGTAACTACAGCTTCCTTGCTTACAGGTTCAGCACGGGGAGGAGATTTTTTGGGTGAAGATCCTCAGGCTTTGTGTGAATACATGCAGTGCACTATGACAAAAGCACTTCACTGGTCACCATACCCGACAGCAAAGGTCTGCTGTTGAGATGGTGTGGAGGGAAGCCTTTACATGCATTGCTTCTCTTCTGAGCACTTATGAGGAGGAATGTCTCATAGACTCAACTACAAAAAGAGCTGAACAGGTTTAAGAAGAGGATTGTTTTGATTCCCCATGGGGCTCAGCTCTATGTCACTGTGTAAAAAGCTCAGCTTGTGTAAGGGACAGCTCCTGGAGAATGATCAGTGGGGCTCATATGCATGAAGCTCCCCATTAGCTCCTCTCTCAGCCCCATTGTTGCAGATTTGGCAATGACTAATCCAACTCTGCAGGCATTAACCTTTTCCACCAACAGAATCAGAAAGGAATGACAGCAAGCTCGGCTACGGATGTCAAGCCAAGGACTCACCATATGGTGTTTTTGTTTCACACAAGGGGAAAGATTGCTTTAAAGACCAAGGGCCAAATTCATCCCTGGTGTAAGACTATTAAATTCAGTAGTGTTAGATCAAGCATGAATTCAACAACAAACTAATTCTACGTGATGGGGAACAGAAGTCAAGAGTTTTTGTTTGTTAGTTTGTTTTTTTAAATAGCCCTAGGATGTCTGTAAGGTAAACTCAGATGAGCCAAGTTTATTTTTTTTATGTCTAACTGACATCTGTTCCCTAAAAGCCTGCAGCAGACTGGAACAGTTTTCCAACCTTTTCCCCCTCTATTAACCACTGAGAACTTCTGCAACAGCCAGAGATGGTGAAAAGGCATGTTTCGTATGAAAATGGACACTACAAATGACCCAGCAGACATAACTGGGTTAAAACACTGTTGTAGTGGTTTTATGCTCAAGAAAGGAATATGACAAGAAAACTTTCCAACAATGAATTGTGAATTTTGTTAAAGTTCTCTTAGAGATCTATTAACATCAACAGCAGATGTGTTTTAGCATCATTGCTGTCACCACGTACATTAATGGAATGAGACCAGGGACAATAGATTGTGAGCTAGCCAAACTACTGACAGTCTAAGCCCCTCTTTTACATTTTCAGAGCATTTGATGTGTAGATCAGTTACAGAGCCTATTTCCAGTCTTCTCCTATAGTGCAGCAGCTATGACATGCAGAACCCCCATAATGCAGCCCTTCAGTTAAGTGCACATTGGTACACTTTTATCTTTACAGCATGTTATCTCATTTTTACAGGTTACTGGAGTGAATTGGTTGAAATGTAAAGAGCAAGTGAGGAACCTGGCTTTTAAACTTGATGAGTTAATAAATAGATGGGAAAAAAAAAAAGGTTGTTAACATGAGTCAGGTTGTCTAAACTGACTACTGCTATAGGATAACTTAGTAATAATACCTGAGAGCGATTTTAGAGGAGCTACTTGAAGTCCAGAATAATGGCTTGTGAAGCTGTACTCAAGATAATGTAAATCACCACTAATTCAACAGAAGCCAATGAATTTAAATGGCTATAAATCCAATAGAAATGTGATTGGGATCAAGTCCAGTGTATCTTTTGTATAAGAGGAGCTATTAGGTATATTAGAACTGAATTCAGGAAAAAAACTGAGAAGTAAAGTAACATGGCAAAAGCCTCTACAACATCAATGAGGGATAAGACCTGCCTGCAGAATCAATTTTTGATTGACAAAGCATAGACAGATGGGATACATGGTTTAAAAAAAGTAGCTTTTCCTGTGACTCTGGCTGTTGCTAAGTGGCAGAGTGGCTCCACAAAACTGAGAGCTGAGTTCACAAAACAGTTCCATCATTCTCATAAACTCCTGTGCGAGACCAAAGAATGGTCCTGGTGGACATAAATTATTTATATCTTAATCATATTATTGATTCTGGCCCTAAATTCTGTGTAGCCAGGAAAGGGAGGACTGCCTCAGAAGTGAAAGGAGATCCGCTGAAGGTGCAGTCTGGTAGAGCAGGACACGCAGCTACTGCAAGGAGTGAGGCCAAAGGAACCAGGGTTTGTATAAATCCTTCAATGTCCTGATATTCTGCTGAAAAAAATAAGAGAAGCACAAAACATTTTAGCTGTCAGTGGCTACTTCATGGCTGTCAGAGGTCTCCTTTATTCAGGTTCCAGCTGATGCCCCTTAGCAAGAAGAGTTCAGAGCTTCCTGTCTTTGAAGCTAGCAATTTCTACAACCATCTTTCTATCCAAGTGAAAATTCAGTGTTAACAGTCCTTATAAATGATTGCATGCAATAGAAATATTTATACTAAGCCTAATAACTCATTTACCAAAACATTATTCCACTAGTCTGGGGAACTGTGAGATAATCTGGGGGGCTGCCAGCACCACTGCTGTCAGGGAGTGTGCATGACCATTTCCTCTGGTTGTTTCGTCCTCTGGAGCTCCACCACTTCCATCAGCCTCTGCTGCTGCAGAACCTCTCAGCCAAGAGACCCCGACTCACACAGCCTCTGAGAACTTGTGATGACTCCTCACTGCTGTCTGTTGAACCTAGTTGACCCCTTGTAGTACCACCATGGTCTGAACTTGCTCCTTTCTCCTAGTCTCCCCCTAAGAGACGACCATGGCTCCCAGTACTGACTGGTATTCTGTGCCACCCAGTTTTTCCTGCATTACCATCATGGAACTGCTTGGCTGGCACACGCAGACCACATTACCACCTTTCTCAATGCTGCTACTTGCCCAGAGATGTATAAAGCATCACCTTCTTCCCAGATTTTTAAGTCTTTAGCAGACAATACTACATCTTGGAAAATACAAGTAAGATGCAGAATTCAGGGAGCCAATGCTGTGCTGTTTATTGAAAGTGAGGATAAGCTGTTGCCGTAGCCTTATGCTGACAGCATCAGTGTCTGCTTGCAGGCTCTTTTCATTGAGCAGCAGTAGTGGCAATGAGTCCATATTTTGTCTGATTCAAGGGCAAATGATTTTAATCATACTGACATGTCATGCACTTTGCTCAAGTACTCTTTTGCCAAGTACCCTAACAACCGGCAACCAGCAACTCTTTGATGCTTGCATTTAATTTGCAGAATGTACATTCACAGTTGAAATATTATCTCTGTATTATCAGGAAGTAATGAATATATTTGGCAGGCAGTAAAGGCCCTATAAATAAAGATACTAGATTTCTTTCACACTCAAGGTTTTAGACAGCCCTCCTTTTCTGTCTGAGCTTATTAAGAGTGTATTTTTTGTTAAAACTTATAGCACATATGATTGCAGGAAACAAGGTCAGGCATGCATATCAGAGAGGGCCTTTCTTGGCTGGGATCTATCTGATCCTTTCTGAATTAATTTTTCTCTCAGATATATTTTCTTTTCAATAAATTTATATTTTTGTCAGTCTAGCTTTATTTTGGAATCTCTTCCAAAGCCTTTAGGTGCTTTGGTTGTGCCTTCCTCCTTTTTTCCTTTTTTTTTTTTTGTTTTTCTTCCATTAGTATTTTTGTTTTGTTTTGTTTTTATTCTTTTTTTTCCATACTCCCTGTAGAAGAAACGTGTTAGAATTACTGATAAATCATCTCAGGCATTGAAGAAAACCTAGATGGCACTCTGAGGAACAGTCTCTAAACAGGGGAGCTGAAAGCAGTGGGAAAAGAGGAAATGAAGCAAAGGCTTTGGGACTGCCAAACAAATTCAAATGTGTGCTCTGCTTCCTTGATGGCATCTGTTGAGACATAAAAAGAATAGAAAACTATAGAAAAAGTCTATGCAGGCAAGCAGACACAAAACCATTATATTTTAAAGGAAAGATTTTCATAGCCTACAAGGGGAGAAAAAGGAAATGGTTCAAGAAATATCTTCCTATATCCTTTAATCTGTGCCATCACATAACTTTTTTTTTCCCCCTCCTTTTTCTTTTCTGTTACTGTAACATAGTAAAGCTGTGCAACACTGAAGACTACTACCATGATCCACTCCATCTCTGCTCTGATTGTACCATTAATAATTTGGACCAAATTCTTCATTCCAGGATGCCTTGGCATATACAGGTTTGTGGCTGTAGCTACCAGTAACTTGTTTTGAGGACACAGAATACAGTAGAATTAATCAACGGAATTGTCCCTAGGCATCATTCACAAATGTTTGAGACTGTGGTACAAGCCAGATGATTCCCATAAAATAGCTGGAAGTTTCCTAGGTCGAGCAAGGGCTTCATCTACATCTTATCTGCATTTCTCACTACATCTCAGAAACGTTCCCATGGAAGTTTCATGAAAACCAAAATTTGGATAAATATCCTCACTGTGGTAGAAAACTTGTGACAGTTTTTGAAGAAATCAAAAGAAAATGCAGGGGATTTGGAAATCATTTCTTGTTACCTGGGAAGGACCAGCAATACACCATACTTTGTGTGATCAGCATGAATGTTGCATACATGCCCTTCAATGCAAAGTTAATGTTCTGGGTGTAAATGCCCAGATCTTGTAAAAAATAATTAATGGTATTATAGGTTATGCTATCAATTGTGCAAGGGTGGGCTCATAGGAAGTCTATATTTAGCTACCTAGAAACTTCTGTGTTTTTGAAAATGCGGTTAACCAGATTAGAGGGTTTGTTGTGTTTGTTTCTGATTCCTATCTTAACTGCGTACACTATTTAAAAGAATTATGCTTGCTTATAATGTTTCTTCAGCAGGCATATTCATTAGTTGCTGAAATTTTACCTAGCAATCAAAAGTGGGTGAATGGTCATTTTGGTTTGTCCTTCTCAATGGAAGTGATTAGGACACGGGTATTTTATCAGCCCTAGGTTAAGATATGAAAATTCTGCATAATTCAGCTTGTTTTAACTTATTGACAATCCCACCCTCATTCTTGCTTTCTTTAAGAAAATAAATGTAACATTATACTGTTATTTCGTATTCAGTCAAAATAGCAAATGCCCTGCCTACTGCAAATTTAAGACACAAGTAGCTGTGTCCTTTTAAAGTTATGAGCTGAAAAAACTATAGAACTATGCTATTTTCACTGAATGTCTCTAAAATAAATTTAAAGAACCATGGAATCAGATATCCCCAAAGTTAAGTGAGAAATTGAGCCCTTTCCATAGGTTTGCATCTGCTGATAGTCATTGGTACTGCAGCACTTAATCATGACCTAAATCTTTTTAGCCTCTTAGCTCTGGCTAGAGAATGAATTTGCATCACCAAAGAGAAAAAAGAACGAAAAAAATAAGAGAAACAAAGTCAGATTATAAAATGCGTATGGTAGAATTATCGAAGTAACTATTCTCTGATGTAAATGAACGCACTATATACCTTCAGCAGCTTTTGATTTGACCTTTGCATCGTTGCTTTTCTTCATGTGCCCTATATAAGTAAACAGCTGCCGGATGAGGAAAAAGTAACCGGTACACATCCACACATTCAATCTCAGTTCTTTGTTCCATCAGTTATTCTTTAAAAAGTGATGAAAGTTCTGCTTCAGAGGACTACACAGATTTAAATTGTTTCTTTAAACAGAAATTTGGAGGAAGAAGCAACATCAATATACTTCTGTGGAGGAGGAAAATATATATATATTTTCTTTAGTCTTTGCTTCATTTGTTTTAAAAACATATGTGGATGCTCAGACTTCTGTTTATGCTACATGAGCTGTGAATTTTATCTTCAGTGCCTAATCTGAGTCATATTTTGTGAAGCTGTTTGCCACAAAATGGTGTTCTTTTCTTTACCCATTGTTTTGTCTTCAGCCTTAATGTTGCCAAACATTATGCATGAGATCAAAGAGGCTGTGGGACAAACCTCGTAACACTATGCAAATGTTACCTAGATGAGTTCAAGTTATTAAGACGAAAATAGCCAACATTTATTATAATGCTATCAAGCTGAGTTATGCCCACTTTCAGATTTAAGTGAATTGTGTATAACTCCCACATTACAGTCTACTGTAAACTACAGCTTTTATCTCCATTACTTGGTAGTTGAATCATTTCTGTTATGATTTTCACTAACAGTTATGAATCTTTCCTCCATTAACACCCATTTCAGCTTTATTTGCAATTCCATTGTCTGTTTCCTTCCCATGGTGAGCAGTTTGTATATCTGCACTACTAAACAGTGTTTATTGCAAATAGAGTTTCTTCCCTCATATCAGTCACAAGTCCCCTAAGTTTTGTCTTCTTTACAGTCTGCAGCTTTTTGAATCTCTTCTGCTTTGAATCAATTAAATCTGTGACTCTGGAAAAGACACTTTTCTGTTATTTTTCTTACTATATTCACTGTTTTTGTATATATATGTATAAGGTAGTGAACTGTGTGACTGAAAATATCATTTTAACAATATTATTTCAAGTACTTTAATATTCACGTTTATGTTGTATTCATTTGAAATGCCATCTCAGCTCCAATGTCTCACTAGTGCAATGAAATAAAATTTTTAATAAATGAAATACTCCTATACCTACTTCTCTCTCAGTGAAGTTAGGTTAGAAAGTTATTTTAGTATTAACAGCCTGGAAGTTTACTGAATGTATGTGTGTCCGTACATGTGTGTCCGTGATGGATCATTTATGATAGCTATATTATCAGTTCTATATTGTGTTTGACAATCACAGTAGCATAGCTTTTTCTCTGTATTGATCTTTGTAAATAGAGGCAACATGAAAGATTCATGGATAGTGCATTTTGTTTTGTACAAGAAGGCTAAAAGAGTGTTTGGGTATACCTACTTTCCTATTTATATACTCAGTATATTGAGTTTTCATACCTTTATGTATATACATAATGTAAATATTTACACGCATATAAATTTACATTTTTATGAAAATATTTAAACATGTGTGTGTATAAACCTACATTTTCAAGTAGCAGAATAAAACAAGAAATTCATCATCTTGGTAAATGTGTCTTGAATGGTTTTAAATGGAACTGTAGAGCTTCTGTTTCTCCTAATCCTACCTTAAAACAAAAGAGAAAACAAACCATTATGAAACAAAAGTCAGCATATGGACATTTTCTGTGTGGTCCATAAATTTTATAGAATATCTACTTTTAGATATCTGGCCTCTGAGAATTCAGGTGTTAGAAAAGCCTGAACACTTTCAGAGAAAAATCTACAAATTAAAATTGAATTTTTAATAGTGTGCTACAAAGCAAGGCTACTAAGGTATACCAAAGCTAGTCTCAGTCATGTAAAGAGATTCGATAGTCCAGTATGGTATACTTCAGATAGACACTTCAAATTGTGTCAAGTTTATTACTAGCTAATATGCCTTTGAAGCGCTGAATGGAGAAATAACCTACTGGTTCCATTCAAACACTGAAACTGCACTCAGACAAGTGAGTTTTCTAATTCCTAACAAAAGTTTCGTTACCTTATGTGACCTAACATGTCACATATTAAGGTGGTTAAAACCAAATTCAGCTTTTTAAGGAATGCTAAACAAATCTGAGAGCAAGTATAGATCCACACTGAGATTTTAGTAGGCAAAATTGTATGTCATGTATAGCAAACCACAATAATCCCAGAGCAGCTGAATACACAGGAGCAGCCTTCAACTGATATCTTACATTTATTGTCTAGTGTATATTGCCTTATATCTCCAAAACAGATTTGTTTGTGTGACGAACTTGTCCTGCCACCCACTGAGTATACATGCACACACATACAAAATAGTTTATTCTTCACGTAACATCCTGTCACCAATTCAACTGCATAACAAATGGCTGAAAGAACAGTGCTGACAGGACCAAAAAGTTTTTTATATGTAAAAATTGGTACAGCTACTCCACAAATGACCTCTTTCCAGCATCTGTTGTCATAACTGTGGGTTAGGCTTTCCTATGATCCTAGCATCATAGGATGCCAAATGAATTAGCTAAGAGTACAAGCTGTTGCTAATGCCTGTCCCTTCCAGGGCACAATTTCTCAGTTCTCCACCACTCTGAAAAGCTATGATGCTGTTTGTAACTCTGCCTCTGAGTCTCAGATACCTCATATGTGTTTAAGTTGTGAATGCTGATTTCTGAGTTTTGCATACTATCTTTAACAAGTATGCTTTATATCATTCATGTATATGTCTATGAAAGGTTGCTGATTTATGAGGACTTGTAGGAAGATGGAACAAAGAGTTTATAACTCCAGGTTCTTTGCATTTGCTTGCATGATTATTATTTTTTTCAAAAACAAAATAATTTTACCTGCATCAGTTTTACCATGCTGTGTACAACAAGCATATTGCCTTTTTGTTTGTTTGTGTGTTTATTTGTTTGTTTGTATAGCCATGAAACCATGGTTTTCACAAAGACTACCACCACCTACCTTCATGAATCATTTCAAATATTCTCTTTTAATTAATTAATTATCCTTGGGAATCCTAATGGAGCTGCACAGAAAAACATATTCTTTTTACATTTTCATCTTTATTTCCCTCTGGTGTGACAAAGATAAAATTCTGCTTCAGACATCTGTGCATCTTTCCCACCTGCTTTCCTTACACCTCTGTGTTCTGTAGATACTTTTTACTGCTCTTTCCATTGGCATAGGCTCCTTTTCAAAAGATGGTCAGAGGTTTTACATACAGTTTTCTAAATGTTTGGATTTAGCTAGAGATGACATTAGATACCCTTTGCCTCTTCCCTGTAAATGACATACAAGGAAAAGGGTCTCATCAAGTCCTGATTTAGTTAAAGATGCTATCAGCAGTCTAAATCATGTAATCCTTGGCAATTGCTGAGCCTAAGATTAAAGCAGACTACTCTGTTCAGCAAGATATTCTGTCTGCCACAGGAATTTGAAAAGTACAAATTACATCTCCAGACCTACTGTAAAATCTTCATCAAAATACAATTTGCATATCAGCTGAATTAAAAAAAAAAATCCCTTCCTGCCTTACATCAAGCATGGCTGTTTTCTAGAGGAATGCTGCCATCATGGACAAGTACGCAGATGAAGGCACTTGGGGGTTGAACACAGTAACAACTGTTTTAAGTGAAGATTTATGCAGAAGTTGTTTTTTTCTTTCACCAAAACAGATGATTGTAGAGTGTTTGTAGGTTATGGTGCACCTTTCCCTTGTACCAGATTAACCATGTAGGTATTCCAGTCTGCTGTCGAGAGTACAAAATGAGTGAACATAGTTCCATTACATAAACTCTAGTAGTTGCATCTGGCAACATGAACTTAATATTATCCACTGTCTATTATACTTCAAAATTCCACTTCAGGACCTCATTACACTGTTACTGCATCACGACTTTTTAATATGTTAGTACTATTAAGAAGTTTCTATGGTCACATAAAACTTCTCTGTAGTTCCAGCATTTGCTATAACTCATATAACTCATGCGTAATGAACTCATACGCATATTTTAGGAAAGATAATAAACTGCATATGAGTTTATTAAATATTTTCCATGGACATTGAGTACTCTTATTTTCCTGGCTTCTTTTCTCAACTTTGTATGCAGTTGAAAATACACTTTTTTTTTTTTTTGATATTTATATTTACTCATGACTTCTGTCCATTTTGCTAGGAGAAAGGGAAATCCAAACTGAAATTTAACAGAAAACAGTTTTAATTCTGAGTCCTGAGATCTTTGCACATTACAACTGGTTAGCAAATATCTGAGTGTTATTTCTTTCCTGATCATTCCCTAAATGTAATTTTGAAATACTCTCTGAAGAATAATCTTGCATGTGTTTAAAATTTATGAAGCTTCCTTTATTAAAAATATGTAAAAGTTAAGACATTTTAGCTTTAATCTCTTTTCCCAATGTATCATTTATTTCTTGATGCTTAGTATATTTTTATAACCTCTGATGTCTTATTTTGTGAATGGAAGTTTACAGTTCCAAAAAGTTCACTTCAGAATATCCAGTAGTATATGTTAACATCATTACAGCCTTTCTTTGATTCTCATGTCTAATGCTAGATCCAAAAGATAACTTTTAATTCCAGGAATGTATGTATTAAACTGGATCTTTTACTCAGGTGTTAATAACCTTTCTTCCCTGCACTGTACATGAAGAGGATTGGGAGCAATGGGGATCACAGCAACTAGCATGGCAGGCTGGAATAGGAGGAAGATAAAAGAAGCATCTGGGATTTAAGAATTTATTTTAATAACTGGGATATGAGAGGTTTAGGTAGATTGTGATTTAATGGCCAAAGTCTCTTCTTTGTTCCTGCCAAAGGAGAACAAGATCAGTCCTGTTATTTGTGGTGCTGTCCCTTTATAAAAGTTTATGGGTTATGATGTGTGGGAGATCTGGGAATAGAGGCAAGAAATCAAACTTGCCCATTGTGCTCCTCAGATCAACTGCCTGATCAAGCTATGCACCTCTGTATGCTGAACTGCGAAGGGTAGATAAATAATTTCCATTTTTCCTGCTGCCACTATAGCAGAATATAGTTCAGGATTAAGTTGTTTCACACAAAGGAATTTCTCTGTGTTAGACCAAAGATTAAGCTGGCCAGCTGGAGGAAGGGGAAATTGGGAAGCACTGGATAGTCTAAAACTGGGTCTAATCAACTGGCTTCTTTGGTGGACCATGAAGTGCCCAGTTTAAGACTCCTGATGTTAAATTTAACTACAACCTATTTCTTTGAAGATGGTGTGGCATCAAAACGGAATTATAGTTACAAATTGAGCTCATCTGGCAAAAACTGTAGCAATTATGGATGGATTTTTTTTTATTTTTCTAATCCCTGGTTAGCATTCTACCTTTTGAAGTTAGTTTTATTTGAAGAAAAGCATTTGACTTCCTTTCTTTTTCTCTCCACAAAATCTGTAATCCTTGCTAAAACTACTAAAAGGAAAATTTTCCTTCAGAGTAGGAGAAAGCAAACTGCTCTCTTTTGTTGATTGGTAATTTGTAGAGAGCAGCAGGAAGCTATCACTTACTGACTGTTCACACATTTAACAGGCACTTGTATTTTCTGACACCATGTCAGTTCACTTTGCCATCTTGCCTGGAACTGATGGTGGTATTCCACGATAAATACCAGTGTCTGCTGATTGTCATTTCTGGTGACCAGCCGTGAGCCAATATTTAATTACAAATTCCGGTGCATCATCATTATGTGTATTATGCAATGTGGCACTGTAATATGGACAGCTACTGCCAAAGACATTGAAGGATGCACATACAACACATTTTCTGGCAGAAATGTATCCTCTTATGGTCCTCCTTCGATGTCAGCCAAAATGGTACTGTTTACTGGATATGTTGAAAAGTTGTTCATGACACAACTTCACATCTGTTCTGAAGTAAAACGAAAATCAAAAATAACAGAAAAAGGCAATTTTGATTAATGTCTCTATGAGCATTTCAAAACAAAGACATTTCTGGTCATGTACTACCATGCATCTGCACAACTTTTTCATTAACGCTGCAATGTCAATACATACTGTATATTATGTATATACATTTATGAAGGAAACAGAGTGAATAGAGTTTGTGTAAGTGATAGTGTTCAGAAAATTTTGCATTCTTTTGATATTCCTCTGAAAAATTCAATGAGCATAAGCACAGACCAGCTTATAATTCCTTTGAAAATTAGAGCACGTTGGGGTTTCAAATGAAATGAGAAATGTCTCTTGGATTTACATAGCAGAAGCCTGCTTCCAAGACAGCTGCAGATATCAAACAGAATATAATTAGGGTGAATTAAATCATTCTAGGGCAATAATACCACATTCCTCCAAAGAAGAAAAAGAAACTATTTTAAAATAGTTTCTCTAACGAGTTATTTGTCTGTACTGCTTCTTAAAGATGCCTATTTGGGGACCATTTATGTTGCAATATGGTATGCAGTGCTTTACCCAGAAATCATTTTAAACACTTTGTATTTCTCTGATGAACATATTTGCAAGATCAATAGAAGACACTAACTTTACCAGGTAAGGGTTTTTATTGTTACTATTTTCTTTTCTTTTTATATGAAGACTATTACAGACACTCCCCTTGGGATGCTCAGTTTTAAAACAACAGAAACAGTAATATTTTGGTGAGATGTAGCTCTATTTTAATTCCTTGTGTAGATATTTAGGACAAGAACTTGAAAGGATTTGTCAGGTTCTAAATAACAAAAGAGAGATTTCAAAATCTCTATAATGATAATGAAATATGAGTTCCAGTAAAGTGGTACAAAAATCAGCATGGAGAGAAAACGGACAGACTAAAGAAACAGCAAAAAGGCTGTCCATCATGAAAAGTGTAGTATAATTTTTATGGTATACCATGTTGATGTTGTTCAAGACATAATTTCTGTATTGCTGAATTCTCTGTGGCTTGCTACACTTCTATAAGAGCTGGTGTTTGACCTGATGTACTCATAGTATAATTTGATATGATATCCTCAGCCTTTTCTTTGCTCCTCTGTCTCTGAAGGTGTATCTGTCCTGCAGGTGAGTGAATGGTACCTTGAGAGTGAGCTCAAACCTGCTAGGCTCTCTTGCCAGCTCTTGTTCCATTTAGCTGGCTTGTTACAGCTCTGATTTGAAATGTCCGCCTGGGCTTAGGGCTGTGCTCAGAATAAGAGCTGTTGAGCCAGCTGAAGAACAATCTGCCCCACCAGTTCTGGCTCACAGCCCACAGAGGTCCAGCCAAAAGGCAAGTCAAGAACCAAGAGCTTGAGCTTTTCTCCTTCCAGGGCTTGGTGTCTGGTTTAAGCCCATAGTGAGTACAAACATCTGCATGGACTTTGATCCATCTTGAAAGACCTTGTCTACAGGCTCCTACTGAATATAGCATCCTTTCCCCAGGGATCTGGTTTAGCTTGTTTCTCCCAGCAGCTCAACCAGAGTGCTGGCATGCTCAGTTGTCTGCATCTTTGAGGTTTTCCAGCACTCAGAGGTGAAGGACCTCTTCCTAACACACAGGTTTCTCAGTACAAAACACTAAGAGAGATTAGAACTTTTATCTGTGTACTGGTAATACAGATAGCTGTACACAGAAATAGACTAATTACTGCAGTTTGCCAGAGATCAATCTTGTAAATACACTATCTTAAGAGACAACTGTCTTTATATATTTTTTTTCCCCTGCTTTTCTTTTATTTGAAAGTTTTTGTTTGTTTGTTTGTTGGTAAAGCAGCATGGGAAGAAATATATGGATGAGCCCTCTTTATTTTCTAGGACTTTATCATTTTTCATGTTTTACTGTTTCTTCTAACCTGCTTTAATATTTAGGTCCTTTGACAGATTCCTAAAATGGCTAAGTGCTGGGTCCTGAACTTTGGTCGAAACAACCCCATGGAGTGCTACAGGCTTGGGGCAAAGTGGCTGGAAAGCTGGGCAGAGGAAAAGGATATGGGGATGTTGGTTGATGCTCACCTGAACGTGAGCTGGCAGTGTGCCCAGGTGGCCAAGAAGGCCAATGGCATTCTGGCTTATATCAGGAATAGTGTAGCCAGCAGGACCAGGGAGGTGATCGTCCCTTTGTATTCTGCTCTGGTGAGGCCACACCTTGAGTACTGTGTTCAGTTTTGGGCCCCTCACTACAAGAAGGACATCAAGGCCCTGGAGCGTGTCCAGAGAAGGGCTACAAAGCTGGTGAAGGGCCTGGAACACAAGTCCTGTGAGGAGCAGCTGAGGGAGCTGGGGTTGTTTAGTCTGGAGAAGAGGAGGCTCAGGGAAGACCTTATTGCTCTCTACAACTTCCTGAAAGGAAGCTGTGGGGAGCTGGGGGTCAGCCTCTTCTCACAGGTAATTAGTGATAGGACAAGAGGGAATGGCCTCAAGTTGCGCCAGGGGAGGTTTAGGTTGGAAATGAGGAGACATTTCTTCTCAGAAAGAGCTGTCAGGCACTGGAACTAGCTTCCCAGGGAAGTGGTGGAGTCACAGCCCCTGAGGGGGTTTAAGGAAAGGTTGGGCATGGTGCTTAGGGACATGTTTTAGTGGGTGATACTGGTGGTAGGGGGAAAGTTGGACCAGATGGTCTTGAAGGTCTTTTCCAACCCTAATGATTCTATGATTCTAAAATGATTCTGTGCTTTCACAAGCTATCCATAGGTCCTTTTTTTCAGCATTCTTCATAATTCCATTTGTGCAGGAGATGGATTCAGATTACTTTAGCTTCCCTCTCACTTTACAGTCAAAACATAGCACTGAACAGCAGCAGATCAGCGTTAGAAAAATCAGCATTTATTTCTTGCCTCACCACAGGATGCTTTAAAGATTTACCTCAGCTGTTGCCTCATAGCAAAATCCCATGAATAGCATGTTCATTTGAACATATTCAAGATTTGCTGTTTTACAAGGCTACTATATTGGATTTATTTTATTTGGGAAGTTATGATTTTTATGACAGTTAATTTTTTTCCTTCAGTTCTTTGCACATGCTGTCTCCTCCGTAGGAGCAAGGTTTAGGGTAGACTCCTCAGAGAAACAAATGAGAGTGTTTTTACCTAACAGTGCCCTTCTAACAGAGAAAACTAATACTGCTTGTCCAAAATCGGCTTTTATTGACCTGTAGTGGCCTAAGAACAATGAATCTGCGTGTGCAAAGTATTCCACAGCCTGCAGCAGAGGCTGAAAATCTGTTCAAGATCAGATACATGACTGTAACCTCAGGTTAAGAATAGTCTGATCCACTTCTGGAAGAAACTTTTTGCCCAAGTATACACAAAGTCTGCCTCTCAGGACAGACTAATGTATATAAATGCACGCTTTGAGTATTCATATTTGTTGTATGCATTTGGGCCTGCCCCATTCAGCAAAATCCATTAGAATTTAAATAATAATATAAAAATAATAATAATAAAACAAATTAACAAGAAGAATATTCTGGCAAGTTATTTTAGCTATGGAAATACCTTTAAAGTTTATTTAGCTGATGTAGGTAGAAGGTAGAATGTTGGAAGAAAATCAGTGGGTTAAAGATACAATCAATTCTTAGATTTTTTTTTAATGTTTTAATAGCTGTTGTGTAGTAATGACAAGTGCTGTAAAGTGCTCAAAGTGAGGTAGAGCATTTCTCAACCTCAGAAATATCCATTTTTGTGTAGTTGCATTAATAATACACTTGTGCAGTAGCACTTTCATTTCACAGATGTTTCTTCAATGACAACCTGACCAAAGACATTCATGATTCATCTGCACTTATTTATGTTAACTTTATTCATATGTGCGATATTTTTATGACCATTATATCAATTGATGGATTATTTCCTGTGTCATCACTAGATTCCTGCTGTAGTTAAAGTAACTCAGTACACTGATGAAGCACTTCTCAAGATACAGAAACATCAGAACAAAGGGATAAAGTGATTCATCTGTGGAGAAATAACTATGATCGATATGCAGGTCTTCAATGAATGAATTTTTATCCTGTGACTTCACTGAATGAAAATGACAGTCTGAAAATCAAAAAGCTGGAAGAAGGAAGATTTTTCCATTTCTTGAGGGAAGTGACCCCAGAAATTATACACTTTCATGTTCAGTTTCCACGCACAGTCAATATTAGGTGAAGTATTTTCTTTAAGGATGTGAGTGACACCTAGCTTCCAAAAATTGCACTCAAGTGCAGAGGGAAAAGGTGAAAGACCTAAAAATCTAACAAAAATAGCCAATAAAAGGGTCAAGAGATTTTTCCAAAGAGAAAAGGCTGTTCATTTTGTACATAGGTTCATCATTTTGAAAGGGACATAGTGAATAACTGACTAATTTTAAAGTCATAAATTTTATTCATGTTGTAGTCGGTACTGTGATTCAGATGTGAGATAATTGTGATTACAGCAACTAAAATTTAAAATAGAATGAAATGTGCATATATATGTACAAACACAAATATATATGCACACTTACTAATAAACATAGCAAAGTAGTTGAGTTATTACTTGCGCAGTCAGAATAAAAATATCAGACTTTCATTAAACACCTGTTTTTAAGCTTTGTCACAACGTACACTTTCAGAGTGCCTTAGAAGTCAACTGTGTATGCCCAAGACTCAACATTCACTGCACCAGTGGAAAAATAGTGAAGTAATCTAAGGAACCAAAAAAGAAGCAACAGGGGAGAGGTTCGAGTTTCGGTCATAGTTTTGGTCAAAACTACAGTTAATTCATTTCAGCACAAATGTGCTGAAATATTCCTGGAATTCAGGAGTCAACAGCAGCATTGTCACTCCCCTCTGTGTTCCTCTTTTCATCTTTCCTTTCTTTTCCAGCTTCTCTCTTTTCCATACATCTGTTTACTTCCAATGAGTAGCCAGCAGCAAGCACACTGTCAGCAATGGCACTCTGAAACCACTTTCTACCACCCTATAATCTTCAAGCAGAGGAGTATAATAAACCCAAGGTTTTTTATAATCATTCCACTATTTCGTAAAGAGACTTAGCTAGGTTTTCTCACACCACATGCTGTATTTTGTGAAAAACCCCATATTTTCAGCATATCAGGCATGCCCTGAGAGTGCCTATTGCCTCAAGCTCTCCAGATAGTGAAGTCCAAAGAAAACTGGTCTTGGTTTTAAGCAGCCAAATTTCACCTCATTCTACCTTTAGTTTCCTTTGGCATTTTTGTTTTATTTAAGGGCAGACCATAAACACTGGTCTCCTGCTTTCAGCTGGGATAGAGTTAATTTTCTACCTACTAGCTGGTACTGTGCTGTGTTTTGGATTTAGGATAATGTTGATATTAGGATAATGTTTATAACACACTGATGTTTAGCTGTTGCAGAGCAGAACTTACACTAAGTCAGGGCCTTTTCAGCTTCTCATTTTGCCCTGCCAGCAAGCAGGCTAGAGGTGCACAAGAAGTTGGGAGGGGACAGAACCAGGACAGCTGACCCAAAGTGGCCAGAGGGATGTTCTGTGCCATATGGAGTCATGCTGGACAACAAAACTAGGGGTAGTTAGCCATGGCTACTGTTGCTTGGGGGCCAGCTGGGCATCAGTCATCAGGTGATGAGCAATTGCATTGTGCATCATTTGCTGTGTTTATTCTTCTTGTTGTCTTTTGTTCGTTTGTTTTTCTTTCATTTTTTTATTTTTTTTTTTTTTGTTCTTCCATATTAAACTGTCTTTGTCTCAACTCACAAATTCTAGCACTTTTCAGTTTTCTCTCCCATCGCACTGGGGTGGGGAGTGATCAAATAGCTGTGTGGCGTTTAATTGCCTTCCAAGTTAAACCACAGCACCTGGTATTGATAGTGGAAACTTTCACATTTTCTGCTAGAAATTACTGTTTAAGTGGGGTCATGGTAGTGAGTAAGTCATTAAGAAGTGAATGGGGAGATTAGTGCATGTCTAAAGTAAGATTAGAATGAAATAAGGTCAATAGTGCCTGACTAGTTACTCTCTTACTGGATGAATGCATGTTAAGAAAATACTTACAACCTGTGTAACTGTTTTAACAGGAACACGGAGTTAGGTCTTTCTACTTATTGTCTACATCTTTTTTAAGGATTAGCCAGCTATACAAAAGCTAAGAAAAGCTATGTGCTAGGACTATAGACCCAGAATAAGATTCACAACTCAAACTACCTTGCAGTGAACAGTGAAGGTAAGGTTTGGCTGATACTGGTTTTTTTTTTTTTTTTTTTTGGTTTTCAAGTAACCTTTTAACATTCTGCGTTAGCTCAGTATGCTAGTGTCAGACCTGAACAAAATGCTGTTGTTAAAGAGCTGAGTTTTAATCCTAGAACTGAATTTCTGATCTGTATTTTTTATTGGTTCTTCCTTTTTCTTTCATACTCTCTCTGAGATTTGTACTGTAACCTTAGATTTAAAGCTGGAAGTATTTCTGCTAACCTTATAAATTAGTTATTATTTTCAACTGCTCTCACTTCATTTATCTGTTCCAGAAATTCTCTTAGTGTACTGAGAATTGTGTTGCACTTGATTTAGAAATACTGCGGGGCACTCTAGTCTGCATTTCTGTGACCATCTGACCTGTTTGCTTAATTTTAATCAGATTAAACGCAGTATACCTCTGCATTTCATAACTGAAGAAAGGAAAGGAAGTTTCAAATACAGATAAGTCACAGTGTGGCCCTCAAATTCGTGAATGCCCTGTCATGTGTTCTGAATTTTATTTATCAATCTGGTCACTGAAAATGTAAAAGACGTCTATATAGTCGATGACAAGAAGATTATCCTTTATAGGACAGAACAGAGAAAAGCAAGTGTCGATCCTTTCCAGAACAGCCAGTATGACTAGAAATCAAAGGTCAGACATAACCTCAGTGCTTCCTCAGTCTATCCCTCTGCACCAAGACAGGGTCAACTGTACATGTCATTCCTCATAGATATTTAACTTGTTACTAAAGACCTCTGTTATTGGAAATTAGTAAATGCTTCTTTTTTAATTTATCATCATCCTATGTTTACAAATATGTCCTGGTAGGATGTGCTACATGGCTGTGATGCTGCAACAGTTAGTTACAGCCTTCAAGGCATAGTATAGAGTGAATGAAAATCTGGTGAGTGTGTGTCCATGGCAGGTATTTCTACAACATGGATTCATGAAAATTTAAACTCTTTTTTTTTTTTTCTATGCTTAATTAAGACAACATTCTGGTAAGGGAATGGGAGGAGATGCTGTCAGGTGCCCATGAGTTAAACCAGAAAAATAGATTTTTTTTTTTTCAAATATGTATCCATTTCTCTGTATCAGCAAGCTGTCTTACATGGAAAAGGGTTTTAATTGAAAATCAGCTGTGTCAGATTTCCAATATACAATGGCAATGCATGTCTTTCTAAAATTTATAGATGACATTTTTCTGACAGTAAATGCATTGAAGACATTTTTGGAAACTGACAGAATGACCAGATAAAAATTATTCATGTATCACTGTGGCTGTTTTTGCTGCCAAATGATTGGCACGATCTCATTGCCAATACTCTTGATCAATCAGATTCATCCTTAAGTACTTAAAGAGAAACAAATTACCAAGATTAATAACATTTCAAATTTAATGTCCATCATCCACAAGAAGGCATTTTTGGCTGTAAGTATTTCCTGTTTCACAAGGTGTGGGCAGCAATTCGAAACATAAAAGCAGTAAGAAAGATATAACAGAGGGGAAGCAAAATCACTAAAAAAAGAAAATCACGAAAGTAAGAGACTGTGGATTTTAAAGTATTGTGAAAAAAAATATGGACAAGAAGAGAAGTTTTGAAAGGAGAATTGGACTGAAAAATCCAACTTAATAATATAGTCCACCACTTGCTTGTTGCATTCTCCCTAATGATGCAGAAATATTCGGTAATATTTTCTGTTTTATGTTTGAATTGATAATGTCAAAGCTTTTCTAGTTGTAATTGAGGAGGCTTTACTAAGAGTAAACATTTTTAAAATTACCACCCCATTTTACCAGAATTGTAGATAGAAGAGATCTCTGACCCGCTGTTAGCAATTTTAATTAAGTCTTGGCATGGCAGAGAAATTATAAATGAATAAAGTATGCCATTGTAAACATTCAAATAGGGTGTGCTGGATGACCCACATGACTATGGGCAGGTTAGCTAGACATCAGCCCACGGGAAAATAATGAGAGTTCTCATACAGGATTCAAAAAATAATGAATATACAGGCCTATAATTAATATAAGACAAAGAACAGAAATATAATCCAAGCAATCAACATACTTTCCTAAAAATGCATCTTGTCAAACATTTTAGTTTAATTATTTGGGAAAATTGCAGGTTTGATTATTAGAGGTAATGACACTAGGCATTTGACTTAGAAGCACCCAGCATTCTGATGTTAAAAATAGTGTCATATTTCAGATTTTCAAATGCTGTTGTCAAATGGGATTGTCAGGTAATATGGGCAAGGTTCCACTGAAGCTCAACAGCCTTCAACGCTTCCATTTATTATTAAGAGAAAATATGAAATAATACCATTTTTTAATTATAAAGTAGATAGACAACACTGGAAGAGTAATACATCATTGTGAGTTCAGAGAAGCCAGAGAAAGAAACTAGATCATACGTAACAAGAGTCTGTTGATTCAAATGTACTTTTAATGTAGCCAGCAGCAAGCTTACACATCTAGAAAGACACTGCATCTACAGGATAGGAGACTGAGAGGGAAAGGAATAAGACTAAAATAGATTTGCAAATCACATGGGCCAGAGAAGTGAAGATGAGATTCCAAGATGTAGAATGGACAAAAACTGCATAAGAAATTGTTCACTGTACAAGTACGTGTCAGTAAGTAGCCTCTACAATTCCTGAGAACGAATTTAATTTTTTTTTTCTATTTACTGTTCCAGAAATAACCCCAATATGTGGGCTTTGAAAGAGGGGAAGGAATGCAAGATCCTAAGGGTTACCTTAATCAATAACCAATGGTTACAATTTGATGTGTATTTATTTATTTTATGACTGCAGATGTAACAAAGTAATGACCAATATACTAAAAAAAAAAAGGATTCACCGTTTTCTAATTCAACCGGTAAGTATGACACCTGTGTGTGGCCCAAGAAATATGGCCCAAGTAATATGAACCAAGTATATGGCCCAAGTAATAGAACAGATCAGACTAAATAATCTAAATTTTCCTTCTTAACTTAAATTGCATGAATCAGTATGTAAAATTACACTCAATGACTGGACCTAGCAAAATGCAACTATTTATAGACAATAAATTAATTTTAGAAATGAACTATAATCCTCTTAGTGGGAAGGAAAATGAAGTGAAGATAGTATAATTGAAAGAACGGGAAAAAAAAATCCATAGCTTAGCGACTAGCTGAGGAAATGTATTAGTAATGGATGTTGTCATTTTATTGCCGTTGCTTTTTGCTTACTTTTTTGTTTTAATCTAGAACTTTCAGTAAGCTAACATGTATTATTATCTGACAAAATTTCAAGATACAACAATGTAAACAATATTGACTTCTACTGAATAATTATTCATAAGCCAAGTGTATTATTCTGAGAAATACAAGGAAGGCTCAGTCCAAAATAAATAGCATTCATGTACTCATCCTATTTTCTTCTAAGACCATTTTCCAACAAGGAAAGGAAGAATCTGCCATCTGTTACTTTGCTAATGCGTCTTTTAGCGCACACATTAAGGTAGGTATTCTTGTAAAAGATTATCAAATTAAAATATTTGCTTTTTTTTTTTTGGTGTAAATTTTTAACATGATTAAAAAGTAATGGCTATGGTTAGCAAGCCACTAAAATAAATGTTTAGAATTATACATCTAAACCAGTCCACTATTGAATTAAATAATTTAAAGAGGTGTCCCTTTGGGCTAGCCTACAAGATATAAATAAATGGTTATTTGACTTTACTGGCTATTCTGAGTGCATCACTATTGTGCTTTTGACTACATTTTCATTTTGTTTCACTTGGGAAAGAAGATGTGGTGGTTACCCACTGCAGAACTGAGAACTGGTGGGCTAGATCTATCCCCAGACTACCTTACTGATGAGTATGCCTACTACCGTATGCAAGAACAAGATATTGTGATGAGTAAGTGCACTTTATTCTGAGCAGATGAATGATTATCACAGTGACAAATGTGCACCTTCCTAAAAGCTACAAAAAACAAAAAAAAGTTTTCCTCCTGGTAGATTTTGCTTCCCCCCCCCCCCCCCCCCCCCCTTTTAATAGCCCAATATTCCACTTACAGATGTTGAAAGAAAAAAACACTGAATAGAGAAAAAAAAAAGAGTAAATTTACACTGTTGAAAATCGTAAATAGTATCTGCTGTGTTTTTTTGGCAAGATTATTCTTGGCAAGATGATTCCTTTTTGTGACAAGACTACAGATTCTACTCCTTATCGTCTTTGTCTCTATTAATAAGGAGCTAAAAAATGATTAGAGGACTGGAGCACCTGTCATATGAGGACAGGCTGAGAGAACAGGGCTTGTTTAGCCTGGAAAAGAGAAGACTGAGTGGAGACCTCATCAATGTATATAAATATCTGAGGAGAGGGTACTGAGAGGATGGAGCCGGTCTCTTTTCAGTTTTGCCCAGCGACAGGACGAGAGGCAATGGGTACAAACTGAAGCACAGGAAATTCTGGCTGAATATGAGGGGGTATTTCTTTACTGTAAGGGTGACAGAGCACTGGAACAGGTTGCCCAGAGAGGTTGTGGAGTCTCCTTCTCTGGAGATATTTAAAACCCACCTGGATGACATCCTGCTCAACCTGCTCTAGGTGATCCTGCTTGGCAGGGACTAGGGATCTTCTTGGCAAGGGACTTCAGAGGTCCCATCCAACCTCAGCGTTTCTATGGTTCTCTGAAAAAAGAAGGAATATTGCAAAACAAGTACAGATAATTCCATTACTTATGGTCATAAAATAAGAGCCATTATACTATAACCCATAGCTTACTTTCATTGGCTCTAAGCCTTAATATCTATTTCAGGGTAAATTATGAAGAAGGTCTGAGTACTACCAAGGAACTGAAGAATCAGTGAGTATGTTAAATTATTATGCAGTGCTGATTTAGACACAAAATAATTGGTGTCATTCACAGAGCATTAGTATGAGGTAAAATGAATGCTTTCATCTTCAGCCACAATCTAATTAAGAAGCTTACGTTTTTATTTTAAAAGTTTGAATGTAAGCATAGAAACCAAATCATTGCCGGGGAGTGGAGGCAGAATAAAATAAAAAGGGTATAGTAGGGTTCAAGTTCTGAAATATCCTTTGGTATACAATAAGTAGTATGTAAGAATACCTACTCATGTTTCTGTGGATATCTTTCCCTTTCACACCATTTCAGCTTATCATCTGAAAAAAAAATTAATGAAAATCTAATATTCAATTTACATTTTAGCTCTAACTAAAATAAAATATTGTTCTTCCTTTGTTAATTTATAATTTGTTCACAACATCAAAAATTCCCATGTCTTTTGGTGTTCAAAAAGTGGCAAGGAATCTTAGTTTTACTTTTTTCCATACATCCACATTGTATTTTATTCAAATTTTTCAGCTTCATCAACATTAACAATTCTTGCAAAATACAGAACTATTTTTATAAACATTAGAAAAAGTGTATTTTCCAATCTACTGTTGGAAGATACACTTTATGAGTACAAAGATTGAGACAGATTGATGTGTAGTAAGTAAATATTCATATAATGCAAGGCAGCCACCCTTTGGTGGCTTGGCTTGGGTCATGTATCTTATAATGTCCCTAACAACCAAACCACTACCACCTCTCAACACCAAAAGGAATATTATTTTGGACACTTTCAAATAAAAACAGAAAAGAAGCACTGTCTCTTTTATGAAGATGTGCATCACCCTATTTTTCAGATAGAATGTGACAAGAAGGTGAGATTTTGCCAATTAAAGTTTTGCCTCTTACATAATAATATCAGCTGAAAGGGTCACATGTAAGACTGCAATGCAACTACAAAGTTAGTTTTATTTATTATTTCCAGCATACTCTTCTTTCAAAAAATTTCTCTGTATTTCTCTGATAATCAAGGATATTGTATAGATCCAAAAAAAAAAAAAAATCAACAGTGCTAATTAACTAAAAGCTGTTTAAAGAATTATTAAAAAAACCTCCCTAAGAAGCTCAAGTAATGTGTATAATTATATCTGCTGGGGTCTCTTAATTGAGAGAAACTACACCTCCTATAGATTGTGTTGTGTGTCTGAAGTAATGAGTCCTGAATTCAGAAGTCCAAATGACTGCTTAAGGGCTTAGCTATACTGTTTTAATAACAAAAGATTATCAATTAAAAGAAATTCATAAAATCATATTTAAAAAAAAAAGTAATTGTTGGCTTTTCCTGAGATTCTGAAAAATCTGCAATATAGACAAACATATATTACAAACATTTTTTTAATAATGTATTTTGTGGTTGATATAGAATGCATTTGACATGCCTGAAAATAGATATTAACAAATCCCTTTACCAGACTGATTACAGGTCAGGACACTCTGCAGGAAGTAGAAAATTGGAAGCAGTCTGCTTTGAAACAGAAGAAATAACAATTAATAATTAATTAGGCAAGATGATTTTTTCATAGTTATGTTTACACATAAAATCTATAGACTACAGAGTGACAATACAGGGTATGCTCCAAGTCAAATCTTGTGAAGAGAATAGTGGTTTTATTTTACATCATAATAATAATATATTAAAAGCTTACCAGCCAAGCAGTACGATCTACTTACTAATACGTTGAGTACAAATGTCTGAACTATCCAGAGCAGTAACTATCCTTTCTTTATCAAAGATGTTGATAAAAAATATTAGGGAGGTTAAATTTACCTTTTGTCGTTGATGTTGTTGTTCCTACTACCTGCCTGAAAATATTAATTTCCTTAAATAGAAAAGCAGTTATAGCAGCCCATCCCACATTTCAGGGTGATTTCGGATCCATGGAGAGCAAATGTAATTTGGTTCTGACACAAGGGCCCCCTCCCATGAAAACAGGAGCTGAAGGACAGCAATGTAAGCATGACAGCATGGAATAGGTCTGCCTGTTGCAAGAACAACCAGATATGGGAGCTGTCAAACTTTCCTAGGCCTCTTCATATATAAATCATAAATAAAAATCATCGTAGATGTAATAATATACATTTAGTAATAATAAATACTGGACAGTATTTGGTGTCTCTAGGACCATAGAAAGCACTCTGTCAAGTTACAAATGCAGTTCTGAGACACCGTCTTTTGGGTCAATACAAAAAGTTCATAGTTCTTAGAAACGTCTGGAAGCATACAGATGTTTTGCTCATATTAAAACCAGGTAACTCTACATAAACAGCCAGCCTAATGGCCAAAGTCATGCCCCAGGGTTGAAGACCTTCTGTTATATTTCTCAGGCCAAGATAATGGTTGTGTATAAAACGCCAGGTACTGTGCTATTCACTGAGATACACTGTGATGGTGTGAGTAGTGGCCGACATGCCTTATAGGACAGCTTCTCAGACAGAATAAATCGTCATTGATCCTCTATTTTTAGCAGACTTACCTACTTCAGTGAGTGAGTTGACCCAAGAAATCTCCAGTCACTTTCTCCATTTCTGATTCATCAAGGAACACAGTATAAGAAACCTGTTTGAAGATGACTTTGTTTCTCTACTGGTGCTTTTTCATTTGCTGCCCTATTAATGTACAGGAGAACTGATGTAAGAAATCCTCCTATTGCACTGAACTTTTTAGTGTGGGCCTGTATCACATCTGACAGCGGCCAGGTGCTCAGATGAGGGTATAAAAAGAGACCAAATATGTAGATACGTTTTTCCTACCTTTAACATTCTGCAACTTGAAAGGCGGGGAGTTTCTCTAAGACAGAAATTGCATCTTTAGATTTGTATTACATGTGACGGTTTTATTTATTTTTTTAATTCCTAGACTATGTATAATTACTTTTCAAACTGTGTAAACTTTTAGCACCCACATCCTCTGACAGTAGCCCAGTAGTTATGTACTGTGTGGAAAAGTGTGGGGTTTGGTTTTAGACTTACCACATGGATGTTGATGATGTTGATGTCTCTAGAGTTATATTGTTGAAAATGCGAAGTTTTTCCTTTTTACCTTCTCTATTTCACTCCTGATGTTAGAGGTTTTTGTCACACCCAAATTATTCCCTTTTCTAGGCCAGGAGGCCTTAATCCATCCCAGTATTCCTCAGTAGAAGCTGTTTTATAACTCTGACCACCTTCCCTGCCTGTTTTTATACTTCTTACAATTCTACTAAATCTCTTTTACCTGCGCTCATACCAAAGAGCTATTCATACAATGGAACCACTTAGGTTGGAAAACACCTCTAAGATCATCTAGTCTAATCATTAACCTAACACTACCAAGTTTACCACTAAGCCATGTCCCTAAGCACTACCTCTACACGTCTTTTAAATACCTCCAGGGACAGTAAATCAACTACTTCCCTGGGCAGCCTGTTCCAATATCACAACCTTTTCAGTGAAGAAGTTTCACCTATTATCCGACCTAAACCACCCCTAATACAACTTGAGGCCATTTCCTCTTGTCCTATCGCGTGTTGCTTGGGAGAAGAGACCTATCCCTATATCACTACAACCTCCTTTGGGGAGTGATAAGGTCTCCCCGAGCCTCCTTTTCTCTGGACTAAATAACCCCAGTTCCCTTAGCCACTCCTCATAAGACTTGTTCTCTAGATCCTTCACCAGCTTTGTTGCCCTTCTTTGGACATGTTCCACTCTTTCTTGTAGTGAGGGGCCCAAAACTGAACACAATATTTGAGGTATGGCCTCACCAGAGTACAGGGGGACAATCACTTCCCTAGTGCTACTGGCCACGCTATTTCTGATACGACCCAAGATGATTTTGGCCTTCTTGGCCACCTGAGTACACTGCTGTCTCATATCCATATAACAGCTTCTGTTTTCTTTCTCTTGCATTTTCTTAAAACATTCTATTCTCTTTCAACAGCTTCTAAGGACTGAGGTAACATTTTTATGATCCTATCCAAAATGACTTAAAGATCTTATTTTGGGGTTGTAATGGTTACTTTAAAGCCCCTCATTAGACATGTATAATTTGGTTTGTTTTTCTGTGAGAGAATTACTTTGTACTTATCAATGTTGAATTTCATCTGTCACTTTATCACCTAGTCACTCATAGGAGATGAATCAATGTTTTACGAATTTAATGACATATAATAAAGAGTTGTAAGCTCAAGCTAAATAGCATAAAGACCATGGGAAAATTACTTTGCAATTCCACTGAAGCAGAATGAAATCTTTTTCCCTACTTAGTGACATTTCACATGAAGAACAATTAGCTGTGCATTTAAACTTAAGAGAAGTTTTGGGACATGAGATTATCATAGAAACACTTCATTGGTTTATATTTTAATGGAAAAGATTGTCTGCCAGGATTTTTCTATAACAGTTCCTAGTTTTGGAAGTGGGGAAACAGGGCAGGATTCCCACAGTAGGTCATTGTCTCCTTGCCTTGGTGGAACCTGTTGGGCCTCAGGACATTATGCTTGTTTATCTACGAGCATAAAATAAGCTCAGGATGGTTCAGGGGAAAAAAAAAAAAAAAAAAAGTTGCTTCTGAGAGTAATTCTCTTCATAGCCACAAAACTACCTTCTTCCTATATAATTTTGGTGCATAAAAAGGATGCTTTGAATATTGAGTATTACAGATGATTTACAAATCCATAATGGAATATGTTTCTGAGGAGATTTGGCACATTTATTTCATCAGTCCAGTGGGGACTGGGGACTCTCAGAATCTCTCATGAAGCTCTCAGTAATTTATAAAATCAAGGCCTGATGACCTTAAACAAGTCATCTGATTTTTCTCTGTGAAAATCAGTCTATCTGTAAAATTTGTAGTCAGTGCTGCTGTCATTGCATAAACGAGAAAAAAAGAGAAACATGAGAAGAAAACTGTGTTCAATGATCAATCATTTCCATCTTTCTTATTCTCCTTATGATGATTTTATTTTTGCTAACCCTGTATTCTGTAGGTTAAGGAAAAGACAATGTTCTGACAAAATGTACATGGTATGTGATTCCCCAGGCTTAGCCTGCAACTCCTAATGATTGCTAGCTTAGCCAGCAGACAGGTAATACACATTCAAAGCTACTGAATAAAGTATCTGAATATATTTTTGTCAGGAGCTTCAGGACTTGGAAGAAAAGCAAGACGTAATTTCATGTAAAAGCAGTAACATCGGCATTTTATGTCATAAAATCCAAGGTCAAAATCATCATGGCAATGAATAATCCTTGCTTATGTATCTTTCAAGATTTAAACTCCAAAATTAATCATTCAGCTTATTAACACAATGTAGTAAGATAACCACACTTTTATTAATTCATTATAATAAATACAAATCTGAACTTTATTAAGCAAAATGGTCACAATAATAATGGTTTTAAAGTCTGCTTTGCAGACAAAATCCTGCTTGAAGTCACATAAACAACACAGGCTGGAAAAGAAACAAAGTTCCAGCAGTGAAGAACAGAAGAGAACAGCTGGACTGGGTCAGCAAAAGCATCCTGCTCCACAGCTTACCTCTGTTCCCATAAGAAGCATACTGTAGCTTTTGGCATGTAAAATCTTGCTTAGAAAATGCACAAAGGCAGAAGGGAACTGGACCCTGCTATGTATAATCAAGCTGCTGAAAGGCAATACTGAAAGGGGTGATAAGAAATCCTGGAGTGCTTTGTAGTGCCTATAATGACAGAAAGGTTTTATACTAATGGGCACATTTGAATAACGAGCAGCAGCAATAATAAGAATTAAGTCAATGTATATTAGCAATAGTAGCCTCTAACAACAGACAGATCTTTTCTGTTGTGCTTGAAAAATTATGACTGAAAACATTAAGTAAAAAATAAAATAGGAATGTTAACAATATAAAAAGTTTTCTGTACTAAAACATCTTAAAAGGACATTTCATAGGACTCTGTAAAATAAATTTAAGAAAATATGCTTTTCAAAATGCAAATTAATATTCAGGAAGACATATGTTAATCAAAAGTGAAAGCTTTGACAACATAACTTCAAAATTCTGAGATAAATGGGGACCTCAGTAAATAGCAGAGGTCTTTAAAAAATACAAAATGAATTGGATTTTTTTAATGGTTCTTCCTGGTAATCATTTTAGTGCTTTCAAAGTGTTGTCATTTGATTTGGAAAAAAAGTCTGGTGATGTAAATTTAATATCAGAGCTATTGCAAAGTCTGTTATAAAACTTTGTAACATATTGAATGTCATATAAACATTTCTGGCAATCATTTGTCAGATGTCAATGTAAATTGTATTAAAATCTGTAAGAAAATATGAAAACAACTTATGCCATTTGAGAAATACTGTTTGTATGCTTAGCTCTGTTCTGATTTTGTTTATATATTTTTCCTGTATTGTGCTTATCAATATAGTGCAATGCTAGTGTTAAATATGTGCAATTCTTGTCACAAGTAAATTGTCCAGAAAACAGCTGTCCAGATTCTTTGCTAAGGAACAGATACATAGGTGACTTGGAAGCACCTTGGACACAGAGACACAGATCTCAAACAAGATCCCAAGAAGATCCCACTGCCTTTCTCTCTTTTTGCACTTCTCTGCCTCAGATGTGAGATGCTCCAGGGTATAAGAATGGCCTTGGATAACAGACTGCACAATTG
The DNA here is from genome assembly GCF_964211835.1 of Anser anser. Taxonomy (NCBI): domain Eukaryota; kingdom Metazoa; phylum Chordata; class Aves; order Anseriformes; family Anatidae; genus Anser; species Anser anser. The sequence continues at coordinate 53,159,042 of NC_139724.1, forward strand.
CAGGATAAAACACCCCTCTCTGCTACCTGGGGTCTCAAGGAAGATGGGCTCCCATTTCTTGCTGGAGAAACATAAGGGCAGTTGGTGCAACTGCTGCATGCTCTTGGTGGCATTTGGTAGCTGCTGCAGGCTCAGCTCTGCCCAGAAATCTCCCTCTTCTCCCTCAGCCTCAGCCAATATCCTCAGTCTTCAGTAATTCCCAGTTCTGCACTCATCACTAACTGAAGCATCTGAAAAGGAGCAAAATCCGTAATATATGGTGTCAACTTTTACACATTATATATAAAGTTTGATTTTAGTCCTTTAATTAAAAAAATGAAAGTAAAATTTAATTTTGGGAGAGTTTACTGTAAGTGGGAATGGTACCAGTTTGCCCATATAGAGGTAAGTCTTTGGCTTCCAGGTATAGTCTCTGTGTTCATCTGGGCCAGGAGTGGAAGCCCGTCCATGACGCTGACCAGTTTACAATCTTGTTTAAGAGCCCCAAAGAGAGAACATTGTTGACGAGTTGGAGATAGTTTCTTCATGAACTAATTCTTTCAAATAAAATGGTACACTCAGCACTAGCCTCAACCTGCTGCATGTGTTTTTTCACAAGTTGTTATGGCTGGGTTTTGTTCAGGCAGTTTGAGGTAACCAGAAGTCTTGAGAACATATTTAGTGTGAACCAGCTGAAGACTACCTATGGTGACTTTCTGATCAGTGGGGTTGTTTAGCAGAGCTCAGCACTGTGCCAGAACCTTGTTAGACAGTTTTGGGGGCAGGAAGCACAATAAGAGCTCACCTTGCCAAGTGCTCTGCCAAAGTTATCCTTTGTTTCTTTACTCACAGAAGGGGTACTGTTTACAGAGTACAGAGGAAACTGTTTTTACATAAGAATATCCGTTAACATGCTGTTCAGCAGATGCCACCTGGATGCTGAGAGATGTATGCTTCTAGCAATACCTTTAATTTGCTGAATAGGCTATTCAGCAAATTGACATTGCTGCATTGTTGTCTGTTTGTTTGTTTCCATTTTCATTCCAGTACTTCTTTGCATTGTATTTTCATACTGCATATACTATTCTTTGTCCTTTGTCCTTTTTTTTTCCCTTTAATTTGATTTTTCCATTTCTATGAAGGGATTTCCCATATTTCCTTAAACTCTCCTCTTTTATTTATTTAACTATCAATTTATTTATTTATTTATTTTTGGATTCTCTTTCATATCCAGTTTCAAATTTCAGCTTGGCTCCCATGCGGTCAGTTTTCACTAGACTGCACCTTTGCAAATATATCGCAAGATCCCTCTTAGGTGCCCAAAGAACAGTTGTAGCCTCGGTCTATTAAAATATATTACCATCAACAAGGTCAGAAGAGGAAGGATAGTTATTTTTTATTCAGATTTCAGTTGCATAAAGCTACTGACTTTTTAATGGCAGGGTCAATTAAAAAGAGAAAAAACATACATACTCCATTTCCTGCTAGAGCTACATCCTTCTCAGATGCTCTCAATGACGCCCATCTCTCACTGGAACCAGCAGAAGTTCATTTGCATCATGCCCTGGAGATCAGCCTACTACAGCTGTTTTGGAAAGGAGCCAAAGAGCTTGTTCACAGATACATCCTCCTTGTGAGGAACATATAGCCATCAGACCCTATGTCAAAAGGAAGGCAATCTAGCAAGAGCATCCTTCTACTGAAGTGTTGTCCTGAGCAGAAATCTTGTCTGACAGATTCTTGTCTTTCATTTACTTCCTCCCTTGAGCAAGAATGGCCAAAATTTGTGGAAAATGTGCATAAAATAATGAAACTACAGAATTTGTCATGTTCTGGTAAACATCCTAAAGAGTTTGTAAAGCAACTCTGACAAATAAGATCATAAGAGAATGATGAAAAGTAAACTTAGAGAACAGAAAACCAAAAACATCTCCCATTGTCAAAAGCATGAACAGTAACTTAAATTACAGCATAAATTCTGCTTTTGTGCATTTATAGTTCTTTAGCAACTGTTCTCAAAACAATAGAATTACACTGTTGTAAATAATTGAATGATACATCTAGTGATACTTCCAAAACATTTTATACAGGAATATGTTTATACAGGATTACTTAGATGGCTAAAAATTGAAGGTTAAATTCATTTGACTTATTTGTGAAAATTTCTAGTGCCACCTATTGGCAGAGAGAATAAAATGTTAGTTAACGTGCTGCTCTTCAGGAAATATGTTTTTCCTGAGATTATTGAGAAAATAAATGTTTGCATTTCATATTTAAAATACCATTCTGGATTAGTATTAAACTCTTAAGAGGCACACAATTAATTTTTCTATTCTGATTAATGCATTTACTTCCCAATTGCTCCTGCCTGTGAGGTGGAGGCAGTGGTAGATGATGTGCAAATTACCAACCTGCAACAAGACACCCAACACCTTGACAGGACTTCTGAGATGTAGCTAAGAATGAGGAATCTTGCAGAATAAATTTTATCCTTTTCTCTTTCCTCAGGTAATTAATAAATAAAGAGCATTCATGAAGCCTTGAACAACATAGAGTCCTTGCCAGAAAACAATTTGCACTGAACCTTTTAAATAATTCTGCTGATTGTTTGCCTTTTCATAACAATATAAATAATCATAATGTTTGTGTGAAAGTCTATCACAATTTTTTATCGCAATATTTTGAAATTTGAATAGGAACATTTCTATTTATTTTCATCCCTCAGAAAAATAAACAAACCAATAAATAAATGTACTTTCTTAACAATTTTATGTACTTAGGACAAAGAATATATAAAAATAAATTATGGAAAAGAAAAGATTATAAGAATGTTAAATATTTGCCCCCAAAACCTATTTTTTGTTCTGCTGATAACCAAACATTAGTCCTTGCCAAGGAGAATGTAGGAACAAATATAATGCTCAAAGTGTACAACTGCAGCAGAGCCTGGTGAGATTTGGCCTCATCATCTACAACGCATCACACAATGTGAAAGCTCAGCTCCTACAAATACAAGGAGTGAACATTTTCTTGTGCAATAATAGTCCAGGCAGCATGCGGAAAGGCAGATGAAAAAAGAGGATCTGGCAAAAGATGGGTACTTGCTGAAGCAATTGTTTCACTGAGTAATTGTCAGAGATCGTGTATCCCAAGGGATGGATGAAAAGGAAGCGCTTGCAAAGGTATATTTTGAAAATAGTGACAGCATTTTCATACCAACAGTTTTTAATTTGCTTACTCATATTCTGTTCAGATTTTAATTATTCTTGCTACAAATTTCCGTAGAAAATGGAAACAATGGTGAAATTGTGGAGGTTAAATCAGAATGATGTTGTGGATATCTCATTCAGAAAGTGCTATTTTTCAAGTAAGCCAATGTTTTTCAGCAAATATACTCCATTCTAAGTATCATAAATGTAAAATCAATTCAAGTCTTGGCCCAATGAGTTAATGAACTGAAGCACATAATTAGTTTTAAAAAAGGTGCTGAAATTCAATGTAATACATAGAAACAAATACCATACAGTATATCTAAGATTTTGTCATGAAGTAGGACAATATTTTCAAAGAATGTAAATTAAAATTGTATGTTTTTCTATTTGAAGTGATTTTGAAGACATTTCTGTTATGCTTATGAGAATTCATTAATAAGCATTATGAGCATTGTCATACGTTTATGAGAATGAAATTTAGTATCTTTAGACTTCCACTCTGTTTTTAAGAAAACAACCTTTAGTGTGGCAGAGAAGAGAAAGTCAGGGCCAAGAAAACTACACACACACACAAAATATCAGATAACTTTGAAGTTGTTGACAGACTTCAAGAATTATGAGAAGACAAAAGCTTTTTAATGACATTAATGAGTTCAGTTCTCAATAGAGACTCTTAAACTCCAAACATTGGCAGAAGCAATTCACATAAAATATGCATTAATAAATATTTACACACCAATTTATTCTATTTGTAATATATATTAGTTGGAAAAGCATATATATTTAAAATAAACTTCTCAAAATGAAGGCTTTAATATCAACCTCATTTATTATGTGTGCTTACTCTGAATTTAACCTCTTGGACAGCTGAAAGTGGGCCTTCAGTACAGCCTTGAGGTTAATGTGAATGCACTTATCATTTTTATAAAATTGGATTTTAATGAGTATCAAATTAGAGATCCATTTAGTATTTTATCTTGGTTTGCATTAGTTTCCAGATCCCATCTGAAGGAAAAAAATAATGAGAAAGTGTAGAGTTTCTGGAGCCCAAAGAACAAATATTGAAGATGGATGATAAGAGATTAAGGTGCTCTATTTATCCCATGATAAAAACTTGCAGGTAGTGAGCATACATGTACAAAACCACAGCTGTTGATAAACAATAGTCTGTTTCACTCCTAAATTAATTTTATTCTGAACATCCTGGGAAATTGCTATGATCATGTATTTATCTGATGTGCACAGATATTGAGTATCCACACAGCAGTCTCATGACTCTTATAGCAGTCTCAAGTTATTAACAAACATTTAATGTTGCAGTATGTTTACCATTCACCATTTTCACGGCATCCTCTGAGGTGACATTTCCAAGCTGTTGGGGCTGAGACTTGCTGGGTTTCATACTAACCAGCAAAAACAATTCTTCTTTTAGCTCTCATCACTTAAAGCTTGTAAATAGTAATAAAAAGTGTGGCTGCAACCTTTGTTGTTTGTCTGCCAATATCATGAAAACCTTAAGGAGAAATTTAATCCATTGGAATATGAAAAATATAACTTGCAGTTATACCAATACTTACAGTCATGAAAATGTCCAGAAAAATAAATAAATAAATAAATAAATAAATAAAATCTGCTTGTCCAGGAGCATAAGAAAAACTCCTTCCATTATAGTCAACAATATCATAAAATCTTTGCCAACAGCTGATAGAGAAACACCACGAAACATGCTGGGGTTCTTATTTTTACTGTTGTCAATAAAAAGAATTGTTCCAGAACCTCTCCCAAATTTGAGTGAAACTTTATTTTTCAGGCTGATAATTAAACCTCTGGGGAAAAAAACAATAATAAAAAAATAGGGCAATAGTATGGGCAGACTACTTGTGAAAAGAAGGAAAGAGAGGCAACTGGATAAGGGACTGTTGTAATTCCAGCTATTGCTATGGGATTCACAGCAACAGTCTCAGCTGACTACCTGATATGTCAGAGTTGAAGATTGAATTAACTTAAATATTTTACCCCCTAGAAAAAAAAAATAAATAAATAAAAGAAATTGGCAAAACTATTCTGGAATCTTAAATGTTCTTTTGACCTGAGAAAATGAACGTTAACAGGAAGTTATTCAACTTCCTTTTTTTTTTTTCTTCCAAAATTTCCTTAACCTTCCTAACTGGCACATAACTGGCCATAAATAACTCTGGCCTTCTGCTACGCTATATTTATCTGCTGTAGATACAGTTCTTTATGAGCCTTGCACTATGCACAGACTCAAAAGATAGCCTGAATGAAGTGCCTAGGGCACTGACAGTTCAAGTTGCTACTGAGAGCAGTGCTCCAGCCAGCTCCCAGTGCAGCTGGGAATAGGGTTCCAGTACTTAAGTCCTCCAAAACAGCTTGTACAGGACTGCACTTTCTTGGGCTGCCCTGTTTACGTTCTGTTGTCATTTTCCAAGACTGGGAACGTGAGGATGACTGCTTATCTGCCTCCTGCTCCCATTAGTATGTCTGTTCTTTAATCCTTTGGCTTTCTTGCTGCCCTGGTTTTGGCTGAAACAGAGTATGGTGCTGTGGCTGGATTTAGGATGAGAATAATGCTGATAAGACGCTGATGTTTTAGTTGTTGCAGAGCAATTTTTACACAGAGCCAAGGACTTTTCAGCTTCTTGGTGCTGCCCTGCCAGCGAGGAGGCTGGGGGTGCACAAGTAGCTGGGACGGGACAGAAACAGGAAAGCTGACCCAGTCTGGCCAAAGGGATATTTCATACCATATGATGACCATTCTTGCTGAACGATAACACTTCAGGGATTGGCTGGGTGAGAAGACACTGCTCAGGGTGTGGCTGAAATTCAGGCTGTGGGGGGTGAGCAATTGCATTATGAATCACTTGCTTTATATATTCCTTTATCATAATAATAATAATAATAATAATAATTTTCCCTCCTCTTTCTGTCCTATTAAACTCTCTATAGCTCAACCTCTCAACCCTCGACTTTTACTTTTTTTTTTTTTCATATTCTCTCCCCCACCCCACTGCAGGGGGCAGATAGGGAGGGGAGCGGTGAGCAAATAGCTATGTGGTGCTTAGCTGTTTGCCAGGTTAAACCACAACATTTGTATCTATGATTCTTTTACCTTTGCCAGGTTTTTCATTTCCTATGTAACTGAAAAGTACTGTGTAGTACTTAAACTGTGCAGTTTAAGGAGTGGTTAGTCTATATTCTGTAGGAACATTTATTTTTCATTTTTCTGATTGCAAGAGGATTTCCAAACATGAAGAGCTGACGTAAATTTCTAATGTAACATACATCATCAAGTCAGCATTGGCTTTATTTGCGTAAGACATATACATGCACAGCACAAAATAAGGAGCTGCACTGCTCACTGAACAGAATCTATAATATAGAAAATGGTCATTTCACTGACTAGTATCAGTTAAAAAAAAATTCTGACAAATACAAACATTTACAGATAAAGTATACATTTTTTTTTCTTCCCTGCAATTTTTATGTCACAGTAATACTTATATTTTTCATTTCAATTATTTTACAGATTTTAAAAATATTCTAGGAAGGTTTTCCTATCATTTTCTGTGGTTTGGAAAATTAGTAGTCCCACCTACAGCTTATCATCAGTTTGGCACCAAATTTCTCTTTGACCTTTCCAAACCTAGGTGCCTCTGCCAGGCCATCAGCCAAGAATCACATTGTAAGGAGATAAGCAACTATTGAAAACCACAAGTGACTCTTTGGTGGGCTGTGGCAAATAAAATTGATTATAGACTTCATAAAAATAATGAGAGAGTTTTGGGTAAACACTAATCACTGTCTGCTAAGTGAAATCTCTGATATGTATTGTATTATTTGAACAGAAAAACAAACAAACAAAAAAAAATAGATACATGGGAAGTGCTTTTCTTGTCATTAAACTAACGACCAGCAATTCTTGTCCTTGAAGAAAAAGACAGATAATCTGGATTCATATTACAGAAGAGAGTTGATCGTGAATGACACGTCCATTACACAGATTTTTTCTCGAAGGGAAATTCAACCTGAGACTTGACAACATACCAATAAGAATGGTTTGAATTAAAATTTGGATTAATAAAACCTCTATTTTGGGGTCAGACAACAAGCACAAATGTAGAAGATAAGTTTCAAAATATGGAATTTTGCTGAACCAGAAGAGCAGGAAACATAGAAAAATTAGCCAATGTAAGCAAGAGTGAGCAAGTGTATTTCGTATATGTCTGTTGTAAAGTACGTGTATGCTTACACTTACCCTGTCAAAAACATGCAACTCACAGGGAGAATTTTCCCTGATTGTGAATCTATGCTGTTCTTGATGATCATTTAGGTTTAAAATCAAATTTCATAATTTAAGATGATGTTTGAACATATTTCATAAAGGAAAGTAAAGTTTCATAAAGGACTTAAAACTTTAGAAATGTGGTTTAGTTCTAAATAAGAGCAGAAATCAAAACTTACAGAATCAGTAGGGAAAGGAAAAAAAAATCACTTTATGTTTCTAGCCAGCTGAGAATTTATCTCTTAGACTCTCACCAAGAATGCATTTAATTTAAGTAGAATTTCATGTAGCTGAATTACAGGTGAAGTTCAATTTAGGGAATTGCTTTTCTCAACCTCAGTCATGCTTTTACTTTTTGATATGTCGACAATCTATTTGCTTAGCATGTTTTTTGCTGTGGTAATGTCAACTTCCAAAACAGAACTGAAGCAGTGATTCTCACAGTATTACATCTGTAAATGCATAATGAATAGTGCAGCTTGCATGATTTCAATACAATTTTAATTATATTTGGCAGAAAAGTCATGACCTAGATTCAAATGCATCTCAGTCAGATCACTGGTGTTTAGCCTAGAAATCCCCTCACTTGAATACAAAAATTATCTGTTTCAGAGAACTCATACTAGGACTAAGCTTTCTAAACACTCATGTTGTAGATCTTTTTTTTTCTTTTTCCCCAAGGACTTTTGCAGTGACATCTTCAAAACTGTTCAACTGTTCTGAACTGGAAGTGAGAAGATTACATGTTACTTACAGTTAACTTTTGGGGTTTCGGTTATAAATTTTTAATGGAATGGGAAAGTCATGAGAATGGTTAGCTCTAATGAACTGTAAGACGTCCTCTTTGCTAGTTTGTTTTGCTATATATCCCTATTACCTCTTTAACACTGCTGTAGAAATTAGGTTTTTTTAGTCCTTCTTATGGCCTACATCTAACCCTATTTTCCCCTTTTCTACACATAATTCCTTCCAGATGTGCAGTGTTCCTCATACCAAACAAAATATTGATTGCATATCTTTCATTATTAATTTGTACTCAACTTCCTTATGTTTGTCTTCTACAAAGCTGAAGCTTTGTGACAAGCTCATTGAATAAAATGTAAATACATTTGAAGTGTATGCTTTTAATAATTCAGATAAAAATGTTTTAGATTAGTTCTCTCATATTTTCTCTTTCCTTTCCATGTGTTTATTCCTCTGCTGCAGTTACAGACGGTAATTATATCCCCCATCAGCTTTTTTTTTGCTTAGCTGAACAAATGAAGCTTTCTTAGCCTCGTGCCACACGAGGCAAACTCTCCAGTCCTACCCTCCTAGTAGTCTTTCTCACCACCTGCTAAATTCTGTATTTCTCTCTCCACCTTCTAGGTTCTGCATTTCCTCAACATATGGGGGTAAAATTCTAATACATGGTATACCGAACCTGTTATACTTTAACTTAGTACCTGAGTATCTTTACCAAACATATACTGTATTTGTATTGGGAACAACACTTCCTAAGACTTAATCTGCCTAACACAGCCACCTTTTACTAATGGACTGTGTTCATTCTGTATGACGAATATAACCAGTTCCTTCTCTTTGAATGTTTGAAATTTTGGGTCTATTGCATTCCTACTTCATCAAAAAGTCCTATATGCACTTTGCATAGAGAGATGTTATCTGTACCATTTCTCTGAGCTCTCACTTCTACAGGCTTTAAGGGCGTCCATCTTTTCCTATATAATATCACAATCTTTGTTTTAATGGTGTTTTTCAATCCAGCATCTCTAGTGACTTTTTAGCATGGTCTTACTCTTTCTGATGAAGTCATTAATACTAATTGCATGCTTTTCATGGGAAGACAGATTTATTATGCAACCACTGTTCTCTAAATAGAATGCGCAGTGCTCTTGGTTTTAAAAACAACCTGCATCCAACATTCACAGTCGATAACAATTTGCAGATAAAAATCAATCAGCCATACTTGACTGGGCTGTATAACTGTTCTACCATGCTTAACTAAGCTTGTAAAATCACAGCTTATTCAAGATTCCTGCTGCTTTTATTTACATAATCTTTTTCCTTTCTCTTTTTTTGTGATTTGAATAGTCATAAAAGTGAATAATTTCTTATACCAGAATTAAGATTGAAGCTAACCTACTATTACATGTCAAGTTTTCAATCATTATTTTTAAGGGAAATAAATAATAATAATAATAATAAAAGTTATATAAAAGTGAAATGAAATAAATTAAATTAAATTAAATTAAATTAAATAAATAAAATAAAATAAAATAAATACCACTAGAACGTATGGATTCCTTTCATGAAATTATGCTTTTCAGACTTCCAAATATTTTAAAAACTATTAGAAGATAAAGATTTATCTGACATTATTTTAAAACTCCTTTGCCATTGACTTCCTAAATTATTTTGTGTGCATGAAACTCAACATATAATCAAAATGTATATGGCTGTACTGGACTCTGCTGTGATAAGAAATACTTTTTAGTACTTTGTTTCTGAAGTGAGAGACAGGAGATTTAAAAAATCTATAAAATCAATCACACAATTTTTGTAAAAGTGTTACACAGATGAATATTACAGTATTACAGTCAAGTAAGGTTGTGTATATACCCACTACTTCAGGGAGAGAAAATATTTATTTAGCATTTTAATTAGAACAAGGAGGTTGAAAAGATGCATGGAAAATCCAGAAAGGCCCTGAGGGCAAAGACTGACTATTTTCTCCCAAGCTGGGCCTGGAAGGAAAAATAATTTGAGAAAAAAATATAATAATAATCCTGCTATGTTATAAGCCAAGGCTCACTTACCAATTTTACCTTTCTATTTGCACTTTGTGAAGCGAGTCAAGAAAGGTTTTCTTCTTGACAAGTGATATGTCACTAAGCAAATGGCATGTGCTGAGGACTTAGGGGTGCAGATGCATTCTGCCATCTTCTTTCTCTTCCCTTTCTCAGGAGGTACCTCCAGATCCACAGGGTAACACTTGTGTAGAAATCAAAGGAGTGTAAATGCCTGAAGTCAAACACAAGCTAAAGTACCCTGCTGGCTATGAATCAGATTACACAACACTTTGCAAAATGGAACTTCAAGAAGTCTGTTTTTGGAGAAATACAACTGCAGGGAAATGCTTGGCCACCTGAGCCTTATTTCTCACTGCACCAGCATAAGAACACTGAATTTACTCCTTTCTCACTCTAGGGTCCTTGGGTAGTTGTGGAAGATTTTATGTCTCTACTATAGCTAATGATTCAGAGGATAGTATAATCCATAATAACGCCAGATATTTTGGGAATAATTATTTTTACTTGTCAAGGGAAATGAGGAGTTAATATCCTAAACAATAAGAAAGAATGATATCTTTCATGGTGAGTTTTGCAGGTTAGTTGCATTTTGCACAAAAAATTATTCCCCTGAAACTTTTGAATATATTACGCTTACTGTCTGTGAATGTTTTCCCATATTTGTATCATGGAAAGGGCACAAGACTAACCTTCTTTTTAGAATTTCTAATGTAATGTATGTCTTTAACATTAGAAGCTTTTACTAATTTAAAAATAAATAAATAAAAATCCAGAAATCTAATTACTCCTACTGCTTTTAATCTTTCTTTGTAGGAAAGTTCTTCATCTTCTTGACTTTAATAATTTTCATTGTTCTTTTTATAACTTTTCCTATATGTGAGAAGATTTAAATTGCTCCCTCTGATCTGTAATGCTTTGCATTTCTCCATGTTGAATTTATTCTGCCATTATATAGACTAATTGTCTAATAGGTTTAGAAAGTCTTTCCTCTTTCTGCCCAAATTTTGAAAACCTAAATAATTTCATCCTTATCAAGACTCACAACAGGGTTGTTTCTGCTTGACTGAATCAATGAGAAACATCAGAGAATTAAAAAGAAGACCACATCAGTGATTACATAGTAGAAAGTAATCAGAGGATAGTAATTTGTGTATTTTTTACTATGTGAGTGAATGTGAAGGCAACTGATAGATAATACAAGCTCACTGTAAAATAAAAGTGTTTTCTCTAGTTTCTTCTCCCCTTCTCCCTTTCCCCACCTTGTCCCCACCCCCACACAACCCCTCCCCCCCCCCCCCCCCCCCAGTTTAGAAGAATATGTCCATTGTAATACATCTTCATCATTAGATGCTATGTGGAAGTTTCTGAAACTTCACTTGATCACCCCAAAATTGAAAACATACTTTACACAGAGAAAACGTTATTTATATATATACTTGTATACACACAGACAAGAGAGGAAGATAATTAAGAATTTAAGAATTTCTTGAGAAATGGCACAAGGCAATTCTGCAGTAGGTGTCAAGAGATTCTCTTTTCATGTCTGACAAATGACACAGAGAAAGTATTTTAAATACGTGAGATACCTCAACTGAATAAAACATAGCAAATTTTCAATAAAAAATATTTAGATAAGGATATGAATTACAGAAAAAAAGTAGAGAATTACTCTTAGTATTGTACAAGATACATTTTCTGTGACTTGCCATCAAAGAAAATACATATTTCTATAATGCATTTTAAAGATGGACCCTAACATTACATTTGAGCCCATATTCTCTTGTACAACCTTATGTACACAAACTCATGTCTGACCTATTGACAGGTTCTACCTTGAAAGTTATAGTTATTTTGAGGGCTCTCTCTTCAAAAACAAATTGTACAGAAAATATTTGCTGGCAAATGTTCTAATTGCTATAGCGTTTACTATAAATATTTCAGAGAACATAGTGGCATATTCACAAACTACTAGTGATTATTGGCAACTTGATTTGCTAAGAATCATGAATATCAGACTGCATAATCCCAGGAATGTCTGCAAGCAAACTGAAATCCTTTATCAACAACTAGTGTCAACGAATTTAATGTAATTTATCTACTTCTTTAAATAATTCACACTGGTTAAAGCATTCTTCTTCACTTAGAAAGGGGTAGCATAGGAATATATATAGTTTTGAATGTGGTTCTGTAGATGTCTATAAATACCAGATTTTTTTCTCTTACAAACCTTAACTCCAACCATTATTTGACAATGTATAGAAACAGTTTCTGTCACTGAGGTTACTTTCCTATTCCCTGCTGAAAAAGCTTGTTTGCTTTCCAGAGGTTATTTCCAAGTACCTCTACCTTAGGATCAACTTTTGTTTAGGTTCCATTATTCCTGGTTCAGAAGGGGTAAGGAATGATTCCTCCAACAATTTTAATGTTGCCTACAACTGTTGCATGGTTTATATTTTAATTGGCACCATTTTTTTTTTCTAGCAAAGCTATTTAAACTGATCCAAACCTTATTTAAACAAGATAATCTCAGAGACAAATCCTATAGGTAAATCAACAGCTTTACTGTAAGTTCTCTGTTCTCTTTGACTACAAGTCCCATCCAATCCAATGCCCACAGTATAGTTTCAAATTTTGAAATTAAGTTGTATGTATCACATTATGACAACCTGGCATATGCAGTGGTCACAAGCTGTAGCAAGAGACACTGTAATGGAGAATGGTTTGGGGATCAAAATAAGAATGATTAAACAGAGAAACTAGTTATCAAGTGCAGTTTTTGACTCCTCACCCCTGGAAATTTTCAGATCTCAACTGGACTAAACAGTGAGCAACTTGCTCAAACTTTCAAGTTAGCTTACTTTTACTAGCTGTATGGATTTGATCATCATAATACCATTGATATGGAATATAGCAACTACAGGAGTGATAACATACAGTAATATATAGCAATTAACATCTTACAATTCAAATCATTGGCTATTCTCACCCAATATTAAATGATGTACATATCAGACTTCTCCATTCTCTGCATTACCCACCAAGTGCACCCAGGTCCTTGAGCAAAAGAAATTCCAATGGATGGGTTTACCTTTGCCCGAGATAGGAATAACCCAACCTGTCTTCTCCAGCATGCTTTTTATGTGCACTCCAGGGACTTTATCCCCATCTGCAATATGTAAAAATTTTGATTGGGCGGGGCCAGCTCATAGGCATATCCCCTAGTGTTGACTAACCAGATGGCTTTTGCTACGCGTATATCCCAATGTTTGAATGTCCTCACACTCATTGCTCCCTGTGTAGTCTTTAATAGTCCATTACATTGTTCAATTTTCAGGAGGCTGGTGCATGACAAGGTATGTGATATAGCCTTTCAATACCATGCGTGCTCTTTGGCCTAGTTTGTTTTGAAAATGAGTCCCGTTGTCTGACTCTGTTCTTTCTGGGGTGCCATATCTCCATACAACTTGCTTTTAAAGGCCCAGGATAGTGTTCTGGGCAGTGGCATGGGGTGTAGAATAAGTTTCCAGCCATCCAGTGTTTGCTTCCACCATTGTAAGTACATAGCATTTGCCATGGCAGGTTTGTGGAGTTTGATATAATAAGTCTGCAAAACCTCCCCATATTTATATTTCAGCCATCATCCTCCATGTCAGAAAGGCCTTAACCACTTGGCTTGCTTAATTGCAGTGCATGTTTCACATCCATGGATAACCTATGCAATAGTGTCGACAGTCATTTCCACCCGTCAATGACAAGCCCATTTATATGTTACATCTTGTCCTTGATAGCCTGAGGTGTTATGGGCACACCAAGCTGTAAATAATTCACCCTTATGTTGCCAGTCCAGATCCACCTGAGCCACTTCACTCTTAGCAGCATGATCTACCTGCTGGTTGTTTTGATGTTCTTCAGTGGCCCTACTCTTGGGCGAATGAACACATGGCATACTTATCTCCCCTCTTTTAGTTTAAAAAAATTCCCCCTTGTCCAGTCATTATCTGATTAAGCAAAGAGTCACTGTTCATCTTTTTTATAAGTCCGCTTTAAGAACTGAAAAGCCACAATGAGGCCCCCCGGAGCCTTCTCTTCTGTAGACTGAACAGCCCCAGCTCTCTCAGCCTTTCTTCATAGGAGAGGTGCTCCAGTCCCTTGATCATCTTTGTGGCCCTCCTCTGGACCCGTTCTCACAGATCAACACCCTTCTTGTGCTGGGGTCCTCATACCTGGATTCAATACTCCAAGTGGGGCCTCACAAGGGCAGAGCAGAGGGGGACAAATACCTCCCTCAACCTGCTGCCCCCTCCTCTTTTGATGCAGCCCAGGATGCAGATGGTCTTCTGGCCTTTGAATCACATTCTTGGAAATGTATACTGTGCACAGTATAGGAACAGGTTAAAGTAAGGATGTGTTTTTAATTGTACTTCTAGTAAAGTAGGCTGCTAACTAGCTGTACCTGCCTACAAGCTTTCTCCCTCCTTCTCCTTCTAACCCTGTAAGGGAACTTTTGTTCGGTTTTTGCAATGCTTTATGACTGTACTTGGGATATATTTTTTTAATCCATATAAATACTGTACTGTGAAATTTTTGTCTTCTGAAACTGTTTCCTAGCAACAATGTGTTTATCATTCTCAGGCAATGCAATGACATGTTGCCATTTAGATACACTAATTGCAATTTTTTTTTTTCCCCGACAAGGAAATAGCATGCACTCAAGGCAGTATTAAATTAGAAGAAACAGAGTTAAAAAGGAATAATGGCAAACACAATTGGAAAAAAAGCTAATAATATTTATTAGCATATGATGATTGCATTTCTTCCCAGTGAGGCTGAAGCTGACATGTCAAAACCAATAGTTCCCAGACACCTATAACTGGCTAGTATTCATTATTTTTAAAAAGCAAGAAGATAGAATATGGTAAATTTAATAGTTCTTTACTATAACCCTGAAGATATTTTGTAATGGAAATATATGTCATCTCTGTTAACATCAGCTAAGCACTCTCTGCTTGTATCTGGTGTACACATAAAGAGCTACTCATATTACTAGCTAGTGACTATAGTTCTTTAATTTCAAGGATAGATGTCATATAGCAACTGCCAGAGGTTAACCTGCCAGTAAGATGGTGTAGGAGGTCATTACTACCACATTTTGTTACCTTTTCCAATGTGTCAGTTTTAAAGTATATTCTCAATATGAACTTCAGTGACACTTAATGAATTAGACTTCAAGAATATTTAAGATTATTATTCACTTTTTGTTACTAATCAGGATAAGAATATTATCACATTTAGTATCTTGAAACTAGGCTTTTTGCCCTTCTGATAACTGAGGATGCTCAGCAGAACAGTTGACCTAAATAGATTTGCAAAACTCTGTTAATGTAGGAGATTGAGTGCAAATAGTGTACACAAACAGCAAAGAACAATTCCTCCAATGCAAAAAACACTAGCAGAATTAACAGCATGATGAGAATATTCATTCAGAGATATAGATATGTGTTTGTTATGCTTAACATTAAACATTCTTCTGTATTGGCATCAGACAGGATGTACATTACTTAAAATTGTTTGATCTTAAGTGATCAACTCATTTTAGAGGTTTGTGAGGTTTGTATTTCCTTTTTTTTTTCCTGAGTTTCCCTGTCCTTTTAGTGATGAGGCAAACAATTGAAGTGTGTAGGCATTAGAAGGCAAGATACATTGTGGGTCTAGTGGGAGAAAACAAATTGATTTGAAATGAGAGGACAAAATTAATTATTGGTGGAAGAACAAATATTATTTTTATATTTCTTTTTCATTACATAAATCATCACTTACAAACTGTGCTAAGAATATTAACTTAATTTCTGCATGAAGTAAAAAAAAAAAAAAGGTTAAATAACTTCCATTTAGGAGTGAAATTTTGAATTTAAAACCTCTTATGAATATCTTCACCAAACTCTTTTTGTAATTATATTTTTGATCAGAGAAATAAGAAGAAAATTAAAGCAGAAGACAGCTGTGAATTTTGAACCTGAGAGGTATCAAAAATTAGACCAATTTAAAAGTCAATAGAAAAAAAAATATTTATTTTATCTTTAAATTCAAATAACTTTGTTAAATAAGGGAAAGACTTCACAATAGAGATGTAAAAAAGGGTGATTTTTTAGAACATTTTCACAGTTTTATGGGGTGGGAAGCAGCAGCTCTCAAATGAGAATCTATATTGCTATTAAGAAGATGCTCTTATACTGTGAAAGGCAATTCCATGAACTCTAGAAGTGTTTATGTGTTTATCTGAAAATCAGTAAAAATTTACTAATGTCAAGCTACATTTTATGTTCTAAGACCCCTGAGAGCACCAAGACAAATTTAGTTTGGGTCCAGTGTAACAGTAAAACCAAGAACTCCTGAACCTGTGGAATGGGGCACCCTGGGGAATTGGGAAGTGGTCCCCTGCACAATGCTGGTGCTATTGTACATCTGTGGGCTCTGCTTGATTTTCTGCAACTCGTTGCACAGTTCTGCAGTTTTAATTGCTACAGATCAAGGTGAAGGTTATTCCCATTTCTCCTCCTTTGTGGCCTCAGTTCCATGATTTTTTTCTCTTTGTTTGTTTGTATCTTTTCAGCCATCTTCTCAGAAAGGATGGTTTGTTAATTTTGTACACACATAGACAAAAAAAGGCAGAGATACTACCACCTGTAACTTCTCATAAGTCACCTGTCTGCTTTTGACTGTATCTGAGCCTCAGCAACAAATTTCACAAACTAGATGATAAGAAATAAACTCAAGACTGTCAGGATATTTGTTTAAATAAGTACTAAATGAAAATTTCTATTATTATTCAGTATATTTCTCTCATATTTAACATTGTTAATCAAATAATTACAAAAGGTTATGACATGTACATGTTCCATGTACAATCCTTGTATAAGAAACTATAGGTGCTTTGAAATTGTCATATGACACATATCGGGTTTCTGATTCAAATCATTAAAATTACAAGTTTGAGGTTTGCTTTCTGGCTTTGCAGTGCTCACTCACTACTTGTTCTTTTGACAAACATTATTTCATTGAAGTTTAGCTGTTAGAAAATTCATGGGAAAGGGAAGGCCTGAGCAGAGTCAGAGTGAATAATTTAAAAACTCAAGATGTTTACAGAACATCTTCTGTAACGCTCCCCCATTGCTACCTGAGATATTGCTTTAGAGTTTCAAGGATACTGTAAGATATCCCTGTGCAAGGAAAGGACAACTGTATGAAAAATGAGCAAGAGACATGAAAAATGCATAAAAGAATAAAAAGATTTTGATTATTCTCTAGTAATATTTCATATGGGTTGATGGAGAGAGAGAAAAAGACAAATAAAAAAAATCACTTGTTTTAAGAAAAGATGGCTTTGAAAATGTGCCATATTACAGAAATTGCCACATAACGAGCAATTAAGTTTATAAAATCTTGTATTAACCCAATAAACTACTAAAAATGAATCGATCACAAGCTTCAAATCACTTATTATCAAGTTTCTGTTTTCATATGTGAAGTGTGAGGAACAATATTTACGCAGATTAAGTCATTTATGTAATAGAATGGTCTGCATTGGCAAATATGCTTAAGCATACGTGTGCAGAGTGAAGGGAGCCTAAAGAAATACAGGCAACGTAATGGAAATTGCAATCTTTACAATTCTAGGTGATTTTTAACAATAATACCTGATGCTGGAATAAAAACAGAAAAAGCAAGTACTTGGCAGGGTAACCTGGTCTAACTTGACCCCAAACTTAGAATGGAATCCCAATGGTTTCTTAGAGGTGATTCCAAATTTGCACTATATTGTATCATTTCATTCATTTTCATGTCAGCTGAGAGACAGAAAAAAAATCTTCTAGATTTTTTTTTGTTTGTTTGTTTTAAATTTAAATACAACAGGAGTTGTAGAATTCTTAAGAAATCTTTCCAATCACAGTATTTTCTTAAAAAGTATTTTTCAGGTTCTGGATTTCTGAAACTAGAATTTATACTCTTGCTTCTTTCCTGAGTGCATAGAAAGGAAATAGCCATGCAAAAGATGACTGAGCCAACCTGCCTGAAGAATGCTTCAGGGACAGCTGATGGGGGATTCTGTGTATTCACCAATCTATTTCCAAAATCTTCCCTGCTGCTGCATAAATGTCTACCCCTAACTGACCGCAGCCACAGGATGAACAAGAAGGCAACCATGTGAGAAGATGGACCCATCAGGTCTCACCTTACTATTGTCAGTTTTACTGAGTTTAAACATTGTATCCTCCAAAAATCAGAAAAAAAAAATGTTTTTGAAATTTATTAATTTGCACATTCTCTTATTTTTCTTGGCCCTTAGTAGTTGTGATAAAGATGCTAAGAAATTCAAATTAATTGAAGAAAGTATCCATTAAAAAGTAAAAATGTATCCATAATTGAGATAAGACATCCTAAGTTGTAAATGTAGTGTTTTATATTGTGTTTTTTAATACTGTTGCATTTTTTGTGTCATTACGGGTTATAATTGTTCTGGTGCTATCTACTCAGTCTTAGTCATTGCATTTTATCTCCCTTTTGTAAATTCTAGAAGTTTCACTGACTTAGTTCAAACCTCTGGATGAGCTGCCAGGATCTTTTAATGTAATGTCTGTCACTCCACGACCTATCAAAATTAGAAATGGCTTTCTCTTAAGTACATTGCAAAAGAAAAGAAATGTAAAATCAGTGTTCCACTCCATAGTCATAATCACTTCATATGGAAGAGTAAGAAACTATTTGGTTGCTTTGGTTTCCATGCATACACAGGGTTGTTATCAGACAGTGCATCAGAGCTTCCAGAGGGTGGAAAAAAATAATAAATAAAATAAAAACAGATACAAGATACAAGTTCCAGTAATATTCAGAGGGAACATAACAGCATAGTTTAGCACTTCACTCCCCACTCCAGTTATACATGAATTTGAAGATGCTGGCTCAAGAGTAAAATGACTGATAAAGCTGCAGTCACTTATTGCTATACTGCCTTATTAAGGCAGAGCTTTCTCTTACTTACTTTTCTTACTGTTAGGAAAGCAGAAGCTATGATGAGCTGTAGGAGTAATATAACAGCATTGTGGAGGAAATGGGTTGTCTCATGTCAACTACATGACTTTCCACCCTCTGGAAGCCTCAGTATCCCATCTGCAAGAAGATAAGCATTTTTTAGGAGGTATCAGCTATCCATATCAAGGTGTTTTCTTATGAAAGGTAATCAGAACCTTTCTGGATGGAATTCCCTTAAGGACTAACAATAGTAATTGTGTGTCTCAAAGGCTAAAAATGCCTCAGACAGTATCCACTGCGAGTGCTTGCTAGGATAGGAGGTGTTTAATTCAGTGCCTCACAATACTTTAAACACAAATTAGCTGATTGGTCCCAGTAGACTGAAGGCTATGGTTTTAATCTGTTAAACAATCTGCCCTGTTTCAGAAACAAAGCAAGAGCTGCACAAATCGTTCATAACTGAGCAGGAATATGTAGAATTTCACAGGAATTGGACTGGCTGACTTTTGACATAACAGAAAATGTCTTTTGGAAAACTTCTCTTTGCTCATCATCTTCTGACTAGATCACTTCTTAAGTACAAATTAGGAAATCAGATCAAAATTTCACATTTTTCTAATTCTTACTTCAGTTTCTCTTAATTTGCCTTTTCCATCTATCTTAATATATTTTAGCAAAGATCTCTTGTGGTTTGCAGACAAGGTTGTGTGCAATAGTTTTGGTTCACTAATAGCTTTCCAACAAACTGAGCAATTAAACAGGAGATATGAGTACCCAAAACAAGCCACACAATTTTTGCATAATGTAAACTAAAGTTTACAGACTATGAAAGCACCTGAAATACTCCTGCACATTAATGACCAAAGTTACCCTAAACATGGTTAGCTTGAGCCCTGTTTAGAAGAGCCCTTCAGCTCCTTTCTTTTGGAGCCCTCATCTATCTCAGACTGGTAGTCTCTATTTTAATAAAATCTCTGGTTTAATACCACACTGCAAGTCCGGTATTAAAGCTGGCAAGCATTTTATTTTTGCAGTGATGTTTTTCCAAATAATAAATAAACTACCCACAAATCTTACATGCAGTCTTTTTCCTTTTGTCAGGAATGGAGAAGAGCCCTTATTTCCACAACTTATGAATTTTGTATACCCCAAGCATGTAGATAGTTACATGAAGCAAATTAGCTTATTTGTATTGGACAAGAAGCTATAGATGCTTTTTTTCCTTAGCTATATGCTCTAATGATTTCAGTCCAGTCTGTGTCACTCCAACCTAGATTATTTCAACATGTACCTGAAGTGGCACCCAGAGAACACCTGAACATTCGAACTAAAACTAAATTTGTTTGTTCGGAAGTTCTGTAGGAGAGTATGCCAAACGTGAAACTAATTATTTTATTTGAACTGTTGATTCAGTCTACAAAATTTTAAATAGTTTAAATCCTGGGCAATTTAAAGGTTTTTTGCAAACAAAATAGATTCATTTCCACAAACTGTCTAGTGAAACTGACTAGTGAAATACAAACTGGTTGAAGGGGAAAATTAAGACGTGTTGACATGTGCTTATTTTTTCATTGTAAGCTACTGTTAAGAGCAGCTTTGCAACTATATAAAGAGACTTTTTGTTCCTTATGTGAGGTACATGCCTCTACTATGAAGAAAAGGAGACAGCTAAACATTATTCAAAAGGGAATATTAAGTTGAGTTGTGAGTCATTAGAAACAAATAAAAATTACATATGGAGGACAGCCTTTCACACAGAACCAGAGAAGCCCTTAGAAATATAAATTACTGTCAATGTACGGTAATATTACCACTTTGAGGATAGGAAGATCAACCAATATCTCCTAGAAAAACATCTTTCTAATACATAAAATAGGTAGCCGGTGAAGGTAAAGTGAGTGACAGGTAAATGTGAGCAAGAGTTAATGACTGTTGCAAACAGTAAAAAAAGACATGGAGAAAAGTAGTGAGAATACGCTACAAGGATGACTGGAGGCTACTGGTCTATAGATCCATGCAGTAGTATTTATGTTTCAATGGAAATCATTAGTACTTCATTGGAGTACATATGTATACATATAGACTTGTGTGTGTGTGCAGAAGTATGGTATACATGCATATATATATGTTTAATGCTCTAAGTAACATCAGTTACAGGTCTCTGATTCCTGAAACAAGCCTCAACAAGAAAAGTTTTATTATAGCTGTGACTTAAAGTTTCAGCTGAGATTTTAAAAATCCTGACACCCCTTATACTCCAGCTGGGCCTAAGGTCCATCCCCTCCACAAAATGAGAGCACTCAGCATATTTGGATCATACTCTGGATAGAAGCACTAGCAGGTATTTTTACTGTGACTTAACAGATGGCAGCAGTAGGTAGCACTACTGTCATTGCATGGTTTTAATGTTCTTGTATTGTTAGACAAGTGGTATATGACTATCACAGAAAGGAAGGAATTCAGACAGATTTATTAAGATCTTTCAGTGACAGAACTGGAAATTGGATCTCCTTACTCTGAGTTCTTCCTTCCATACCATTTTTAATATTTATGGTCAGAAAACAGCCAGTTTTCAAATCCTCTTCTAAATTAAACATTGTTAAATATCCTAAATTAAAAACAAACAAACAAAAAAAAAGTACTGGACTGCCCAGATTATATTTTTTTATAGTTCAAGTTTGTCCTTCTTTTCAGGATAATATGGCTAAATCCAAGTTTGAAATCTATAACAGGTTCTCACATAACTTTTTCTAACATTTTAGTAGCATTAATAATTTACCTAAACCGAATTCTGCATCTAAAATCCTGCTGTACTGTAAAGTACATTTGTTACAAATTATTGCTCCCATTACTGCACAAACCCTCCAGTAATTTCAGCTGTTTATTGTTAATGGAAGATATCTATACATTAAGAAAGCAATTCATTCAGATTCTTTTGTAAGTTTGCCCTAAACAGTGATTAATTGGTATTAGAGACACTGATTCAAAATTATTTGAAATAATCCACTGTTTCTTGTGAGTCTAGTGTTAAGTAATTTGCATTTCACTACCAAAATATAAAGTTCTTTCATGGACCTGTTCTGCTGTTAACTCACATCCATAAATATCTTCATTGTTAAGGGACTTGTACGTGCATGCAATGGACAAATAAATGTCATCCTTAAAATTTTAATACAATAATTAAATATCCTTTTATGATGCTGTTAAAAACATTTGCATTTTCTATACTCTTTTTTTCCTATCTCTGTATATTAAAATACATGCTATTAATTAGATCTCAAGGAGATGATGCTATTTCTACTGTTGTCAGTTACATATTAATCCTTTGTTTACCATAGGTTACTCTAGAACCTACCATCCCTGATGTTGATTTCTAAATTTATTTTTTAATACTGGAAATTTTTCTACACAGATCACCTCTTTGACTCTGCACATGGTAGACATGTCATCTCCAGGGACAAATGTTCAATAGGTCTTTTTTAGTGCCTTTTTAAGACATCCGTTTCAGAATAGTCGTGGGTTCCAAACTGCTTTGCTGCTAGAGAATAAGTCAGATGTGCTGAGATGTAGATCTGTAAGAGAGGTATGCTCCTTCCACAGAAGGGATCTTAGGAACCTAACAGCATTTTAGTAGCCTGGTTTGGTAGTTTACTGTGCTTATCAATGAGGAGAACAAGGACCACATTTTTTATGCTTTATCTTCCTTTTTTGTTTCTGAACACCATCATTTTCACACTTCAAAATGGCATACAAATGCATAAGTACTGTTTTCTTTAAGACTTTTCTGTTCATGAGAGATCTTAAACTTGGAGACTGTTTGATTTTTTCTTGGTAGTTCCATAAAATGATAAGAAAAGAAGTAGAATATTCATAATTCATGACAGACATGAGAATTGAAGGGCCTTGATTTCTGTTTTTTTTTTTTTATTGTTTTTTTTTTTTTCCTTTAAGTCCCTTGGTGTAAGACTGTTGCTTGGTAATAAACTTTTAAGTCTATTTTTACAGTTGGTTATTTCTGATGTGAAAGTTATTATCATTGCCAGTAAGGTGTGAAAGATTATTGTATTAGACATCATATGAGAAACCAAGTAGACCATTCATGACTCTAAAAAGTTTATAGTTCAGGCATACTAACTTGAAATTTTGTAGTCTTTTTACCTGCAAAAGATAACACCAGTACTTATACAATACCATATTAGTAATTATACAAAAAGATGCATGCATCTTTAAAAATTTTCAAGAGCTTGAAAAGAATCCATTTAACTCGTATATTCTATGGGAAAACTTTGTATATGACAAAAACTGTTTTTATGAATCTGGTCCCTAAGAGCAAATGTTCTTCTCAGATGCTGAAAAGCAGTATTCACCCTACAGGATATGGAAGAATAATCAGATAGTTAAGTACAAGTGTATTATCTGTTGCCTGACACTTTTTGATATAATTCAATTTAAAAGTTCTTGGTGTATTCTAGGTGTACTGGGAAAAGAAAGACAAGATACCAGATGAAAAGAGACAATCTTTCCTTTACTCTCCCAAACCCAAACCCCAAACCCAGTGCTAAGAAAGGGATTAAACTACCTGGAAAAAAAAAAAAAAAAGTAGAATAGAATAGAATAGAATAGAACAGAACAGAACAGAACAGAACAGAACAGAATAGAAAAGGAATTGGGCACAACCATAAAATGACATTATTATTACCTTTCAATAAGTCTGTTTTCAATGGGCTCACTGTGGAAAAAAAAAAATCTGACTCATTATGTATAGCACAATTTAGAATCTTAGAATCATAGAATAATATTCTGGAAGGAGCTGGAAGGGACCCACAAAGATCATTAAGTCCAACTCATGGCTCCACGCAAGACCACCCAAAAATCAGACCAAATGTCTGATTGGACAGAGCACTGTCCAATCGTTTCTTGAACACTGGCAAGCCTGTTACTGTGACCACTTCCCTGGGGAGCCTGGTGCCCAACCACCCCCTCAGTGAACCTTTCCTGTTGTAGCTTCGTGACATTCCAGAAATGAGAAACTAGAAAATTAGACACAGATTATTAATTAGTTTTTTTTTGTTTTTTTTTTTTTAAAGGTACTGCTAAGGTACTGCTGAGCTTGTTTCAACCACGTGATTTGCCATGCCTAGAGCATTAATTTACAGCATGAAAAAAGATATATGTGACAGAGAATCTTTCAGTTGGTTACTATAGACCTTGGAGCAAGCCCAGAGGTACATAATAGAAATAAAACTTTTACTAGTTCCAAAGAGCAAGAACAAAAACAGCAATGCATAAGATTCAACTGCTTAAAATGTCTAGCTGTTCCAGTAAAGATGAAAAAAAACCACCAACAACAACTACAAACCTGAAACAGTTTAAATCTATAAGTAGAAGATAACCTACCAATAAAGTTTAGGGAAAAGAAGAACCTAAAAAAATATACAATAATAATAATAACAAATAAAAATTAAAAAATCATTCTTTTCTCTAGGAATCAAAGCTAAGATTAATATTAATGCAGTATTTCTTTTACAAAAGAAAAATATGTATTAAAAATCATAACAAAGTATGAAGCCTTTTCTGTTCATTATAAAAATAAAAACACCACCAGCAAGAAGCCAATTATCAAACACTTTTCTTGACCTGTTAATCATGTCCATTGGTTATATAAACAGTCTTGTGCCAATGAAATAACTTTCTTAAAAAAAAAAAATAGGAGAGATAAATTGCTACATTTAAAATAAAGACAATTAAGACTTAAAATTAACGTTCCTATTTAATAATACCATAGTTAAACTACATTCATAAACCTTTGGATTTAAATGTCACTTGAATTCTCTGTGACATAGTATAGAAAACTAATCCTTAATACACGAGGTCTTTTAATACATTACAGATGATATACAGAGAGATCTTAATTAAAAGCTAACATAGCCATAAAGGATAAAGGATGTGCTTGACTGAAAACATAAAAAGTTCAAGGTGATAGTTTTCAAAACAAACAAATTAAAATAAGTAAGCAGCATGTTACACTCAGAAACAGGTGACAGGGGAATTTATTGGACTGCGAAATATATTTAGAAATGTAGTTACTTGTGCTAGTGTTAGTATTTCTCTTAAAAATGCTAAATTATCTGAAGAAATTCAGGAAAAAAATATTTTTTTTTCAGTAGTAAGCTTGCAAAATGTATTTTAAAAAAAAAGTCAAATAACTACGATGAAAAATTTTAAATTAACAAGATCTATGGGAATCTGTGAGAAAGTACTAAGTCTATTGTAATACTTTTGTATATCCTGTGAATCAAGTGTATGTATGCACACTTATTAACCTGCAGATACCTAGTAACTTGACAATGCCTAAACCCTTGTACCTAAGCCTCACTGCATGATTCATTGATTTTATTTCTGCATGAGTGTATTTTATTTATTCCAGTTAATATTCATACGCACATAATAGAAGAACTTCTGGTGAACTATAACAGGGGAAAAAAAAAAAAAAGTGTTTGTTTCTCAGTATGAGAAAAAATGTATGTTTGACATTTTATAAGATGGTGAGATGCTCCTATCATAAAGATATACATCATTATTATTGGTGGTCTAGAGTACACGTGATCTTTATTGCACTGCTATCATATGTTTTATCATCTTCTTCTTCTTTTTAATCTTCTTACCACAGCAGTTTTTGATCCTCGGCATTTGTCAAGGGAAGGGGAAAGCTTCCACGTGCTTCATTGTTCCAAACATTCACTGCAGCTGAAACAGCAACAGGCAAAAGGTTGAGGATGCAGAGGACCAGAGCAGATGCTTCACATGTGTCACTGTGTTTGCAAAGTGGCAGACGTCTTCATAATTAAAAGGCAAATTGTTTGCCAGGACAGATTTAGCAAATTTTGACTTGATAATTGGATTAAAAGACAAAGGCTGCACAATAATGCAAAAACAGCTGTAAAGGATTTTGAAGTTGCAGAGACAACCACCTTGGGCAGCGATTGAATGAAAGAAACAGATTTTTAAGGTGCTCAAAACAGGATTTGTCTGTCTTTACAGGACAGTAGTATAGAGGAGCTGTGTGCTGCCCACTGAGGTGACACATGAAGGTGATCAGCAGAGCTACCTGCAACATTGCCACTGAGATGCACTGCAGAGCAGGGTACTGCTGATCCTCTTTTTTCCCCTTTTTTATAATTTCCAAAATGAAGTTATGAGTCTCATGCATTGATG
This sequence comes from Anser anser, assembly GCF_964211835.1. Lineage (NCBI taxonomy): Eukaryota > Metazoa > Chordata > Aves > Anseriformes > Anatidae > Anser > Anser anser. The sequence continues at coordinate 53,185,588 of NC_139724.1, forward strand.
CAAGAAGTATAGTCCCCTACAGGGCTAAATTTAACATGAGCCCCAAAAAGATAAAGAGGAGAACTTTCTGTTCCTCTGGCAGCAATGTGCATAGTCAACTCTGATGCCCTGGCACTTTCTGTGAAGCCTGGACTGCACACGTATCCTTCCTGGGCTTGACTCGAACTCAACTGTGCCTATAAAGGATGCTCACTGATTTTACAATGGCTGGAAACAAGTTCATAATGAGCATTTTACCCCATATTTGTGCAAAAGCACCTAGCATTTATGGTCTCACTGAAACTACAGTCTGCACTATAGTTATCTGTCATATGCCAATCACCATCCTGTTCTTCCTGCTACTGGGGAAAAAAGAAAAAAAAAAAAAAAAAAGAAAAAAAGAAAAAAAAAAGCTAATTAGTTCTCAAATGACAGTTTGATTTTAATATTTTAATGATTTTTTTTTTTTTTCTGCTAGATTCTCCAGTAAATTTATCCAGGTCTGGATTTTTTTTTCTCACAGATAATTGCTGAAGTTATATGCTTTTATCAATGGCCTAATATTGCCAGAGCAGCCATCAGCCTCACCAGAGCACAAATCACTGACAACAAAACCAATTGCCTGCCAATACTCTGCAGAAATCCTTCTAGCTGAAACATTTTGTGTGCTACATCTTATCTGTAATGATTATAGCCAGACTCCTTGGAAAACTGCAAACATATTAAAAAAAAATTAAACATGCTGTGTTTTTCAAGTGCCTGAACTGAAAACAGCTCTGGACTAGCATCCTTGCCTCACAACTTGCACTCTTGAAAGTCTCTCTTGCCTTTTTTTATTTTTTTCATTTGATGTAGTAAATGAGACACCCAAGAGACCGGGGAACTAGGACAGGCTTTTCAAGTGTAACACAGTAAATGAAGCTGGGTAGCCCAATGGCAATTCTCAGAGTCCCAAAGATTAGAGAGCAACACTTTCTGACACTTTCTGAACTGGCATTTAAAGGAAAAGAAATAATAATAATAAAAATAAATAAATAAATAAATAAGGAAAAAAAATAAAGGTATATCTGTAATTCCTTTGACTTCATCTAAAGACGTTGCCATGGGAACTCCCTGCAGAGGAAGAAGGGCACTCGACCTGGCAGTTTCTGGGAGTAGGTTCAGGCACAGCTGTTTGGGCGAACTTGTCGAGTTTCTCAAAATATTTGTGAAGGAAATTAATATAAGAAATGTTTTATTCACTTTTGCTTCCAAGGAAAACTCCTCATAGCCCGAAGTTGTCAGCTCTGCCTGCCATTATGTCTGTTATCTTTGCTTGTTGTTACTGTGTCAGTGTCTTTGGGAGAAAAATGGAGAAGAAACATCATTGAAGGACAGAGAGAAACTGAAAGCTGTTATGTTGTTCTTCTTTCTGTCCACATTGAATCTGATTTCTGAACACACGGTAAATATTGGTGTTCCTGAGAACTGGCACACGGTCCTGCTATGACAGCTGTTAGATTGCCTGATGGATGATTTGACTATGTTTTATACAATACAGCCTGTCAGAAATGAACCTGTGCATATTTTCTGAGTAATGAGGAGGAAAAGCTTAGCGTTGTTTCTAGGCATATTCTGCAGTGGTACATCTGCCCTGAATATAATCCAATCAAAAACGCAAGCAGTTATACAGTGATTTGTGGTTCAAAAAGCAGTCTTACCTTGTTATGTGAACTAAAGCACAAGCAGAAGACTTAAAATTATTAATTCATAAGATCAATGGGAGATGGAGCCTCTAACCATTAGTACCAAATATTGTATTAGCTCAGTTAGGCTTCAAAGTAAATTAAATATGTAATGTGAAAATTGCTTTGGTGAAAACTAGTACGAAAGCATGACACTGAATGTGATAACTAGAATAACTGTAGTCTGGAGAATAGGCTACCTAAGCATATTCTAAGTGCAAAAAAGTTCTGATAATTTTATAAAAGACCTAATGACATTCTTACTACAAAACAACAACAACAACAAAAAGGAAGCCTATTCTTTTGCAAAGCTATCCTGACTCTTGCTGTTTTCCTTCAGATTCACTTTTAAAATATAGTAGAATTACTTCAGAGAAGGAGAGAAGTTTTCATCAGAGACTGTTTCAGTTTGGGGATTTTCAATGGTAAGAGCTAATATATCCTAATAAAAGTTTTTTTGTTTTGTTTTGTTTTTAAATCTTTGTATCTTTGATTAGTCTATTGTTATTAACGATCTGGTGATAAATTTTGAAGTTTTATCCTTTTACAGGGTATAGTCTGTAAAGGTTGAATTCTAAATCTTCAAAGGATGTTGACAGGAGTGAATTAAAAATATGGATCTCATATTTTCCCATTAGCTATTATGTGAATTGGCATCCTGGCATAGCTACTTTTATTCCGGAAGACAAATTTGTAAGATAAATTAAAATAAAATTTACACTATGAAACGAAACTTGAGAGTATCCACAGATTCCATTTTAACCTCTGTGATGCTCACACATCACACAGGAGATGTAATTAATATACTAATAGGAAGAAATTACCTTGCTATAATGTTTATGAGGTTTTCTTAGCTCAAGGTTTATTAGCAATAACTGTCACATGAGGAATCGCTGCTGTGAAAATATTCAATCTACCTCCAGTCTATATGGAAAGTTGCTTAATTAATTTGGTACCTTTCTCTAACCCCAAATTAAAATAGGAGATCAGGCATGAAAAAATCATGTGAGAAGCAATTAATGTATGCACCCAACTCCAGATTCTCAACTGCATATTTCCATATCCCATCAGTGAATGCAGAGAGCTTATTTCTCAGGTACATACAACTTTTTAGAAGTTTTATAAGGAAATCTCTACATCTTTGCATGCTTTGAACTTGATCCTTCTTAACTTTCCTGAGCATTTCTATGTTTATTTTTTAAGATTTTTTCTTAAAAACTATCAATCTCTGAATAGAAGAAAACCAAAGAAAAGCTACACTTCAGATTGGCATATGTATTTAAAAGTCTTATGACTGCTAAATCAAGATATCTAAATTTTCAATAGAAAAAGCCTCATTTAAGATAACTGATTTGTCAGGTGTGTAGCTTGAAAAAAAAAAAATCCAAAAAAGGAATTCTTTGCATCTGTTATTATTACTATAAAATAGCTAACATATAATTAATTAATTAATTAACAGAAAAATAAAAAAAATAAGAAAGAAAAAAGAATCCCATCACATTCAGAATAGATAGCTTTATATTCTGATACTTAGATTGATTTACCACTTTCAGAGTTGTGTTATGGTCACTTCATAACCTCACAAATACAGTGGTCTCCATGTAAATACCAATGTTTGGTAAGAAATCAAAACTCAAAGTTTATCACAGATATGGAAAATTCTATTCTTAAAATATAGGTTTATATGTCTTATTCTATTGGAGTGCAACTGTGTGTTTTTGACATTACCCAATTATTCGTATCAGTTTATATGTCCATATTATTTCCCAGTTAAATATAACATTATTTGAATTTTTGAGAGTTTGATAAATCAGAATAATAAGATAACCAACCTCATGATTTTGATTTTCATAATCAGATAAATTCTTTATTGACATTAATCAAATTCTCCCATATGTACTTCTATTTGTAGTCTCCTACACTGGGACAGATCTTCCTGAGATTAGTAGCTATTGAACCTACACAAAGGAACTGATCTACTCTATGATCAAAACAATAGAATAAGCCAAACTTGTCTGTAATAATATCAATAGCTTCAAGTTTGAGTTAATCTTAAATAAATAATTATTTATAGGAATCACACACTATTTCATCCTATATGCAACAATGGTAGTATCTGAGTATTTCACAGATGCAGCCAGAAAACTCTTAAAAATCACTCCGTAGAAAGCTGCAATACATAGGGAAACAGCCTTAAGGTCTCCTGTGAGATGCATAACAAAACAAAGAACAAATGGCATTGCTTCTAAAGAAAGGAGAACACCTCTAAATTATTAAAGGGAGAGGTCTGAATCATGTCTCTTTCGTCTTTACACTAAGATGAGCATTTACTTCACTCAAATCTCCATCATTAGACAGAGTTTTTAAAAGTGGAAGATATTTATTATAAGAAAGAATTTCTTTAAAGGTTTTTGGCTGAAGAACAGCATTGCAATGAGCAGACACTGGAAGATTTTCTTTTTGCTGGAGGAATGAACTTGACCATCTAATACCTTGTTTTTATTTCTCATGTCTCCACTGTTATTCTTACATTACCTCACTCATAATTGACAGCACACTCATAAATCACTAACTACTCAACTGTTGCATGTACTGACAATTACAATTTACCACGTTATTATAAATATTTTTGTCCATGGTTAACATTAGAGATGAAAGTTTAACAACATGCTTTAAAGTCTCTAAGACAAAAAAAAAATCTTTGGCAAAATGTTTAAATATATATTGTCTTGAAAAGATTCAGACATCTCAGGTTAAGTATATGTCTAAAAAATGTGAACTAGAAAAAGCAAAAACAATGTCTGAATCTCAAGGGTGTGTTTTATTTTAATAAAGCTACTGTAAATTCCTGTATTTATCTGTAAATTATTGTATTTATCAATAATACAGTAAATATAATAAATTGATTTTAGTTTTGCACTTCAATCACGCAGTGAGAGAACATTGAAAACGTAAAGTGGATGCTGTCATAGACAATTAAGAGGTATAGAAAATATAAAATATGTACGCATAAAAATAAATGAATGAGAAATACATATAAATAAAGTTTTTAAAATGCAATTATTCAAAAACAGAAATGACAGATTTAGTTCAATATAGTCTGACCTCTTCATCTGCATAGTTATACAGCCTGCAGTTATAAGGCGACTATTTTTTTCAGCTCCACCTATAACAGCAAAAGCCTTTTTTCACACAATGCAAGTGAGCTACTTTTTATTTTTCATTAAAATTGAGAGTGAATTTTATTAGACCTAGTTTTCCTTCGTTAATCATAACACACAAATTCATATTTGAACCTTCTTCTCTGAACTTTACTGAATCAGGAATCAAGACTTTCACAATTTGCAAGCCAGGTTTTTCTGGTCTGGAAAATAAGCCTGTCACAAGCAAAATGATACACAATTCATAACAGATTATTCCATCGGTTCAGTCAGGCTCTCTAAAATATTCTATTTAATGATCAAGCACCAATTTTAATATACAAAGAGGCTATAACTGGTTCAGAATTTCTGAACCAAACATCAATTCAGTTTAGTTTAAAGACCTGCCTGAATGTGTGCTCCTGAATTGGAAAATGGTTCCATTAAAACAGCAATCCATTTTAAAGTATAATCAGAAATGTACATTTTAGGTGATACTCACAAGTACACTTGCTAGGAGTGACTTTCCACACTATTCGGTAAAGAGAAATATTATTAGACTTAACAGACATGGCATTAGAAGAATAAAGAGGAAGGGAGAAAAGAAAAAGGAAAAGGAGGTGCAGAGGCATCTATAAGAGGCTGATGCTTAATTCTGCCTCCATTTCTTGATGGAAATGGGAATGGCTTTCCCTTAGCCATCGGAATTTGGCTGAAAAAAAGATAAAATTGAGGTTTGGGAAAAATATTAAGAAATGCAGTGGTAGTTTCTCAGCTTACAATATTTCACTACACTTGCAACTAGTTGCTAATTCTGGAAGCTGTGTGTCAGAAGGTTTTACATTTTCAGTGACAATAGGTAAACATGAACTTTTTGTTGTTGTTGTTGTTTATTTGTTTGTTTGTTTGTTTTGTTTGTAATTTGGAAGGTTACACAGTCATACCTAATCAAGTATAAACATCAGGAGAATAAAGTCTTCCCTAAGCAAGAACATTAGAATGCTCATTTGATCATGAGGTCAGATAGGTAGATGAAGGTCAGGATGCAAAACAAGATGTGTGAGGAAGGATTTATTTTTGAGAATGTTCTCGGGTCTAGTAAGTGCTTTGGAGATATCTATTTCTTTTTTCATGTTGGTAGCAGGTCCGATTCCAGAAAGTTTTTGATCCCACAGGTCTGTTCAGGTTTATATTCAGGAAAATACACATTCAGGATGAATTATGTCATAAACATGAAGATTTTCCCCCATTCTCCTGTTTGTCTTCACACATTTCAGTTTCAACAATGTTCCTGTAAAAAGTCTCAACTCATAAATGTCATTACATCATCTACTGAGTTTGGCTTGGTGGAGTTAAAAATCACCTGGACTTGATCTTTTGGTGGGTGTCTGGGATCAAACTTTCACACTTGATGTGAATTATTAAAAATACACAGAATGAGGACAGAAGATACATGTCACCAGCAGTCTCAGAGAAAAATCTGATGTCATAGGACATCAGAGGACTATGAAATAAGGCAGGAGAAAGGACCCTTTCTTTAGATGCTCAGCTAACCTTAATTGCATATGCAGGTTCCTACCAATTGCCAGTTTTTTTGTTATGATGAAATGTCCTATTTCATGATGGGGTATGGTTCACTGTGGGATACGGTTTTCTTTTTCTGTTCACCTTTATGTTGCTTTATCAGCTCCCTGCTGTCAGTAGAGCTTTGGGTCTTAACCCCTGTTTGTGACTCATGGTTCAGTCTCATTAAATGATTTACTCTAACTAAAATACCTAGGCTTCTTACTAGCTGGCTGGCTGAAATTTAATATCTTGTGGCATAAAAGATCAAACTAGATCTCTGGCTTCTTGTAGCCTAAAGATAAATAATTTTCTGACATCAAACCTCAGAGGAGGACTGGAGAACTATCTCCAATATTTTAAAATTACAGACATTTAGAATCAATTATGATAAGCTGTTTTGTAACTGTGTGTGGCTAATGAACCAGTATTGTCACAAATATGACACATTACTAAAATATTGTTTTTCAGCTTGCCTTGTGGAACAAGCATGGAGATGGTAATGTAGTCTCTGCCTTCTTTGGAGAAAATTATTGCACCCCATATACTTCACTCTATGTTGTTTACTTTGTTGAATTGTCCAGTTTCCTGATTTTCCTGCCCTCTTGCTCTTATGTTCGGTAAGTTAGATTGAGAAAATCTGCCTTTTCCCCTGGGAAATCAGCAGTGGTAAATTAACCACTGTTTGGCAATCCTCCACATATGGTGCCAGCAGAATTTCAGTCTAAGTCAGTAAGAACAAGGCAATTTAAAAACATTAAAAATGCATGGACAGCAAAGGAATAAAAGCAGTCAAGACAGGTATAAGCCAGAATAATTGGAACTATTTGGCAACACTATTTTGTCATCTTTTCTATCCTATTTTACACAGAGAACTTTGTAGTTAAAGATAGACACAGTAGTGTAATCGCTAGTCAAAATATTTATTGAGGAAGAAAAGTGTAACATTTTGTCTGATAAAAACAAACATTAAAACTTATTGAATACATTACTATTTTTTGTTTGTTTGTTTTATTTATGATAATTTCAGATGTTGTCTACCATTTAATGGTCTTCTGAAAGCTATTGTCTCACACACACAGACACATGGACTTCATTCACATTTGCAATGCCATTCATTATATATGAACAACTGTGCTAAGACTGCTATTGAGGAAGAAATCAGGAAAAGTGTTTCTAAAGTGAGGCAGTTCTATAAATATATATCCTGAACAGGGACCTCATTACAGTGTTTACTACAGGAGTGTGAGATACTAGGATTGCTGCTGATTGGTTCCTTTAGGAATGCATTTACTGCTGGTCTTAAAAAGTCCTATTTTTTTAAAGATTAATATTACTCTAGGGTGGAATTTTGGCAATCCCCATCTTTCTGAAATGATAAAATTCCATCAGCTATTCATGTAGAATATATGAATATGTGCAAACTAGAAAAATGATCTAATATCCATAACAGATATGATGGAATAAGATCTGATGAACCATTTATAAATAAATTTACCTTACTTGACAACTTAGATGGTTTCAATGTTTCCAAGTGTAATTTTTTTATTTTTTTATTTTTTATTTTTTAAATGGTTGCTGGCAGGTAATTTATTAGGATGTTTATTCAGTGTTTAAAATTTCAAAATTTAGCTGGGTCATCTTCTATTTTTGATTTGACATATACACTGAATAGGTAACAGAATAAAATTGCTATTCTGTGATCCAATGAGAATTGTGTCAATCCCTGGTGAGATATGTGAATTTAGTAGTTCATAATTGTATGTCTTTATGGTTAGCTAAGGCCTTTTATTTTTATCACCAGCCAGATCTGATAGCTACATTATACGCTAAGACATTCTCTATGATTAAAGCAGAAAAAGATCACAGATTTTAGGTGTGGGAAGATGGAGTACAATAGTCCATAACAATAATTCCTGACCTTCCACAACAGTGAGTGTACCATGTAATAAATTTCACCATCTGAAATACATGCACAGCTAAACATGGAGCCCATGTTTTGTTTTCTGCGTGGGAAATCCTTTCCCAGACTGCTGTCCTGAAGCCTTGAAATTCTTCTTCTGTAACAATGCACTTCCCTGGGAATGTTTCTTCCTGAACAGAAGAATTGTTATACTCACAGCTGATGGACATTAATGTAAAGAATAAACACAGCAGATAGGAACCTACAGGCTCCCTGAGGTTAACACTGTCCCACAACTGATTTGGTAATGCAGAGGTCTCATTCTGAGCATTTCTCTTATTTTCAGACCTGGGAATCCAGATCCCACCAAACACATTTTATGCCATTGTTTTTAAAAACAGGCTACTTATTGGGACCCACTGTTCCATATTAATAAATCATTTCAGAATCTCGCTGCCCTGATAGTTGGAAACTATAATTTACAGACACATTGCCCTTTGTATTCATGTATTAATTTCCCAATGTTATTTTTAACCTTCTCTTCCTTAAAGTTTCTTCCCAACATGTTGATTAAAGAGGATGTTCAATGTCTTCACTCAGTCTTTTTTTTGCCAAGCTAAACCAATTGTGCCCTTTCAGTTTTGTCTCTCTATGTCACAGAGTACCATCCTAGTTTGGTTTTTTTTTTGGTGGAGGTGTTTTTGTTGTTGTTGTTGTTTTGTTTTGTTTTGTTTTGTTTCGTTTTAGCAACAGCACCTTATGAGTTCTTCCCTTCCTTTATTGACAAACCTTTTTTTTTTTTTCTTATGGTGTTCTCAAAAAGCTCTCTCCACTGTATATGCTATACAATCACATATTATTGTATGATATGACAGAAAATATTATACTGCATCTAGACTCATGAGAAGATGAGAGGAAATATCCTGTTTGCTTTGTCCTACAGGCAATTCTGCCTTTTTCACAGCCTTACCACACTGACAATGACAAATAAGTTACAGTCAACTTGTAATGTTCCTCTGACATTTTCTGCTGGCGAACCACTAGTTTATAGCAGAAATTCATACCAGTCATTGAAGGTACGACCTTTTAATTGTGTTTCCATTTGTATAATTCTGGCTTACAAGACAGTCTGTTCTTCCTGTAGGAAACTTTCATCTTTGTGTGCAAGCCATACTGCTAAATATCAGATTTTAAGAACACTTTTGAGCCCATTTTCATATTACTTATCTTATGCCTTCATCCCAGCTTCCACCAGCATTGAGCAGGATCTCCATCCATCCTTAGCTTTAAAGAGAATCCTGTATCTCATGAATATGTTGAATTAATTAGATAAAAGCTGCATCAGTCAAACCTAGTACTGCCAAATTATGTAAAATTGGATTACACACTCTTGTTATAGAAATAAGTTTAAAGGCACTTCAACATTTAATAAAAACTAAATACAGCTCTCTAATGAAAAATCTCTTTCTGTTTTTCTAAACCTCCATTACATTGCACGTCTAAAATAAAGTTGTGACTTCATATTAGACACTTTGTAAGTTACAAAAACTACTGAACTTTATTATAAAACTTGTAACTCAGATAGAAAATAGCAATTTATCTACATTGATCAATTTAGATATTTATCAATTTTTCAATCATTTACCTAAATTATGATATGGTTCTAAGTACACATTGCAGGAAGATGACAATTCTTTTCTCATCTAATTGTCAGCTCATCTAGTGACTGCTATCTTAAGTTGAGTAATGAGAAATTTCAGTCCCATTTCCTCATGTGAACAACTCTGTTTCCATTGTACAGGAGAGGTTTGAGTCTGTTCATTCCAAATACATGGAATCAATGAGACATGCACCCCAACTTATTGCTGCATCCTGCTGGCTATCTCCAAATGTCGTAGGTCTTTTCTAACAGTTAGCATTTGTTTTTTTATCATTAGCTTAAGACTCATTAATGGCAAACTCCCATTCTTCAGGTTGTAAATATTTTAAGGATAGCAGAGAGAAAGGTACTGCCCAGGCAATAGTGCTTCTTAAGTTGTTTGTTTGTTTTTTAGTCAAGGTGCAAAAATTGTTTATGATACAGTCTTAGATTTAGAAAACAACCAGTTTTTGTATAAACTGATGTTTTTGGTATAGTGAATTAATTGAAAGGTACATTGAAACACTGGTATAGTATTTGTTCATATATATAATTGACATAAATATACAAAGTGACAGGTACAGAAAATGCAGGGAACTACATTTAGAAATATGTATGAACTTGTAATATCACATTATCATTCAGTGAAAAAAAATATTACTTTAGCTTAACTCATCCACTTTTTCCAGAAAACATGCTAATTTTACAGATAGCCACAATCACTACTCAGGGATTGAAACCTGAGAACAGAATTAAGAGGAACTGTTTGTGTGAGGAATACTGTATAAAATAGATTTGGACAGGAATATGGATGTTTCAGAAATCCCGTAATCTAATATTCCGATTTTAAATCTTACTTTTAGGCACTTTAAACTTTGTGAATTTATTGTGCCTACCCCTATCTCAAATGAAATTGTGAAAATAACTTTTTGCTTGTGTAAAGAGAGCAAAATAGGTTGTAGAAACCTGTGATATATTATTATATTCATTAAGCTTGAAGCTCAAATCAATTTAACTCGTATATATTTTTTAATTGAATTAAGATCAAAGATTATTGAAACATATTAGAACTGATTTACTCTCTTAAATACATTGAAGCTTATGAAGATCAAATGGCATGGATGAAGTCAGTGTAAGCATACCTCTAAAAAACTAATAATATTCTAGGGAAAATTAAATTTCCTTAAAGCATTTTTATAATTAAAATCTCTCATTTTTGTTCAAATGTCCCCTATGTCTATCTAGCAGACTTAGTTAACACATATCCTTGCCTCTAAGGAAATTAAGAGACATTTTGCTAGTAGTTTTACAGGGGGTGAACATTTCATCCTAATTTGCTACAAAAGCTGGCTTTTGGTAGTATGTTTAAATATAAATTCCAATAACAAGAAAATTAAAGTTCTTTTTGGCTGGTTTGCTCAATAGAGCCCAAATATTCTGTTTTCTCATTCTGATATTTACACAGATTTCTCTCTCCTATCTCCTTCTATAATCATATGCATTGCCTTCCATCTCAGGACATCTGAAAACCTGATGAAGGCTAGATTAAGACGTAAATTATCTGAATAAACATATTATTTTGTGTTTTTTTCACTTTTTTTTTTTTTGGCAAACATTGGGCAATTAAATCTGGCTAATATTTATGGTTCTGCCTTCCTTCTGAGTTTATATAAGAACACTGTAGATGATAGTAATTAATAAATTGTAATAAATATTGACCTGATAAAAAGGAATTTTTTCAGATCTTAAAAATGTATTCAGCCAGACCACCAATTCTTCAAGTGCTTAGCATGAAATCACCAGAACACAAAACTGTTCTGATCACATTGCAAAGTGTATATTGAGTGAGATCTTTTACCTTTAATTAGTCTCAGGAAAAAAAAAAAAACAATAAAAAAAAATCCACTCTTATTAGAAATGACATAATTAAAAGCTCCTCCAGTATAATTAAGAGTCCTCATGCCTAGATTAAATGCAGTTTATTTCCTGGTGAGAGCACTCAAGTCTAGAAAGTGAAAGGGTCGAGGGAAAAAAATAAATTAAAATAAACCTACCCTTCACAGGGTTCTTCTTTTCTTCACTCTGATTCCTAGTAAGGATTTATAAAGCTGTGATGATCTTCACAAAGAATATTAAATTTGCTATTGAGTATACTTACATTTTTTTCCCTGTTTTTATTTAAATATATATTCAATCTATGATGTTTCAAGTAACACAATAAAAATAATTAAGACAGTGGTGCGTCATCCATAATATTGCATCACCAGGTATAGTGTTTGTATGTTGAAAAAAACTGCCTAACGGCTGGCACAGTTAACACATTCAGAAACACATCCAAATCTAATCCCGTGACCCCTGAGTATTCAGAATTCTTTCTAATTATCCTCCCCTAATGAAGAGTAAACCAGTGTTGTAGGACACTGTATTCTCCTTTTCTCTTGAAACTCTTCCGTTAGTAAAGTTAAAAATTAAAACCACCAAAAGAGTAAATGTAATTTTTCTCCCTCAGGCTAGTAAATCCCTGTACTTTTATGCCCTAGGTCTTCACCCTTATATTTTATCTTGAATATACTTTGTATTCTGTCAAAGATTAGTCAAGATCTTAATACAGTCTTTCAACACAGTAAGTAAAAGAAGGCTTCATAAGACCAGTATGTTTTCTTATCACTATTTTTTTTTCAACAATCATATTTGTACAAAGTTGGTCAAAACCAATTTTTTTCAGAAGTGCTACCACCTTTCTAAAGTAAAACTTTCAAGAATACACTCGGAAACAGGAGAAAACATTATCAAAATATAATAGCTGTTCACAGTAGTTTGAGCAGAATTTTTCCCCTCTTTACTTTCCATCTTCTCACCAGAGCACAAATAATACATGCTTTTTCCTTGGTTACGGAAATTTGTACTTCAAGAATATTTCCGCTTTTTATGAATGTTGTTGTCTTCAAATATTATTCTTTGAAATAAGAGAGGTTTCATGCTTTCTTGTATTATGGAGTGATCTGGAATATAGCAGATTTTCAGAATCAATCACTTTTCTTATTAAGATCTTTTCCCTTCTAATACATACATCCAATACCTATGGGTTTTACTGAGTGCTGTGTATAGTTCTGAATAGGGCAGATTTATGTATACAGTAATATCAGTACTCTATGTTTTGATGATTCTCAGTTTTTAGCTTCAGTTAAATATTTTAATGAACTTGTGTATACATGTCTCTTGCATTGTAGCCAAGTTCTGCAAATTATTTGACCCCTTTTAATTTATTGATATGTGCTCACCAGTGTGCTTGCAAGTCATCCAAACCATTTTAATGCAGTCAGGGACTGAAATTCAAAAGGGCAGTTGGAAAAAATCCACCTAGAACAAATGCATCATGCACTTCTGTGCCACCACAGACAGGGCCAGGGTTGCACAGCACCTCTTCCTTGCTCTGTCTGCTCAGGTTGCCCCCTGAGGTGCAGGTCCCTAGAGATGCAAGAAGCAGTTTAAACCATCCAGGTGAAAAAGTGAAAGCAAGAGAGTGCAAGTTCTTCCTAGCTCTGACTTCCCAGAACTGAAGTCATTTGTTTCTCGTCACTGTGAGTCATGGGCTTGAAAGGGTTGTGACAGATTCCAAACTCAGAAAAGAAGAGAATTTTCATTAGTTCTTCCAACACACGTTAAAAAAAAATAAAAATAAAAAAAATTACATACTTCAGCTGCTTTTATGTTAGCAAAAATGGTTACCTGTTATTTCATTCACTAGCATCAGAGAAAACAAATGGAAATTTTCAACACATATAATTTTTCCCAAAAACTTATAGATATCCAAGAACAACATTTATTATAAAATATTTAAAGTGTTGAAATCATATGTTTAGGTTCATACCATTTACTACTTATTTTTCTGTTTCACAAAGCTTTGTAGACACAAAAGGTAAGAGAAAACAATGCTCTTTTTTCTCTCTTCCATGGTAACATTTTATCACAAGCTGAGGGGGAAAGGAAAATGAGACAAACAGACAAAATAATTAGAGAGGAAACAGTCTGAGGTCCCCATGTTTGCAGAAACAAACTGTCTGTAGCTAATTCAAATTACCTAAATTTCACAAAATTCATACCACAAGTCATTATCTGTTGTCTCCCAGAAGGAATATTAATTTACCTGGATTTATGTTCCATTGTCTGAAAAAACGTTTGCAGTACTTTTTTAAACTAAAGTTGCTTGTTTTGAATACCAAAGTGAGAATACAGACAGCAACAGTTTTATAAATGTGCAATGCAAATGCCTTTAAAAGTAATATTTTGGATTATTAACCTTCAGCTATTTCATCATGCAGTGTGGTCTGGCATACACTTGTCTTTTACATTTAAGAATATTCATGTTCTTCCTTCCATTATTGACTAGTATAATGTCATGAGGACATGTGGAGCTCAACCATGTGGAGCTAAAGAGTATTTGGATAATAAAAACTTCAAGTGGTGACCTATTAAAAACAAGATATAAGCTAGTTGAGTATTAAGTAATTATTTTATTTTTTTAATTTTGTCTCTAGTTGTAGAAATATGTCACATATGTTGCAACTTAATCTGCTGATAACACATTAAAATATCACAAACATTAAAATTAACGTCAAAATATTAAAATATTTTTACTCTTAAAGGTTGAATGGTTTGTTTTTGGTGTGAAAATCTGTTCTTTATCAGCCTTTACTTTAAATCTTTGTTGGGTCATTCTGTATATTTTTTGCTTCTGAAACAGAAAATCATCTAGGCCAGGGTTTAATATTTGCTATTCTGGATTACAGCTGATATCAGATGTTGTTTGTAGAGTTCCATTTCCTTTTAAAAACATTATATTTTTAACATCAAGGAGAAGATCTAAGTATTTGTTATATTAAACATTTTCTTCTAAATAATCAGCTATTCACATCCTTTTCTCCTTTGATTGTTACTAAACACTGATGACACTTACAAACTTTGTAAGTACTGAAGTCATGCAAAACATTTTTTTGATGAAAAATCTTGAGCCTCTCCAAGGCTCCACATGTAACACGTAGTATATATTGATATTTTGAGTCACGTTCAGCCACTTCAGTATGGTAGATATGTCAAACATAGTCAATTTTTTGTTTGTACTGATTTGTTCTCATTTCCTCAGAGTGATTTCTAAAATATACATGTACTTTTAAAAAATAATACAGAGCTGATAGAGTAGGGCATTATGTTCCACTTATTTCTGTAATTTTAATTTATTTTTCCAAAGGGGAAAAGGGAATTCTACTTTTTACATTCTCTCCAACCAAAGATAACATAAAGTGAAGTTACAAAGTTCCTTCATTAAACCAATTTTTCAGTGAAAATTTGAACAATTCTCGATCAAGCTTTATTTTTCTTGTATATGTATGCAACATACATTCTTAATCTAACACCTTTGTGCCATTTGGTTGGACTTGTTTCTCCTCTGAGTTACGGTTGTCCAAGACCACCCTGTAAGGACAGTAAATGATCTCCATTAACTTGTGACCTAGGTCTTCTATAGAGGTGATTCAAATCAGAGCCTATATGTCAAGAGAATTTTACTTGCTAAAAATGTCCTTAGGTCTTTTTAAGGTATTTGTCCTCACAGAAGTTTGGTTGCAGATGCATTTTCCTAAATATTCAGGATAATGCAGCATATATGGTTTAATTAGACTAAAGTTTCACTAATTTGCTTCTCTGAGGAACTACCAAAAATAATTCAGCCAGATGTCATCTTTTCTCAATTATTTTCACATATAGATTTCTGTTGGTCTGCAATTCTGTCTTTAGTTAGTTCTCAGTTCTCTGCAGGAAATCCCAGTTTCCATCTTCTCTCTTTTACTGCTTATGAATAAAATGAGAGGAAACTGTGTTTCTTAGGTTTTCTGAACAGTATTAAGGGTTTTTTTTGTTTTTTTTTTTTTTTTTTTTGGTATAGCTGAGTTGCTTGCCTCAAAGATGTGAGATGTTTGTAACCTGTCTTCCTTGTCTGTCTAATTCAAGCCTGATCTGTGGAAAAACAAAGGAAAAAAAAAAAAAAAAGCCCCACTCCTTCCCTCCCCAACCCATATAACCATGTCAGATAAGTGAGAAAGCAGTAACTTTTCCTTAGACTAAATATCAATTCATGACTCCCAAACCAGACTCCTATGCCTTACCCATGACTTGGAGCCTAGGAGCTGATTAGATCAGTTTACCACTGATCCAAACCAAGGAACCAAACTTGCATTCTCTTTCTCTACTTGCATCTTGATGAAAAACATGGTAAATTGGAGGCAATGTGACTATTGCTACATTTTAATCATTTTTTTAAAAAAGATGAATATTATAACATTTTCTGCTACCTAAGATTTTTAAAAGATTTTATTTTTTCCCCGTTTCTTCTATTTTTTCTTATGCCAATCTGGATTTTTCTCTCTTATTTAATGTTAAACTGAGTTTTAGATTGGAATGGTTATTTGGCCTATTCAGGCTGTACTGACATCGAGGACCAAACATGAAAGCAGACATTAAATTCATCAGATCTACCACAGGTGTTCTGTAGGGTCAGCCTGGTGAAGCTTCCGACCCTCCCACTGTACTCTAGGGAAATTGTGACTTTTGCTGATCTCTATAGGTGCTACAAAACCCACAACTACTATTAAATTCAAGAATCACTCATCCACTTCGCCAGGATGTTATAAGGATTAATTAGTTAGTGTTTAGAAAGTGCTTCATAAATGTAAAGTACTAAATATTATTATCACATTAAAGAAAAGCTGGAACCCCTTTGACAGAGTTACTGTACTATACGGGCTCTTTGTGTAGATAATTATACATTATAATATATTCATAATTATATCAGTAATTCAAGTTATCCACAATCCACTTTAGAAAATGCTCATCAAATGTCCCATTTCTATTATGCATGCCTTCTATAAAGCTCCAGCTGTTAGATGTTCCATTAAAGGTAAGATCTCCTTGAGTTGAGAATACAAACCATTTCAAACCAGTTTAAGGCTTAAAAATGTCTGACCATATAGCATTAGAACCTCATAAAAGTTCAGTGGCTTTATGAGTACCAATACCCACAATTTGTAATGTTCTTTTTCCATGGAATGGGAGTTTTAAATCTCTTATTTCCCTACAGTCAGCAAGTACAGTTATTTTGACACATATTCAGAGATACTGGTAGACTAAGATGAAAAGCATAAAACTTCTGACAGGAGATGCTGAAGACAGATTTGCTCCTTTTGAGTGCCTTTATGTGTTTCTTTCTCTATTTCATTTCCAGGTAGGGTTTTCTTTCATCCTTCTGGCTTTAAACTGTCATCTTTTCATGTGACGACTGCAGACTTTTCAAGGAGTCTGTAGCTGAAGGAGAATGGAAGGACTAGGATGAGTTCTTACACATAACATAAATTTCTCTTCTGGATTCGTGTGTGTATTTGTAGTCTTTTGAATCTAGTAAATGGTTTGAAATCAGCACCATTTTTTAACCAATTTGATAAATTTGAACCATGTTTACAAAGTATCTAACTACTGAGAATTTTTTTAAAAATATCTGCTGTAGAAAAGCATAGTGTAGTAAGCTCCCTTGAATTATTCATTTATTCAGCCAGAATGTAAATGGCTTACCATCCTTCCTCAGGAATTTAAACTGTCATAGAGAATAAAGTTCACACCATGAATATCTTATTTTCTTCCTGTTCTAAAAACTGTGTGTTTATAGTTACAGTATTGTATAACTGTATATCTTAAAACAGTATGTGATATGAAGTATATAACTATCTGACACTTTTCAGAATGTAGATAGTGTATGTATTTGCATTGCTTTAGTTCCTATAACAATAGCTAAAGGCAATTCTGCAAGTATTGAAAGTCAAGATGGAAGAAGGACAAAATTTGGGCTTACTCCCATAATTTCCAGCCTACAGATTTATTGAACATACTCCATCTGCAATATCCTGCACTGTGCTTCTGGTGTAAAACCAGAAATTATCTGGGAGAAAAGGGAAGAGAAGAGGAAGGGGAAGGGGGAATGGCTTTTTGTGTGATGTACTCTGCATTTGTCGTCTGTATTTTTAAGTTCTAGCTCCAGGGACAGTAATGACATCTCACAGAGAGAAAGGTCATACTTCAGTTAGCCAGAGTGTAAAGCACTTTATATGTACTTATAGACAGAGGTCTAAAACAACCTCTTAGCCTTTTCACTTTCCATTCCCCTTCCCCTTGTCTTCAGTTTTATTTCACATTACTTTTTTTTAATGTGATTCTTTGTAGAAATGATATGGAGGTCTTCTGGAATATATATTTAGATTCATAGAATCAGAATGGTTTGGGTTGGAAGGGAGATCTTCCACATAGGAGAGATGCCGCAGCCAATCATTTTTTGTGGCCCTCCTCCACAGTCTAAGAGGTCCATGTCTGTTTTGTCTTGGGAACTCATGTGTACGTAATAACATGATAGTATAACATTTTACTTGCAACTGCTCTGCCCATTTTGACACACAACAAGTAAATAAATAAACAAATAAATAGCTGTTCCTCGACAGGAAACAGATGTGAAAATAGCAGTAGACAGTTCTTCAGTAATAAATAATTTGCATTAATACTACAATACATGGGTAGGTCCTCAAAATACCTGAATCGTCTCCATTTTTATAAGAAAAATTACAGTAGAACAGCTACTACTACATTTTAGAGTATAACATGAGACAATACAATGATGTGTTTAACAGATTTATAAGTGAATTTTCCAAAGCACTCAGTGGCTTAAATCTGTTTCATTGAAAGTCACAGAACATAAACATGATTTTACTGGAAAGAATTTTAATTTAATGTTAAATTCTTCATAAAAAATGTTAAGTTTTAAGTATATAATAATTCAATATAGAACAAAAATAAACCTTCCAAATTTTAGTGTATGTGGTATTTGCCTGAGATGACAGCATTCCTGTCATCAGTTTACCATAAGTGCATCAAGGCTTGCAAAAACTAGAGCACTGTATGTCAGGAAGCAAGGACTAGCCACACAAATGTAAATGTCTTTTTGACACTATGAAGGTACATCTTAATTTTCAAAACAATTTCATGACTTTTCAGAAGAAAAAAAAAAAGTGTTCTGTGGTAAACCTGATTTTAAGGAGATGCCTAACCACCATAAATAAGGGAGATGCTCCTAAATTAATAGTAATAATAATAATAATGATGATGATGATGATGACCAGAAGAGATACTAAATTAGGTTCTTATGATGAAGAGAAAATAACATTAGAGCTGCTCTTCCGAACACCACAGGAAGTTTCCAAATGGGATGGTGGCAAAATTGACTTTAGCTTTTTACTTTCTAAAGATAAAGATAAAGACAAGATAAAACGTCCTATTAAAAATGTTGACTGCTACCTATGATGCATTTCTCTTCTCCCAGCTGTTGTTCTTTGCCCAGATATGAGTGTTAAGTGGATACATTTTTCTCATCTTATCATTACCAGCAATGTAGAATAGCACCTATTTATTATTCCTGAAGATATATTTGCTGAACTTTTCACACTTTTAATTTGTAATTTATAAAAATTGCTGTAAGAAGAATCAATGGTTTGTTTGATCAACACTTCACAAAATGGTATTCACTCCCTCTCTTCGGTCACTTTATCAAGAAGATACTTTACAAGATCCTAAAATGAGCATTAATTAACATCCAGGAACATTGCACTCTTAAAACCATGAACATAATTTATTTGGTAGTTTCTCTGAATGGGAGTAATAAAATCTACTGAACAAAACTTTGAGTAATATCAGAAGATGCTTCATCAGCATTTTTCTGATTATCTACCATAACCTCTAGATGAATAGCCATGATTAACATCTCTAATATCACATGCTGTAGAAACAGTCAATCTCCATATTAATATTAATGTACTCACTGATACTAACGTGGAGAAAGATAAGACAAAATCAGTTAAAAAAAAAAAAAAGGTTACTCCTTACAATTTGTACAGGAGTGATTATTAAAAAACCTGACAAAAGGTTTGCACGGTGGTAGAAAATCTTCTGACCAAGGACTGATATATTCTCCTCCTGCAGTTATGTATCTACAACATAACATTGATTTTAGTGATTAACCACTGAATGATATAGTATTCAGAAAGGACTCTATATACATAAAAACATTATTCTCTAGGTTGTTACACTGTTACCAGATTAATTTGCTATATACAAAATAAGTGAAATTTGAGAATAGCTAACTTATTTCAGGTAGAACAGCCCAATAAATAAGGGTTTCTGCTCAGCCACCTCCCACATTATCTCAGATCTCAGATACTGAGTATCCAGCATGTCTTCCCAGTGAACTGTCATTTGCTTTGTCACAGCTTTAGTGTGGCAAATTCAAAGCAAGAGCTGATCTTTCTTCCTGGCCTTCATTTTGAGTCTGGGTTTAAAAAAGGATTCAGAAATACACAGAAATTCTCCAGAAAATTCACAAAACTTAACCACTTTTTCCTGCAAAAAGAATTGTTGAAGAGCAGTACTGACAGTACAGTACAACAAAAGTTTGATGAGGAAATGCTGTGAAAACCGTTCTCAGAGGAGAGCACTGCTGTGGGGTTAGACCACCATTTTTTCTAGTAGAGATTAAAGTCCTTAGAACAAGTACAGCTGTGGACTAATTTTTCTTTTCTGCAGTTTGTCAGAAAATTAAGTGATCAAGACTGTAAGAAGTCAAGACATCAACTCTATGTTAGCAGGAGTCCTATTTAATTTCTTGACATTGAAAGATGAGTGAAACATGTTCGAAGGCAGAATTTTTTTAACAGTTGAAAAAATGTGGCATGAGATACTGAAAGAGAAGACAACAGAATACAAACAGAAATTTATTAGCTAAGGGAAACATCGGTTTTCAGGTAGATATTTTGCATGAGGCAGAGAAACAAGTACTAAACTAGAGGAGTAACTAAAATATCTAAGAACCAGAGGAATGGGAGAAATGTTAGCATAAAACCCTCTTACTTTGCAGGCTGCCAATCTTTTCTCTAAGGTTATGCTAGAAGATCTCTAAGACAAAGAAAGTGAAGAAGAAAGATCTAATATACAACAAACAAAACTCAGACAGATGGAGAGGTTAATACCCTGCATTCAAAATTATAAAACAATTTATTTCCCAAGTGAAAAATCTTTACATGGCAAATCCTCAGCATCAGGAAAGAGGGAAGAAGGTGGGAAAGTAACAGCGGAAAAGTATGCTTTGGTCACACATTTCTTTCTAATTTCTTTCTAAAAAATGATAGAGCTTAAGCTACAGTTTTGAAACCATCAAATGAAAATCACTGCTTTCTGTGGACTCCGTTATAAGACTTTTTCTTAAGAATAACAGGTGGTGTACTGCAATCCAACTTTCAAGATGTGAAACACAGATGATCAGAAATAGGAAAATAAATATGAAATTAATGCCAGACTGTGAGGATCCTGAGGCAAGAATCAACTGTTATGCAAAGACCTTATGTGAAACTCTGGGAAATAATATTCTCTCCCACAGAACTTAGGCTCAGTAATAGCAACCAGTCCCTCAGTCAACATATTCTTCTCCTGAATAAATACCAGCATAGTTATAATACAGACAACATTTTAGGAATATGAGTCTTAAGATGAATAAATACTGTGGTCCAGAGGGAACACCATGTAATCTGTAATGATTTGCAGAGACCAATATTAATTATAGACTTAACCAAGGTTCTTAAGTGTCATGTTTGGAGGTATAACCTACAGAACAAAGATCAAAGGTGCACTGCAATCAGTGAAGCAATTTAGATTAGTTTCAGAAGGCTTTGAATTAGACTTATTGGATAAATCAAAAAGAAACTTGCCTTGGGAAGATGAGAATTCAAACTGATTCTACAGGTGAAAGATCTCATAGCTTTAATCTTGAGCCCCAAGTCTGGTGCCAGGCATTACTTTCAGCACCTTTGAAGGCCTGGGAAATTTGCTCAGCATTGCAGCCCTGACTATCATTTTCAAGACAGAAGGACAGACAGAAAGACATAAAAACAGAGGTGCATATATGAATTATTATTTCTTCTAAATCATGTGAGAAGAAAGAGTATGTGACAATGCTTTTTCCCATCCCTTTTTATAGCACTTATCCATGTTCAATTTCATCTCAGTGACAGATCCATATTTCCAGCAGCCTGGGGCAATACCCTGACCTACATGTTCCTGTTGATATTCTGATGCTGTGTTGGAAATAGTTCAAGATTTATGGGATCAAGAAGTGTTTGAAAGAACAAGATCTGGTGACCCTTCAGTGAAGGCACTTACTGGAAAAAAGTTATTAATATCTGGTCCCTGCTTCACAGACTGTTTATGCATTTAGCATCAAATATTCATTAGTTAAAATGCATGATATCTTTTTTTTTTTCCCCAAAAAATGACCTGCTATTAAACCTTGTCCTAATAGATCTGTGTAGATTCCTGTTGTATGTATAAAGCACTTGGTTTTGTGAAACTATTATTGTATTGAAGTCAATCATAGTTGAGACTTTTGACTAAAATAACTCTTCTCAAGGTATGAATGGTGTATATTGATATATACAAATACCTACAGATCTGCTTAAAGAAACAGGAGAACATGGAAATTTATATTCAGTCATTTTCTAAACAGTATTTTTGTCAAGAATTCCAAATTTCCACCAGCTTCTAAAGTTCAGAATGAAAACACCAATGAGGAACCATTTAGACAAGACATAGTAAATTCCCTTCCCTGTGTCTGAGTTCCAAGAAATACATCAAAACACAAACTGAGCAACTAGGGCATGATTATAATTTTAAAATGTCTCATATTCAAACCTCCTGCCTGATTTGAATGTATATTAAGCAGGAGCTTTTCTGAGCAGTATGTCTCTTGTAAGGCAATGTTTTTATCAGGAAACAACTAGCTTTAAGGAGAGGTTAATATGAATATCTTACCATGTTATCCCTCTGTGCATTCTCAAACTCCATAGAGGGAATTTGTCAGTAGCAAAAACTTTCAGAAGTCTTGTTTCTGCATCAAGTAGCATAGAAATATCATTGTCAAAGTAACAATCAACATATTAAAATTAGAAATTTAATTTAAGGTGCATAAGATACATCAAAAAAAGTAAGTAAGATACCAGCCAAAAAAATCTATTCTCTCCATGGCTGCAGCAAAGTGATAGCAGCAGGATATATTTTGCCACACTCTGGCAAGCAACTGGACAGGTAGAAAAATACACATTGCTCTAAGTCTAGTACAAATCCAGATGTTTTCTCTGAGGCCTTGTACCCATTCAAGCTCTGGTGTCGAGGAGAAACCCATAAATCTATCTATTGGTAATGATAATATATTGTCAGAAACACAGGTAAAACTGTATTTTTCTTCACTGAGTAAAGGCCACGGCCACAGGCAAGGAAGCACACGTGTACACAAGTATTCCCTTTTGTAGCACAGCATGTTTCTGACTTTAGTTTGGATGTGGAGAAAAGTGGCAGATTTGTAAGTTTCCAAATCAAACACAATCTTGTGTTGTCGAAGGCAGGTCTGAAGTTCTGCTCGAGGCAGATGTCCATAAGTGAATTCTCCTTATTTTCAATAAAGAGGAAAGAATTACACCTGAATACCTGAAGTGGGTTGCACCTTGAAATGTAGCTGCAGTTGCGATATAGATAAGGACAGATAGACAACATTAAAATAGTATATCCTATGAACGTGTCATCAGACTATCAGAAAGTGTCATCAGACTATCAGAAAATATCATCAGACTTAGAGACAGGTCCTTTCAAAAGTGACCCTATTTATCAGCAAAAACAAGTAATCCCTTGAATGCACTATGAATTATTAACAGTTGGTGCAAAGTACACAGAAAATGGGAAAAGTTATGCACATATGAAGACATATTTCTAAGCAGTACACCTGAGAGAATTACAACAAAAATATATCGAAGATGGTATAGTTTTTTCTTCAGTCTATTTTTTACACCAGATAACATTGCGTATGTTAAAGATCACATCTACTCCTTGATAATGTGACTCGTTCTATAGTTTCTGCACATTTTAGTTAAACACTTTTTATAGTTTATGGTTAATGTAAATTTTCTTCAATGATTTGGAGGTCAGAGGCAAAGTAATGCCATAGGTAATAGGGAAACACTCAAAACTCTTTTTCTCCTTTTTTTTTTTTTTTTAGAGCACTAGAGCACTTAACATCAGGTCACTCATACTGCTGTAACACAAGAGAGAAGCTAAGGTGCTGACTTTTTAAAACTACGTGCAAGCAGCCAAGCTTGAGCAGGCACCATATTTACTGCAGCCTTAAATCAGCTCAGACAATATTCTGCCTGGAAGCTGCAATCTTTGGAAAGAGAAAAGGTACAGCCAGGACACCCACATTTAGTTGAACCATGGTTGTGACAAAGTTTTCAAAGTTATGGCTATTGTAACATACACAAGGTCTAAAGACTTAACAGACCAACTTAAGCAGCAAGCACTTGAACTATTTTTATGCAAATGAACACTTTGAATAACCTATGGAACACAGTACATAGAAATATATATTCACTATTCACAAGATATCAACAGGTTTGACTTGCCTATTTTGCAATGCAAAGCCATGCTTAAACTTCATGGTGATGTCTCTCAAGTGCGCAAGCACAAAGACATGAAGAATGTGCTATTAGCACTGTAAGTGAAATTTTATTTATCTAAATGTTGTTAATGTTTTCAAGAGATTTACACAGAGCGTGATACTGAAGTCACATCTTCATGATCCGTATCTGTGAAATGCACGTCGAAGCAAATATTAGGAGACTAAGCATGTATGGGTGTTTTCTCATATCCTGTCTCTCAGTTGAGACATTCAGTCGATATTAAAACCCAAAAGGAAAGAGGTGGAATACAGTTCAGTTTTGTCAAAATCTATCTTCTGATATTATCACTGCAAGAATACTGTTCCAGGATCTGCCTCCAGTTTTCTCACTAAGTACTGCCATTTCCACAAAAATTAAAATAGTCATGCTTAATTTGGTATTAGCTAAAGAGGTGTTGTTTGCTTTGGCAGAGGAAACCACTTTCCTATTATTTAAGTAACATTGCCACATCTCAAGGCCCTTGAGCTTTGCTTTGGAAGACAGCATAACCTCAAGACTTTCCATGAAGTTTGATTGATTTATTGCCACACAGAGCATAGAGCACCAGTGCAAATAGCCAAGCAGATGAAGAAGAAGAGGGGACTAAGTGCTTCCCTCTCTGCTCAGTTTCAGGAGCAGCCCCTGCTCATCAGCCAGGAAGGACTGCTGAAAGCATCAGTCCCCAGGCAAACTGAGAAGCAGCAGCCCCCCTGCAAGCTGTGGGGAACACTGAGGGGCTTGATCCAGAGTCCTTGGTAAGGAGGTCACATAACCAAAAGGTGACCACACCCAGTGAACCCATAAAGCAAGTTTTTTTTGCTTGTTGCAGCTGTACCTCCTCCTGATATCTGTCCCAAGGCTTCCCCATTCCTACTCCCATGTGTTCGCACCATTGCAGGTGGTGCACCCAAGCTCATATTATTACATTTTTCTTTCAGCAGGAAATGTCGGACCTTTCCTCACATACAATCTGTTTCCCAGAAGTGTCAGGAAAAACTATGTGGGTTTTTTTTTCCTCAGCACAAAGGTACTATCCCTTCTCAGACTTTTCCACAGACCCATCAAATCACTTAAGAGTTTATTTTCCTGTTCAGTGAAAAACAGGTGTGTTTTTTTTTTCCCACTCCATCTGTGTGAAGAGATTCTCCACCTTCATTTCTTCTCTGTTCCCTGAAGTCAGGCTCATTTACAGTTGCTTCTTTACTTGGTGTTTGAGTTACTTCCTTCTTTGTAGATTGCATCACATTATTTTGAGTCATATGCAGGAAAATGGATATGCAGGATCATTCCTGTGCAAGAATGATCTTTTCCCCTGCACATTGTTCTTAGCAGAGAAGAGATGTACCTTTCAAAGTTTATTCTTGCAAAAGCAACAAGATACCACTAAGTAATATAAAATTACATAATCCATTTGAAAAGTGTTAGAACAGAGAAGCCCACAGCAGTGGCATGTTTTGAGTCACATTTAAAATCAACTATGGTATTGAATGTACAAAGCAGTTACCAAAAACCAAAGCTAAATTACTTTGGCAAGTAATTGTATGCTTCAGAATATAACATTCACTGTGATATAGCAGATAAAACCGTATAATATAAACTGTACAATAAAAAGACTACATTATCTATGTAAATTCAGGGCATTTTTATATTCTGTCCACATGCTGCTTTAGAGAAAAGTTATTAGTAACAATAGAAAAGCTGAGGCAAAGGGGAAAAAGAAAGCCTGAGCAACCTCAGTGATAAAATAGCTAAAAGTCATCACAAAATGTTGCGCTAAGCATACTTCAGATTTTTGTGTTCAAGAAACTACAGCAAGAAAGAACTGCAAATGAATGCAAAGAGACCAAAGACTCTCTCAGATGCATATTCTCTTGCTGGACTGCAGAGGTATTTCCATATCACATACATTACCAGTATTTAGTGTTATTGGTAATAGAAGTTTTTTCCTCTGGGTAAGGTGCTGAGTCAGATAATGGAAGCAAAGCACAAATGACATCTCCTTTTATAATTAATAATAATAATAATAATTGTTTATATTTCTTAGCAATCTTTTTTGAGGATACCTCACTGCTGTATCCTCAACTAAGCAAGCTTTTATTGCTATTCAACTTTTTTCAGAGAGGTACAAAATTAGATTCACATGTGCTAGCACAAGCATGCTATCCTAGAGCAGGCGTTTTTATAAATAGTTACAAATTGCAAAATTATGTAAGAAGAAAGCCACTATTTATTTTTGTCTGAGATTAAAATTGTGACTTTTAGGGTAGATTCTCCTCCAAGATAACCATGATATAATGTACTACCGCATCTTAATATGTGGCTGTGATCAAAGACATGGGATGTCTGCATGACCTATACCTCCCCATATTGCTATCTCTAATGACATAATATGTTTCTTGAGGTAAAGTCTTTGCTACAGAACATACAGGTCTTACACTCACTCTTTCCATTGTAGGAGTCAGTAAACTGTAACAGAGCCCTAATAATTTTTTCATTGTTTCTAATGCAATTGGTCACTAAGAGGTATCATGTCTCACAATACTTGCAAGCACTGGGCTTATTATTTCCCACTGTTCCTGAAAGCATTCAACTAAGCTAGGCATTGATCCCAGCCTGAAAAAAATGGGAATTGGTCCCAAGCCAGCTCCACAGGTCATTTCTTTTAGATGTTTGGCATAAGAAAGATTGTTCTTGATGACCTGGGAATCAGTCCTCAGCTGACACCTTCCCTTGGCTGCCTAATGCTGTTCCTAAGATACACACAACATTCAGGCACTACTGAGAGCTTATGTAGCAAACGGAAAGAAAATAAAGCCCAGCCCAACACTCACGAATTGAAGGACTTTAACATAAGTTATTGTCAATTCACACTGCAGTTTCTATAATGCATATAGAAAGTGTTTATGTCATATTGTGCTAGACTTACTTAAGTAGGAAATGATTTTGCAAGGGTAAGACTTAGCCAAAGGGCAAGGATGTCAAACCATACATTAACAAGTAAATTGGTGTTGTTTGTCATAGTGATTGTAGGTTCTAAGCAGCAAAAACAGCATTTTGCTTCTACACATTATGTGTGTCTTGTGTTGTCTCCCCAATATGTTGAAGCAATTCAAAATAAAACTGATGACCAAGCAGATTTTTATGTAGTGAATGCTACATATGAGAGACAGGGTTAGCACCATGAGTAAGCTCCTGTGGCACAGGTTATTCATTTTCATTTAATTCCCAGTGGGCTTGCCCAGTGCGCAAAGAACACTTCTGATGTGGTGGGAAAATAAACTGAAGAAAGGAGACGTGTGAGTGGAAGTGAGTGAAGCCTGGGCAACTGGTGGGGCTAAGGGGAGCTATCATCAAGGGAAGATGTCTCTTTTCCCTCCCCCCTCAGCATCTTGGCACAACTGATCCAAGTGAGGGGGACTTTTCCGTGATGTCTACAGTGGAGGACATGGCTTTTTTTACCATATCTTCCCATTCTTTTAGATTTCCTCTTGCACCTTCCCCTGTTCCTCCCATTTCCTCTCAGGACAGTGTCCTAGAGCCCCTGTCCACCTCACACCAGCCTGCTTTTGCACCTCAGGCACCTCTGTTTCTGCTGGGCTTCTCCAGAGGAGATAGAAACCTGATAGGTGTAGCAGCACACCTCCGCCTTGCCTCCACCTCCAGCTGGTGCCCTTGTCCCTGGATGAACAGGATACTATCTGAGAATTACCAACATGCCTTCTAATGAATTCTGCTTTCTTATGAGTATATTTCATATCTCTAAGTGAATAGGATAATTTTACTATTCAATAATCAGGAATATTATTAATGTGCATAGGTAATAAATGATAAGAGGAATTTGATTTGCAGAGTAAGTACATTTGTCACACAGCAGGTAAGATCTCACTTTTATATTGTGTCATTGGATATACATTGTTTCAACAATTATTCTTTTTGCCTCCATCAAAGAATTTCCTAACTTCTCAGCAAGACTTTGTATAACTACATATTAATATGATGCATGGTTTAACCCTTCCCATTTCATTTTTCCATTAGTAAAATTATTTGTTTATTATTGCAAGGATACAATTAATGGTAGCAACTTGTAGAAGGAAAACAGTATGACCTAATCACTTCTGCCTGATTTACATATCAATATATTCTGAAAATGTAGAACTTATCACAGTTCAGAAAATTATATAATCTTTGAGTATTAAGTCAATATACAAATATACAAGCAATTGAGATTGAAAAAATGGCTGCTAAGATCAATACAAAAAAATAATAATGCAACTCTTGAGATCTACAAAATTGAAAAGTAGAATTTTGGAGAGTAAATGATTCAAAAGACAGTATTTTATTCATTAAAATGTAGGATACATTTTTAATTCCTTTAAACAATTTCAATTAAAACTACAAGTAATGTCTTCAAAATTTTCAAATCAACACAGATTAGCTTGGATCATCTAGTTATGATTTATACTCAGAAATACTTCATTATTTATTCATAGTTTTAACTAAGGTGTATGATTCACAGCCTGAACACTTGTTCAGATTTGACAGAAAGAAATTTAGATATCTCATAAACAGTACTATAAAATAAGCTGACATCCTTTTGTTTCATCTTCTATCAAATATTTAACTATATCATAATATACTTTGGTAATTTAAATTTGAAAAGGAGTTGTTTATACTTTCAGTTCTGTTTATGACCAAATGAAAGCTTGATTCTTATTTAACAGGACAAGTTCTCTACAAAGGATTATGATTTGAATGTGTATACTATTAATACTATAAAGGAAGTTTAGCATTAATGGCTTTTTCTAAATAAATAAAAACAAAATTACACATCTGTAGAGAGAAAAATACTGCAATCTCACTTGTATGTTCTGAGTTTTCAGATTTGATTTATTTATTTTTTTCAATATAATACTTTTAGGCTATCTATTCATAACATTTTGATAATTCTGCACACATGCCTCTGAATAAAAAGCCCTTTGTTTGTAAACACATCTTGAGCAACACTGGTGTTTTTGTACAAAAAGGAAACCAATTGCTGATTAGCTATTGAGGTATCCCTGTCATGCATTCTATTTTATGTGAATCTCTGAATTACATAGGTTTGATCTTAGCAAAGAATAAAATAAGGTTATCCTGTCCCTGTTATTATTAATGTTAAATTCTCCTTTGTGCATACTCTAAAGGCACATTTTTTTTAATAGGTTCCTCAGTCACAGCATTAAGAGGTTTCCTGGATACAGTCTGAAAAAATACACCTATAAATATGGTATTTTTCATCTGAATTAATTTTATTTGAAAGTTTAATTATAGTTACCATACTTCTTTTATATAATTGTGTTGAATGTATAGGTTTTATATGGAATTTAAAGGATTTAGAAAACACATCTTTTCTTTAATATATTAAATATTTTTTATATGATGACCAAATTTCACAGTTTTATCCACATCTTCTTGCAGCATGTGTACATAATTGAGATGACTCAGAGAAATGGGATTTATGCTGAGTCAAATTTCTTAAATTGATGCATTGCTCCAGAACTAATGTTATTGTTACTTTACATTTGATATATATATATGTTTTTTTTAATATAACTACTGTTAGAGCTACTAAGGAAACCTCTATGCACAATTTATAAAGCTGTTGCAATGAGATGATTCAGGTGTGTACTTATGTACACATATCCACCAGGAATGAACTTCACTTTGAAAATCTAGCCAGATTCACCCAAAATCTTAGAAACAATCTAAAAATATACCACGGGGAAATGATGACTGATTTTTCACTAAACAAGACCTTTTTTCCTCTTTCTCTTTTGCTGCTGGGGATGATAAGCATAGTAATAGAATGTGCCATGACAGACAAAGCCTTTTTGTCCTGATTCACAAACATCATTAATGTGTATATTCACATGAGGACTCACACTTTCAGCGTTGCTGATTCTTCCTCAGAGAATTCCCTTCATAGGTTTACTTACTGGACTTACAAAGGTTCACTTGCATTTTTAATCTCCTTAAAAGAAAAATTAAACATGCTTGCAAAATGCTGCTGCCACACACAAACATAATCAAAGTTATTAGCCATTTTACACATCATTTGCATAAAAAGAATTTTAGAACATGCAAAAAATCAAAGCCTATATTCAGTATTAAAGTACATTAATAAAAGCAGTATGTCATAGGAGATTCAGTCATTCTAATTTTAAATATTTAACCTTCAAAGATCACATTATGTAGTTTAATTGCACAAGATCACAAAATTAATTCAATTTTCCATACTTTGACAGTGATCCCAGACCAACACCTAGAGAGTACTCTGTAGGTCAGGAAAACAAACAAACAAACAAACAAATAAAAAATTGAATATTCAGTGCTATATATCAGTGTGTCCTACTGTCTCAGCACTGCACACCACAAAGTACTTGAGGTTTTCTCTGGGACAACAAAATAAATATAAATATTATTTTAACAACAAGGGTTATTTTCAGCATAGGTGATTAACACAAATTTTGCAAATGGTCAAATTCAGAAACTTTACCACAATCATAGAAAAATAGCTACTATTAAAATTGTGAATTTGTTTCCTTATTTTTAGAATTGTTTTCTTATTATGTTTTGGAACACTGGCAGTGTTGTGGACTATTATGGGGGGTATCAGAAGCTAGTTTCCCAGTGAGATGCTGGAAAAGTGACTAAGTAACAAGCTCCTCAAAACTAGAAGATGTTGCTTCCCAACAGTGCAAAAGGTTTATCTTGGATTTCAGTTGCCAGCTGCCAGCCTTTCCAGATCCTGGCTGACAAGTCCATGAAATCCTGACATCTGAAATGAAGGGAAAGAGGCCACCAACCCAATGCTTTTCTTGACTACCTATTGAAACCAAGCAGCATGGAGGAGGAAATGGCACAGACTAAATGCAACCTGACAAGTGAATTTAAAGGGTAGTATATCATACATTTACTAATGGAAGCTTCCTTCACCTTCAGAAAACTGTTGCGTTGGGCAGCATGAGAAAAGACACCAAGCCAAATGGGCAATACATATAATTTCCTATTACTTACCATTTTCCCAGTGATGTCAACAAATTAACATTAGAATTGGGAAAACATCTCTATAAATAACCTTGATGAACACACAGTTTGTCATAGTGTAAATAGAATGTCTTTTCAGATATGTAGCTTAAATGATAAATTATATCAAGAAAATGGTGAAAGTGCGCTAACAATATTCTAGTTATATGAAGAATATACTATTATTCTGTTGTTACTGTTGTCTCAACTGTTGTGGTGCATCTCTGACAAATGACTGATTTTCCCTAGAGCTGTTTGCATTTCAATTGCAACTTCAAGATGAAGCTAGAGCAGAAAAAATTATAATGGGTTTTGGAAATACCAGCTCCTAAAAATATCCAATAAGAATATGTCAGATACTTTAAGACACATAAAATGGCTGCACCCTTTTGTCTGACATCTTCATGGATCTTATAAGAATTGAGTTTATTTATTAACACAGCAACTTAAAAATGATCTTTAATAGTAAGCTTGGAAAGCAAGTTTCTAATTCATGGGTCACACTGGAAATCTAAGAATTGTGCTCAACTAATCAGCAAACAAACAAATGAAAATATACTACGTGACACTTTTCCAAGATGAACAGCACAAATTTTGAATAATGAATGCTAGCAATAAACTTCTAACAGGCAAACTTCAGAGCAGAAATTGCTCAGAGAAATAATATAGTGAATAATGAACACATTGGAGAAAATAATGACCCATATACGGACAAAACTTGCACAGAAAAAGAGATAAGTAAGATAAATAAATAAATGCTTTGTTATGAATTATTCACCTAACTCTGTTCCCGCCTGCAGAAAAGGACTTACTTTCCTCTCTGTTCTACCACTATAAATCCTGAGTCACTTTGATTATATCCATCCTATTTCACAAGTATACCCAGATAGATATTTCTAGGTTACCTGGTACCAGTGTCACTGAAAGACCAGTGTCCTAAATTAGTCAAAACCAGTTTAAATTGACTGAGATAATGGATTGTATTTCTCTCTCAATCTATCTGAGGTTCAGAATGGGCTCCAATTATGTTAAGGAATTAAACTTTGCTACCTCTTAAAGTACAAAATTATTTCTATATTCTTAGATCTTAAGGGTAGAAAAAATTATTTGACCACCTAATCCACTCTCCTGTATGAAAAGGACCATAAGATTTGCCAGACACTCTTCTGTTGAGTTTAGGAGCTCACAAATAAACTCACAGATAGGTATTTTATATTTTAATATAATCATTAAAGAAAAAAAGGCAGAGGAAAAAACAAGCAAACAAACAAACAAACAAAACCTCAGAGTTCAAACTGGTATCCTAGATCTAAGTTTACAGAGTTTAAATAGTTATCTTAGGTCCCAGAGTTTGCCATAGAGCAGAACTGGGAATACATTCCATTTTTTACTGTAGTCATTAATACCTCAGCGTCCTTCACTAGATTTCCTAAAATCAGAGGACTATACCCGCTTCATACAGAAGAGAGCAAATTTAATTAAGGTTTGTGACTCTGGGAGTATATAAGCTCCAAAATGCAATTTCATATTTAACACTGTTGAAACGTATTTGTTTCAAGCCACTGAAAGTTACTCCAATACTTAATGTGCCCACCTTGCAATTAGCTGAAAAGTGGGATAAAATGAAGAGCACTTCCAATACTGTGAACATAGGTTCAGGAAAGATTGGGGCTTAGGAGAAGGAAAAAAGTGTAAGTAAAGCTAAAACAGGTGCACATATTTCCTGTAAACTTCCTGAAAACTCTACTGTATGATTTTTACTTTTTGTTATATTGTAAGAAATGTGATTAACTTACATGTGAGATTGTTTGAAAATGTTTGCATTGTCAGTGAAGGGTGTTTAAAGACCCACTGTGTGGTGCTATAAAGGTTTATGTTGTGAAAGCACTTATATATTAATAACATTTCAATTGCAGGGTATCTACCATGTGAACTGTGCTATTATAAAATGATGGATTTTCTAGAATGTCACTAAAAGAGAAATTCAGTGCTGACCCAAGGGGACAGATGAGACAAACAAGCACAATATCTGTCACTTTCCAATCATCTCTGTTTTCACATCGCAAGAAATGATCATGACTCTTCCCTCCACTGCACACGCCTAGAAAAATCAACATCACACACATGCATTCTAGTAATTCAGCTCTCAAATAGGTTTGAAACCAGTCTGCCTTCTATAAATCCTCTTTGTTTTACTTATTTATTTATTTTTAAACTTATTGTTACTGCTAAACCAAATGCTTCCTGAGGATTCTGGCTTTATAGATCCACGTCATTTTATGCACACAAGGTTTTCTTTGGAAAAAATGTTAAGTATTTTGATGATTTTCATGAATTCTTAATGGACACAGTGATAGTCTAAGCAAACATTTATCTTGTCCTGTTCTTGCATTTATTAGCCCTTTATGTGATACACTATTTGCTCCATATAAGATTGCTTAGCTCATGTTAACTTCATGTGGCTTCCGAGTTCAGAAACTATAAAGTCTAACTGAAATCAAATGTCAGCAAATTGTCATGTGGTAGATAAGAAACTATTAACACTTATTTAACAGGTAGTGGAGATATATTGGACATCTGAGAGATGAGATAAGCAAGGCTTATACTGTCTTTTTTCAGTGTGTTCTTCGTAAAGACCAGTAGCACACTTCCTCTTCCAAAAATAAATAGTGCACTGTGCACTGTGCTGCTGGCTAATCTTAGCCAGCTTGGGAAGTTCTTATTATGCAGAAAATCTATATTCTTAGAACTTGCTAACCTTGGAAAATGCTCACTGACTAGTTTTCAGAATTATCTGGAAGCATTGCTCAGGTTCTTCTGTCCTTAATCTTCTTACATAATACTTTAATCTGAAATGGTTCAATTACAACTAGAACATAGCAATATAAGTAAAGGTGGCAAAAAAAGAGATCCAATGTTAAAGAGTTCCTACTCTTCAGGGATCGCAGAATCGTAGAATCATAAATTATAATGTGTTGGAAGGCACCTACAAGTATCATTGAGTCCAACTCCTGGCTCCACACAGAACCACCCAAAAATAAAACCATAGTTTTGAGAGCATTGTCCAAAGGTTTCTTGAAACCCAGCAGGCTCAGTGCTGTGACCAATGCCCCAGAGAGCTTGTTCCAGTGCCCAACCGCCTTCTCTCAGCGAAGAACATTTTCCTAACATACAACCTGAACTTCCCCTGTCACGATTTCATGATGTTACCTAGGGTCCTGTTCCTGTTTGCAGACAAGGACAGAAACATGGATTTGTCAAGAAAATGTGATACCAAACTCCATTTAACGTCATTTATTCTGAATCAGTTTATTCAAAGGAGTTCTTAGTATACTGATCCAGAACTGATTTTGCTGTCTTGTGGCAACAGTAAGTGGTAAAAGCATTATCCAAGATGGCTCTGTAAATCTCATAGCCAGCACATTCACCTAAGGTATTGGCATAAGATCTTTCATGATTACAGTCAGGCTGATGTATAAAAGCTAGCAATGTCCCTGAGTGCTATAATAGTCACAGAAGCTCCGTAGGTTGTTCAATTGCAAAGCCCACACAAAGTCATGATGATTTCATTCCCCTCTGATGAAACTACACTGGTATGATAAATTGTTTCAGCAATGCTGGGACTGATAGTCTCTTTGCCCAGAAGAGATATAAAATGTATGCTGTTTTCTGTCATTAATATTGCTAGGATTAATTTTGCTTTTGTGGACAGTTTGTTATTCTTTGTATGATGTCCCCTTTTCAAAACTGTTTTTTTCTTCTCTTTTTCAGCTTCCATTTTTGGTGCATATTGATAAAAACATGGATATAAACAAAAGTTAAGTTAATCACTATTTCAGATAGTTCCATTGTTTTAGGCCAAGATGGGAATGAAAATATCAGGCTGCCATGGAAGAAGCTGTTGTCAGACATCCCCAGCTATCTCAGGAAGGTGTTCTCTTTTGAATACTTTTGTCCTTATTATGAAGGACAAAGCATTTAATTTGGAAAACATTTAATCTTTCCAGGTTTTTGGGATAATTAGTAGGAATGGATTTTAAATTTTATTTTTATTTTTCTCGTAGATAGACTAAAACCAACCAAATCACACAGAATATTTTCCATGTTACTTGCCTGGTGTTCCTGTTGCATCAACTATTAAGCATTTGCAGTGAATGTTTCTCCCTTAGAAATGTCTCAAGTTTAAAATATCTAGTAAAAGCTTAGTATATAAAATAGTCTTTCCACTGCTTCTATATTCTTGTTTAACCACATTCAGTTAATATAATTAACCTTTTCCCTTAATATCACTATTTAGAGTGTGTTTCTATTCTATTTGCAACTTTCCTCCAGATTGCATATGTTTAGTGCTCTCATCTTTCTTTTCCTACTAATCCAAATTCCTAACCTACAGAAGTGGATTGGATAAAGCAAACGCAGGAAGTAAAATGCCAAATACATTTTTTATCATTTTAGTTCTTTTGACTAGATTTGTCAGGATTAAGAAGTATTTGAAAAGTTCTGTTCAAAACCATAAAGCAAACAAGTCAATTTTTTATTTGTCTTTTTAGAGACTTTGCTTTTTTGCTTGTGTTAAAATTTAATGATAAATTCCAAATTTTCAGACTCATACACAGCATTGGCATTCTAAAGGCAGAACTGAGTCTAAATGAGAAAACATAATTCATGTTGGAATGCTTTTTGGTAGTTGGTTAGGACTCCCTGTTATGCTGAGTTATAAGCCTGCTGGAGTCAATAATGATTCAGTTTGATGGGGAAATCTGAATATAGATTCTCAGTTCCTGAAAATATTATTTCTGACATTAAAAGGAAACAGAAAGACAAATAGGTAGTACCATGAACCCATGAACGTGAGAGAGAGAGAGAGAGAGAGGATGGATGGTTGTGGGTAAAAAAGTACTTTCCAAAGACAGTATGAGAAAATATGTAACCCAAGAGACTTAATTTCCATGAAGCATGAAACATAAGAGACTTTATTAAGTTTTTGTATTTTTAACGTCATCCTAAAACATGTATTATAACATTCTGCTTGTTTAGAACAAATCTGTTTGTTTACTTTTACATTACAACTTTTTCTTTGAAATTTCTTAATCTAAACTGGATGACACTCATATTCATAGTTTATTTTCTAAAAATGGCTTTAAATGGACACAAATTATTAAGGAAAATTATAGCAAAGAAGATTAGTTTTTAATCTGAATTAACCTATAAATATCAGAAGAGAATTGATAAATCCCCAGGAAAGGAAGGGAAAGGTACCACACTGCTATATTGGAGGCTGTCTTTGTATCTTGCTGGTTCTCTGAACAGACAGGAAACTTAGTGGGAAAAAATAAAGTGCATCTGAGTGTGGTCCTTACTAAGACACTAAAAAGCAACATCTAACAAATGTTATGAGATGATGACTGACCTCTATAGCTCCTGTTTTCCTCTCAAGGAGGAGAACATCAGCAGCAGGAGTGAAGTCAGTGGTGAAAGTCAGTACAAAGCAGAAAATTCTGCAGTAAGTATGTGAGCAAAGCCAAGCCAAATTCATCATGACAAGCAGTGGGAAACCTAAAACAGAGAAGAGAGACACAAGGTAGAAAAAGGATGAAAACCTAGATTTAGTGGCTTTAAGATTTTACTGTGGTGACTGTTGGTCAACTCCCTAAAGGATCTTGTAAGAATGAGCAACTCTGCCCATCCTTCCCTCCAAACACACTTTTCCTTTCTTTTTCCCAGTCCTTGTCTTGTCCATTTAAATCAATAATTCCTTTGAGACAGATCTGTCCGTTATCAAGTGGTTGTAGAAAGCTTGGCACAACAGCAGGATGACCTGTGTCAGGGACATTGCAATCAGTATACATAATAATAAAAGATAATATAAAATGAACCTCCGTATTTTTTCCACATTGTATTGGGTAAAGTTCCCCTTAGTTCCAAAATTGCCAGTGTTCTGGGCACATAGCTCCATCATTTTTATATCTTAATCATGTTTATATTAGAAATAAAAAATAATAATAATCTAGAAATGGTGAAAAAGAGCCAGCAGTTGTTTAAACTAAACAAATGAATCCCACAACATAACAAACCTCCTTCACCAATAATTTCACATCCCTCCAGTGTGACCTTTGCTGCACTTCTGCATAATTTGTGTGAAGCAAGATGAATGATTGTTAGCAATGTGACTAACTCCCATTTTACTGAAATTAATTTTTGGGGCTTTTTTTTTCAGCAAATAAAAATTTTAATTTTGATTACATGAATAGAGACTACACTAGTTTGGAGTAGAACTTTTCTGAGTTCATATTAGAATTCAAAGAATGACCAGTAGAATAAACAAAACAAAAAAAAAAAGGGCAAAGTATATTGTATAACAGTAGGTGCAGAACAGAAAAAAAATAAAAATAAATACATATATATATGTATATTATAAATCCAGGAAAGGAAAAAAAAAAAAAAGACAATTCAAATCAATTTGATTTGCATTTAGATATAATCAGTTCCAAGCATGAAATGCTACTTAATCAGGTAACAGCTTCATTAGCAGTAGTTAATCACATACTACCTTCAACTCATTTTCAAAACTTGGAATTAGTAATTCAAATTATAGCAATTAAAATATCTTAGTCAAGGGCTTGATTCATCTGAAAAAACGCTTATGCAAACTCACCACAAATTTACCAATCATTTTCTAAGAGCCAGAATGTGTGTAGAATATCTAATTTTAAAAGAAAAATGCATGTGATATTAGCTAGATAATACAGCATTCTGTATGTAGAATAACTGTAATTTTAAAGGAAACAGCTTTATTTATTTATTTATTTATTTATTTATTTATTTATTTATTTATAGGAAGCTTAACTCTGGGATTTTACTGTCACTTTAACCATGTGGAAAGTCAGCTTTTACTGTACAAATACTGTATGTAAAAATACTGTACAAATTGAACACAAATAGTATATTAAAACTACCTCTAGCAATTTCTTTGAGTTACAGCTCTTAGAAAACACTGTGACCCCTGAGAGAAGATCTCCAATATAAATAAATAAATAATATCTACTAAATAAAACTCCTCACAGCTTGCAAGAGTCCTGGATGCAATCCACTTGAACAAGTCATTTATTTGTCATTTAGACACAGCATAAGTGAGTAGAGAAAATGCATGAGGAAAAGTTGTGTTTTCCCTAAGTGTTATGTGATTTATGGATATTGCAATTTTGAATACTTTCTAAAGCATTATATTTTTAGTAGCTAAAACTTCAGAAATTATATTCTACTAAATAGGGTTCTGGAATGAAAAAAAATAATAATTATTATAAGTTCTGTCCACTGAGGATTTTCAAGCATAGAACAAGTGAATTGTAACACATTTGTCATATAAAGTTAAAATAATTTCATTAGTTGTATGTGATGCCTAATTAGTAACTTTTCTGATGTGCAAACTGCAATTCACATATGTTCCTATTTTGTTGTGGTATTTTTAATTTCTAAGTGATGGCTCACAATTTTTCTATTTTTTTTCTCAAGCATGAAATAATAAAAAGAAAATATTACTCTCACAGGTGTCAGGCAGACAATTAGGAAATTGGTACTAGAAATGCAGCAGACAAGTTTTGCTTAAAATCTTTTCATAGTATCCCAAGTGCTGCATAAAATCTTTTCAGTGTTCAATTTGTTATACAAAGAGTAGATGTATCTTTGAAAGTTGCCTGGAACCACTGATAGCTGACTTTCCAGGAATTATTTTAATAAATCAGCTTCTTAAAACACCCTCAACTTTCACCGATCTCCAGCGCAGGATTAAAAAGAACCATGGGAAAAACAGGACGTAGTATTCGTACCTAATATATCATCAACATTCTTACTTTTCACAGCCAAAAAAAAAAAAAAAAAAAAAAAAGTGCAACTCGCACATAAGCTGCAAAGTTTCTCTTCCCAATAAGCTAACATAAGCATGTTAAACAAGGATTTGGTTGATCCCAAGAGTCCTAAGGAGCATAACTGTAAATTTGTCCCTTCTCCATGCATCCCGGAGTTTACACAAGGAGTTAGACAAAAGGAATGGCTAAGAGCTTTTGTAGTGACTAATGTAAATTATGAATGAATTAACACACTTCTTCAAATTAAAGAAAACCTTATGAAAGGGAAACAGTCAGCATTTGCACTGGTATAAGATGCTTTCTTAGACTTAAACCCATGGCTAGTTTGATAGGGATCTGAAAAGTCAGGTCTCTTCACTGCTGTTTATAAACGGCTTTTGTATTAGCAGGAGAAAATAACAGGCTTCTTTAAAAAAAAAAAAAAGCAATGACAGTCATGACTACTTTACTTATTAGCATAATGAGCAGCTGTTTCATAATTAATATACTGTTTAAGTGCTATTAGCAGAGACATGCGATTCCAAAACGCAGTGAAACATGAAAGCACAAAGAAATAAGGAAACAATCCTGTTTGCTGTCTCTTCCACCCCCATGTATCCCAATGCTTGCATTTGAGCCTAAAGCTCATCTTAGATGAAGAATCATGACACAAAAGAAGCAGGTACATAATTTTTCCACTGAGTATTCTTCAGTTACGTACTGGATTATTTTATGAGAGGTACAAAGCATTATTATGAGCATCCCTCTGCCCCCAGACATGGACAGTGCTCTTGTCCGTCTCAGTTAAACTGTCAATCTAGCAGTCTTCTAGACTGTGTGAGCTCCATGTGCCCAGAAGATTATATAATCTTGCTCAAGCATTTCTAGTCTTTTTGCATGGCCTTCTATTGGTCTGTGATAGTGTAACTGAAGGTAAACAGATAAAATTCACAAGCAGCTGAAACTCGTTAGCTTGCTGGCAAGCCCAGGCAAAATGCAGATAGTTGTTAGGGTACTTCTAGCATCCATCTCCATTTCCCACTATTTCTGTACTTCTGGTTAGGAAATTAATAGAAATTCTCTCTTAAAAATAATTAAAATAAGTATGAAAGTAACTAGGTAAGTATTAGTACATAATATTGTTCACGAAACCCTAAGAAAATGTTCAGAAATTCATTTTGCTCAAATTGGGAATTTCCAGATCTGTGAAACTTTTCCTTTCAGCACTCTGAACCGGACCTTAGGAATATTCAGATGCTTGAAGAATTATCAGAAATATCAAGATTTTCTTCCAGGGATAGTCATAACTCTTAGGTACTCCTGAAAAATACAGACTGAATTTTTAGCTATCTAAACACCTTTTTAAAACCTAGCACTGACAGAGAGAACATTCACCGCTTTTCAAGAAGCAGTGGAAACCTTCTTGTTACTGTTTAAAAAATGTAAACTTCGGGCAGTCACAGCAGTCCCAGATGTACGAAGGTCTTATTGTAGTCTGCTCTTTTAATATTTATCATTATGACATTATTGAGATGTCAAAGAACATCTCATTTTAATACATGTATAAAATATACAAGAAAATTCTTCAATTACCGTAATTTTGTGTTAAAAGTTGTTCAAATTTTGAAGAAAGGACAAAAA
Organism: Anser anser; assembly: GCF_964211835.1. Taxonomy (NCBI): domain Eukaryota; kingdom Metazoa; phylum Chordata; class Aves; order Anseriformes; family Anatidae; genus Anser; species Anser anser. Next base: position 53,226,707 of record NC_139724.1, read on the forward strand.
ACTGTACGAGCAAAGACATTTGTCTTGCTCATGTTTCTATAATGGGTTCATTACCTATAAAGCTTCAACAAACTCCATTTAAGCTGATCTTGAAAAATATTTATTTCCAGTCTCATACAGTTGTGAAAGAATTGCCATATGAGTGGCCATAGTAAATTTGAGTCCTTCCTTTAAACAAGATAAAGGTGTAAGAGAATCTGCTGCTCTTGTAGACCATGGGAAAAGACTATAAACTTCTGGATTTCCTCCTGTATATCACTTGTCATTGCACATTATCTCCCAGTAACAGCTGGTGACATAGACACCGTGCCTCTAGGAAAGTTCCCTTTTCTTTCTTCCATCTGTTTCAGTCCATTTACCTCAGAGATAAAACTCTGTTTTGGTTGGTCTGTTCATAATATCTTATCGAGATCATAATTTAAAACCCTTCTGTTGGGGATACAGATCATGTATTTTTTTTATTTCCTTAAAAATAGCTGAAAATGATGGTTCCTGCTATTCTGTTGTTTCATGCAACAGAGGTTTTCAACAAGTTAACCTGTAGGAAATAATAAATAAATAACACTGAGAAACACAATTTCTCTTTTTTGTATCACTAATTCCTTGTGCTAAATAAAGAAACTCATTCATACATATGTCTCCTTTGTATACTTTACTAAATTACTCTGCTTATCCATACAACAAGTATTTCTTCTAACTGACTTCTGGGTAAAACATTTTAGATTAAGAGCACCTCCTCATTGTCACCTTACATATGATAAGGAACAAAACCTCTTCAGTCTTTTCCTGGGCATCTTAATAATGGTGATCTAGCTGTTGCCAACTGCATTATACAATTCCTGTATTTCTAAGAATGAGATTAATTTACCCACTCTCTTATTCTTAGTTCCCTGCATTTTGAACACTTTTCAGAAATTTAAATAGCACTTTTGGGTGATGATTTCTGTGAAATACTAGTATCTACTTTTATTCTGTACTGAACACTGGACTGTTTGTTTTGCTAATATTAGCATAAAAAATCAATACCCATATTGATGTTGTTAAGATCCTGAGAGTTTTTAAGACAGTGTATTTTTAGTGAATTTTGTACTTAACATGCTAGAAAAATCTTGTGAATGTCTGTATTTTTCAATTTTTACAGGGGCCTGTAGTGGTAGGACAAGGGGTAAGGGCTTTAAACTAAAAGAAGGCAGATTTAGATTAGAAATTTGGAAGAAATAATTCACTCAGAGGGTGGTGAGGCACTGGCACAGGTTGCCCAAAGAAGCAGAGGATGCGCCTTCCCTAGAAGTTTTTAAGGCCAGGTTGGATGGGGCTTTCGGCTACCTTGTCTAGTTGAAGGTGCCCCTGCCCACGATAAGGGGGATGGAACAAGATGATCTTTAAGGTCCCTTCCAATCAAAATCAAAATTCTATGATTCTATGATTTGATGAAATGGAAAATAGAACATTTACTTTTTGCAGAAATTTACTCATGGCGTATTTTCCTGTCTTGATATTTTGGATGTGGCTTGAATACTCGTTTTAAAAAAATAAAAATATTTTCTGCAACTTTTCCTCTGAGCAGTTTCTGACTTTTTTATTAAAAACGGAAGATCACAACCGTTCTTACTGTTATTGGGAGGTGGCAAATCTTAATTTCATTGGAAGCAGGACAAGGCACTAAACAAAGACAGCTTCATTCCCTGCTATCAATTTCTCAGAAAGCCAAAACTGAACAAAATATGTCTTATAAAATAATACATATATAAATTATCAAACAAGAAAAGCGGTGCTACCACCACAAGCACCTACAATAAATGTAATAACCTCAAAATTCAAACTTCGCAAATTAAGTGTGCTTATAAATGTGTCGTTAAATGACAGAAACTGCTATTTGTCTCACCATCTTGGGCAGGATAGATCATAATTGACAAAGAATACGAAAGTTTTGTTTCAGAACACATTTATTTATTCAAAATGTTGTTCTCTGGGGGTGGCCTCAGGAGAGCTCTCTCATTTTTGTTAACAATCTGGTGGGAGACTGCTCACGCAGTGCTACTCAGTGCTCAGTGCACTTAGGAACACTGAAACCTCAGTGCCTGGAACATTTCCAAGCACATTTTAAATGCATATTATTCTGACAAGTTAACATGTGGAATATTTCTCACATCTAAACATTGGGAGTATTAAAGATCAGGAACAATTTTCCTATTTAAATCCTGGTGTTTGTAGTCTAGATGTTTACCTTAGAGCCCGACAAGCAGAGATTATTAGTGAATGGAAAGAGTATGTTTACTTTACAAGGCTTTGCAGCCAAGTCTCAACCAAAAACATTTTGCAGTTCATCTTCTTTCAGTAAACAATTTTTTGTGAATTTCTAGCCAAAAGCATTTGCTGGTTTTGGATGGGCATATAGACGATATGTAAAGCACATTGCAGGGAAACACACCTGCACTTACTGTAAGTAACTGGAGAAACATTTAGATGAGTTGTTAGTGATTCATTTTTTAAATAAATTCACAGACAGGAGGAAAACAGACCTGCTGGAAGAAAGGCACACAAAACCTACTTCCATCCTAAGATGAAGTGCAGGAAATTAAGGCTGGAGGAATTGAAATATGGTAGATGGTTATACTCTTGAAAAGTTGATATTCTCCCTAATTGTTTAGAACAGACAAGAATGGGGTTAATGCTAAGACTATGATGTACATACTTGCATAAACTATGCTGTCATCCCTCAGGAAGGCTAGAATTTGTCTCATGTGGATAGCTTTATGCAGATAACACTTCTGAAATTTTTCAAGTTTCATGATTTCATGCTGTCTGATATAATCTTATCATTAGGCCAATACCAATAAATGCAAAAGAGTTTAAGAAATGGCTAACTGAAAACTCAGGAGTGTTTGTCAGTAAGAAAACTTCAAAAATATCAAATTAAAATATTTCTATGGGTCTATACTACACCTAGTACTATTTACAACCTTAATAAGTCACAGTAATCATTGAGAGCAAGATGAAAGATTAGGTCAGTTCAATTCATGGGTCTTAAATGGGTCTAAATGGGTCTTAAAAACAATTCACTATAAAGTTACATATCAGAAAACAAGAACTGCAAACTATGTTTACAGGGTGCAAAATGAGCTCCTCAGGTAGAGATGTCCCTTGGGGTAATGGTGATGTTGGCTATATCTACAGGAAGTCCTGAGTAATGGAAAACCTAAATATTGTGAAAAGATGGCTTCTGAAGCCAGAAAAGCACTCAAATCAGGAATAAAGTATCTTCTTTGCAATTATAATGATTAAACAGTTGTAATTAACATTAGAACACAGAGACTGAAAAAGAAAAAGTTGTTTATATGAATTAAGAATGTTTAGGCTCAGTTCTGTGTTTCTAGAAGAAAGATTGCAGACACCTCTTAAGTGCCAAACCAACACCAACCATAACCACTGGAAATTGCAACTCCTGGCACAGCGACCTTGAAGCTGGCCACTATGGCCTGAAGCTTTTCACTAGAATTGAACTTTAAATCAAGTATTAATTATATGGCTGTGTGCACAGAGTAGGTTCTAGACGCAGAATGTGTTGTGCTTGAGTTCCATTTTGTAGGTACAAATTTTTCAGGCTTAATGCATCTAGAAAGAAAGAAGACTGAATTCTCATGGATGAAAGCTAATTTGCTAATTTTTAAAAATAAGATCTTAAACTTTTAAACATCTTGAAATTCTTTGGAGCACAGTATCAAGAACTCCACTGGAGCAGATGAGCATAAGGCATAGAAATCTTTTTTGTTTGTTTGTTTGTTTTTTTTTTTTTAGGTCAAGCTTTACATTGGTCTCCATTTTGACTTTGCAATGAAATCATGCCAACTTTAGTTAAACAATCTTGAAGTTTTGTATCACTCCTGCTACAGCAGCATAAAGCTACTGAAAGGTGATAAAATATGGAACATTTTCTCACTTTCCCTTTAGGATGAGGCTAAGTAGTTTACAGCTCCTCAGCTTGGGAATGGGACAACAGGAGGGACAGAGAATGGGCATACAGTCAATCTCTTATGATACAACAGCCAGGTGGTACCCAGTGAAATTAGCAAACTTCATATTTAGGTGATACAACGAGGGACATTTTGGCACAATGTACTTTAAACTCTGTGTTAAAATGTCAATAAATAAATAAATAAACAAACAAACAAACAAACAAATCAGCACACTCTTGGAAGATTGATCCACCAGGAGGAAATGTTATGCATGAAACAGTCTGGATGCAGCAGCACAGGAAGTCCCTAAACGTCCTATACAGGCGTATTAGGGAAGAGATCACTCTATACTTGCCATGTTTCTCAGAATCATTTTGAAAGTGTCTACAACTGACCACTGTTGGAGACAAGGTACATGAGCACAGCTGGGGTCAAATATTCGGTCAAACTGTAACATCCTTGTAATTACACCACAAGCTGCAGTATCGTTCTGAAAGTATAGTTATTGAAACCAATATATATATATAATATATATACTTTAATCTCTACTGGTCCACAAAGAATCTGAGTTCATTCATTGTGACATCAGAGTACATTTTTGCAATGAAATACTGAGAAATCAATTTGTCTGTACAGAAGAAATAACATCCATATGAGGAAATAGTCTAGTGCAGTTATGCTTATGAGACAAACAGCTACTCACGAGTCTTGGGTAAAAAAATAGACACCAGCTTTAGGCAGTTCCAAATGTAAGCTAAAACTTTCAAGTTTAAGCTTACTTCTTTCAGTATCAGACAAGTATCTATTAAAATGTAACCACGATTTCTCTTTTAAAATTATGTTTATAGCAGGGTGGAGAACGTTCAGTCAATGTACTAAAATCAATATCACTAGCCTAAAAGCTCTGTCTAGCCTGTACATCACAGGAGTTGAGGCTCCCTAAAAGAATACACTTACCACATGGGTTTTGAACAGATTTCTCCAGAGACTGATGAAAGAATAATTTCAAATACATGTACTTTTTAGAGGGTATAGGGTATTCCTCCCCTTCTTTTTCCCCATTTGGAAAAAAAAAAAGTCCTTTTTGAGGGAGCATATTAGACAATTCCTTTTTTTTCTTGCCATTGCTCATGTATTTCTCTAAGATAAGCATTTCTGCTGCTTTCATTTAACATAAGCTTTGAAATAGCTTAATGATACTAATGATTTCAATAAATATATATTTTTTTTCCTAAATCAATTTGTAAAGCTCCCTACTGTTCCAACTGGAATTTATTTGGAACTTCATTGTAACAGAATCAATATTTATTAGCTTTCTGAAATTCTTCCAAGCTTCTTTAGTTAAGAAAAAGTTTTTCTACTACTGCATTTAAATGCAAATAGGCAAGTAAACTCCACAAGTTATTTTGAAAAGAAACAAAATCAAAAATGAAACATATAATGAGAATGTTAAGAAAGGAAATGGATTAATTTTCTGATACCACATTTAGAAATAATAAGCATGCTTTTCTAAATATCTCAATGTACAATACTTCTCCTGAAATTAGACTATGCTGAATTCTTTGTAAAGTATCAGACTATCACCATCATTTAGCAGACTTACAGAAGTATATAGTTTTCAGAAAAAAATAAATAAATAAAGTGAGTTAGATTAGATTTCTGGGAGGCATTGTGCATTATGATACGTTTTTAGAGTGATGCATGAGGATTTGTAATCAATTATTTATTATACTTTACTATGCTCAGAACTTATTCTTCATAAGTTACAGTACCTGTAAGTTCAGATGGTCATATTTTAAGATCTAACATTAAAGAAAAAAATAATAAAAAAGAAAGACTCAGGGGAAAAAAAATATATAGCACCTAGGTAGAGTTTACCATTGTCCTAAAGTAACCGTTAATAACAAGGGGAATGATTTCATATCTTTTTAATGATACAATATAGAATATAGAAATAGTTACCTTGTGGAGAAATGCTTCAGTCTTGCTTTATATTCAAATGAAATATAACATGTAATTCTAAAATTTTTCCATAAATAAGGAAAACAACCCTCCTACACAATCTTCAAGATGAAGATGGCAGTTGAACCATAGTCTGTCTTGCTGTCTTATGCAGTATATGAACTGGACAAATATTAACTCTTATTTTCTGTTATATATGCCATCTGTTATATAGTACAGGCCTGATATCTCTTAGTATACATCGTCAGTCACAAATGAGAGTACACTTTTGAAGTTTAAATCATTTATGTTTCTGAATGTTCTTACTAGTGTCCTAATGTAGTCTTGAAAATAATAATCTAGGCAATGAATTCACTTTGAATTCAATGTTTACAATGATTTTTACATCTTACAAAAGATGTTTACAAAAGTATTCCTCCCAATTCTGGAAAGTGCAAAGGCTGTTCTAATTCAGAAGCATTCTGACTTACTCATGTGTCATCAGCTCTGTCACTGTCAGCTTCACAAGCCAGGTATTGATGTGAAAATTACTAGGTAATGCTTATATCTGTCCTTAAATCTTGGTCAATTTCTGTATTATTCAGAAGCAGTTCATATAATAAAAGTATGTACCTCTAAAGCTAGACAAATATATGACATATATCTGAAACCCAAGAGCTTGAGTGCCTCTGGGAATTCCTGCCGTGTTTCTTTCAGGTAAGCTGGAGTTATACTGAAAATAAATTTTAAATCCTTAGTATTCTCTGAGTTTTTTCAATAGTAAAAAAACTGTTATTTACTCACAGTCACTAATGAACCTTTCCATAATATTTTTTTTCTTTTTATGATACTTTCTTAAACAGGTAATAAGGAAGAAAAAAAAAACAAAACAACTTTGAGGTTGTACTTTTTAAAAAAATGTCTCAAATGCTAAGCTGTATGCATGATTTTATTTCTCACTGCAGTTCAGTGAAGTTTTAGTCCACAATGTGTGGACTTATTTGTCATATATTTCAGAGGTTTGGGGGCATTTAAATATATATATATTAAGGCGGGTTTCCTCTGACAGAACTCAAAACTGAAAACAGGTTTAGTCAATTTCACTAACATTTGTAAAGGTTAGGTTAAAAAAGGTTTTTAATGATTCTGATATCTTCAGAGTGAAAAACATGAGTGCTACTAGTAAAGAAATGATAAAATGGCAGATAAAATGCCATGAGGAAAAAAATGTTCCAAAGGAAAAAAAATTAATTTACATACACAAGAAATTAGACATTGAAATATTATTGACAGAATTATGAAAATGTCATTTCAGAGCTCAGTAGCAAAAATAAAAATAAAAATGGAAAAATGGAATTTTAGGAATTCCTGGAAATTTAGGGAAAAACTATACTTCTGTATGATGCCCTGTATCTTGAAAATTGTTCTGTTTTTCTGAGGACATAGCAGAGCTGGGGAAAATAAAAGGGGAAAAAAATGTGTACTTAAAGTACTTAAAGATATGGAAAGACTTCTGTGTAAGAAAACAGTGAATTTATGGAGACCAGGACCAGAACACTTCAGACTGTAAAAGAGCAAATACTTGAGGGAAATATAGTAGAGGTTCACAAAATCATAAGAGATATTGAAAACGCGAGTAGGGACATAATCACTATATCTTTCAATATGCAAATTAATGGCCATCAAATAAACCAGCATGAGGTAGGTTCAAAGCAAAGTAAGGATGTATTTCTCCATGTAGTAAGATGGCTAACTGTAAAGCCTCTGTGGGATATTTTATATACTATATGTACGCAGGTTCAGAAATGACAGAACATATTCAGGGATGAAAAGTCCACTGAGGACTGTTGAATATGAAGATATTATCTCTGGAGCAAGAAGTCCCTGATCCATAAATCTCTGGAGGCTGTGAACATACTACAGTATACTGGCTGTGTGCTTTGTTTTTTCCCTCTGGATCTATTTTGGAGGCACTTGTGAATGCAGATCTGGAGGGACTTCTCTTACCTGCCCTACTTATTTCATACTGAAGTCCTACAGAGTGGCTCAGGGGCCCTTCATGGTGTCACAGCAGATATTTGCTTTATATTCAAGACTGGGAAATGAAATATCACTTATAACACAAAAATTGTTTAGAAGCTGTCCCAGTGGTCATTGTGAAGGTTTCATGAGAGTCCTTCAAAGAGACCTGTCATGGTAACTGACAGCAAGGTCGAAATCATAGAATCTTCAGAGGGGTACGTTTGAGTCTGTGCCAAGTTTCCCTAAGTTTCTATCCTGCTGGTCAAGAGACTTTCAAAAAAAAAAAAAAAAAAAAAAAACACCAACCACCCACCCAACCAAAAAATAAATATAATAAATAAATAAATAAAAACACCTAAGCACCACCCCTATTAGCCTAGTTCTATGTTTAATTACTCTTATGCTCTTATGCATATGGCATATTTAGTTTTTTTTCAGCTGGATACTCAGTTGTTGGCAAACATTATAAGGAAAGGAAGATGAAGTGTGATTGAGGTAAGAGAGAGGGATGTAGCCATCATACATAGCTTGAAAGAAAGCACATGCAAAGGACAAAAAAAAAAAAAGAAAATGAAAGTGTTTTCTACTTTTCCTATTTGAACAACATAGAACGTACAAGCAAGAAGTGCAAGGTGAAATCCAGAAGTCAACACGAGGTGCTCTTCAGAAGAAGCAGAAGCAGTAGCCAACAAAAACAGCAGGAATGTCATTGCCTGGATGATTTTAAGAAGGGCTGGATAGGGGGAAGAAGGCAAATGTTAGCAATCTTGTATTCAGAACAAACTGAACTATTACTAGAAAAATACTTTTTTTTTTTTTATTATTATTTTGTATTAAGAGTGAAGAAGGTTTGCCAGCTCTTGAACCCCAAATAAAGGAAAATCATAAAGGATGACATAGACAGAGAATAATAGAGTTAGCAACTCCCCAAGCTTCATACAGTGTTTAAAAAAAAAAAAAAAAAAAAAAAGGCAACAACAACAACAAAAAAACTTACAGACACATCATTTTCTGCTAAATTTTATGTACAAGAGCTCCTTTTGGAAAGCTTACGGCATATTTTATCTTATTTATTTATGTTTTTATTTATTTATTTATCGTATTGCCAGTGGTTATGATGCTCAATATTTCACAGTACTTCTTTTTTTTTATGGTGTGTTTGTAACCTCAGAGGTGTGATATTTCAGCATGATTATTCCCTTTGCAGAGTAATCCAGAGCAGAAAAGAAAGCTTACACCTCTTCCATTAAAAATATCAAAACATCCTTTTGGTATTTTCTTGCATGCCTTAGAAAATAACAACTCTGCTTCTTTCAGAATTAAAAGAGAGCAAACTGATGTTTGATAAAGTATACAGAATGAAAATCACAATGAGAAATAATTATTTTATATATATATATATCTCCTTCAAAACTGAAAACCAATAACATTTTTGAAAAGGTAAAAAACTGTAAAAGAAATCCCTGAGGTAAATATCCAGTACAAAGTGTCCAACATTGAATTCAAAATACAGCTTTTTCTTTTGTTCACTAATGAATCATAAAATATCAGGTTCCTCAACTGCAAGAAACTTATTGACCTACACAGCAGGCAATGCATATAGAATAGCAATTTAAGTACAATTAAAATGTTAGTTTTTATAAATATCATGAACAGGTCCTTGACACTGAAATTAAAAATAATAATAATAATTATTATTATTATTATTACAGAAAGTTGCTTTTGTACAACACACATGACTTCTTGTTACTATGACATTCATAAAACATTTTTACACTGTTCTGAAAATACATAATCCTTTAAAAAATACATATGCAAACTTCTACCCAGAGAAGTTTTTATACAGCCTCAAAATCATTTCTTAGCCTCACTCTTGTTGTGTATAAATCCAGTTTGGAAATTCCAGGTACAGGGATAATAGGATGGTTCATTTACCATATTATGTAGTCTATGATGTAACTGAGATTTTTTTCCCCAGAGTGTAAACAGGAAAAAAAAAAAAAAAGGAAGCTTAAGGAATAAAGTTAAGAATCACCGACAGGAGGCTTGAGAATTGTGTAGTGAATGGCATTGGGGCAGGGTTCAACTGGTAGTGGTGTCACACAGGTCGTGGATTTACATTCAGAGAGAATCTGCAGTAGACACAACAGTGCTAGTATACTAATGCAAAATAATATACAAACAAACAAACAAACAAATTATTAAATAAATAATTTCTCTTTTCTAAAAATCTCTTTCTCATACACACACACACACAAAAGAAAGAAACAACCTAACAACCTAGACTGGGATTAACCTAGACTGGGATTAAGTCAGAGGGGAGCAGAGACCAAAACAAAGGCTGAAAATGTGAGGTGCTCTATAAAAGCTGCAGTTGGGGGCAGAAGTTAATTTCCATTATCACAACAATTTGTGAAGTTAGGAAAAAATCTGTCAGGTGGATGGGGACTGAGTCTTCTTGTTCTTTCCAGGAACTATGTGCAAAATCAATAAAATCTTTACTATTGCATCTCACACCTGATAGATTTCTGCCTTCCCTTTCATGTGTATCTTCTGCTATTTTGGTAAAATTCTCACTTAGCTCTACTGAGATCTCAGAAGAGCTCAGAACTGTATAGGCTCTATGGTAAGCAGTATTATATTACATTATAACTGAGGATACACATCATTAAAGTTAGTGTTGGGCTCGGAACTGGAGTGGGAAAACACGGAAAATGAGAAGAAAAGAAGACCAAGTGGAATGACATGGCAAACTGGAAAGAGTGGATGGTTCCTGCTTATACCTGTGTGGGAAGAAATGGATTCTTAGAAATTATGCCACTATCACATAATGAACTACAACGTTTTATCACCCACAAGACCCATGCCACCCTCTTGGATGCAGCATCTTCATGTGTGTACATGTACATACAATGAATTGAAGGTACAATAATGGGTGCTCCATTACAAAGGCTGTATTACAGAAACAGAAGAAGAATCTTAGAGCCATGATAGGGATATGCTAAATTACTTATCACTTGTTCTTCTTAGAATGTGGCTAAGAAACTGTGTTCATATCAAAATACTAAATGTGAGGTCAAAAAATGCACAAAGTGCCTTGCTGTATTTGCTGATTTCTTCGGACATGAAAGTTTTGATGTACCTGATGATTTTATCTCTGAAATGATGTGGTGAAGGATGATCACAGACAGCAGAAGATTCTAATTACTATCAATGAATAGCATGTAATTCATTTCAGAACACAAATAAATAAATAAATCAGAGCATTAACCATGAAACTAATGCAGAATCTACTACAAACAAATTACATTGTGTTATCTGCCTTTGCTATAAAAAGAATTCAAGAAAAGCAGAGAAACAATGAGAATGAATTATTTGTAAGAAGAACGCATGTCTTTAGCTGCCTGAACTATCATCATTATTCTCATTTTCCACCTTGCAAAATAACACTAAGAACTGTCACTGTGTAGAGGTATAGTTATGATACTTGCAGCTCGGTTGTCTAATAAATACAAGTCTCAACTCCATTAAACTGTATGAGATTATCTTGGTGAAGGACAGAGGAGGAGATCTTTCAGTTTTACAAAAGAAGAAGGGAAAGAGGAATGTTTAATGACAGAAGCCCAACTTTGAAGAGACTATTGCTAGCTGCTGCAAATTATTTTATAAAAGTCAAACACAGGAACAAATGAGCATGGATTGAATGAAAAGGAGCACTAGAATCTACCCAGAATATTAAAGCAAGAATAAACAAAGATACAACTAATCCCTAGAAAATTTTAAAGCTTTTAAGTCTGAGCTCTACTTCCAGGATAAAAATAAGGGTAAAAATATAATCTTAGATGTTAAGGTATTATTCTCATTCTGCAATATTGTATACTACTGTACTTTCTTAACTCACGGTAAATAAAATTCACTGCCACTCCAAAGATAACTTTGCCTCTATAGATTGAAATAAAATAAAATAAAATAAAATAAAATAAAATAAAATAAAATAAAATAAAATAAAATAAAATAAAGCAGAATATTACCAGATCATTAGTTCTATGGCATAGAATATTTGCGAAGAGGAAGAGTAAGGCTGCAATGGTGCATCACTTAATTTTGTATACCTAACATCAAGTTTGTAGTAACATAGATGATGTTACTCATCCATCACCTTAGGAAGCAAGTTTTCCTGCTGAACCAAATTATAACAGACAGGGGTTTTAGCAACTCTGCTTAGGAGAAGAGAGAATGTGATGAATAATGTAAATTTCTCTACAGACCAAGCCCCACAGCACTATGACATAGATACATCTTAGACTGAGATTTGAATTCTTAGACTTGAGTCTTGTTTATGTTTCAGGTCAGCACTTTAAAGTTATGTTGAAGAGGCAGGTACACAATTCTCATCTGAGCACAGGGAAAAATGTGCAGATGTTCTTATTTGAATGCCTTCTCTCTTCCAGATCAGTACCTTAGCTGCAAGGATATTCTGCCTCTCACGGCTTCTGTGTTCCTAAAACAGAAGGCTGACAATGTGCATGTAGTCTGAGATTTTTAGGTGTATTGACATACAATAGTTAATCAAAAGCTAGGCTATTTTAATGCTATATTTCAATGTTGATTAAAAAAAATAGCAAATTTAGTAAGTAGAAGAAAATTAGAAGAAGAAAAAAAAGAAGAGGAAAAAAAAAGGGTTACAGATGTTTGAGAAAACCAGTCTGTTTTACCTTTGTTTCACTGATAGATATGTATATATATATATCATATATATACATATATATATATAATTTTGTATATAAGATTGAACATGGAAAGCTTTAGTCTGATTAGAAATCTTTTGATTACAGGTAAATATTTAAAGCTGAAACTCAACATGATACTAATCATGGGAGAACTAATCTTACCTTGTAATACATAGAAAATGTAGTTTATTACAGTGTACCAACTGTGTTATATTTAAAATTGATTTTACACTGAAATAAATGTAAATTTCTTGAGAAGGTGAATTTATATTTTTGTTAATAAATGTCTTCACATCTAACACTTATGAAACCTCTAAGGTCTCTAAGTTCAATTGAGGTCATCCCATGAAACTTATTTTAAATGTATCCTGCTTCAAACAGTAAATAGGAAGTAGTCTTCATCAAAGCATCCTTCTGGTAGTAAAGAATGGAAAGATATATGGAAAGAAGGCTCGGCAGAAGAACTACGGATACTCTGCTCTCCTTGCTGATACTGTCCTCAGAGCTCCACACTTCTACAGCTTGCCAGGTGCTTTTAGACTGCAGATGTTGCTTCTCCTACAATATTGGTCCCCTAGGACCTTATTCAGCTAACATCCAAGGTCCACATACACTTTCCTTTTAACAGTCCCTGCAGAGCTCTTGGCCTCACTTGGGAAGGCAGAGTGATCCCTGTGTACTTTTTTTGTTTTCCTCTTCTTTTCTTTCCTCAGAGAGGAATTACCCAGGGGTATTGCCTCTGCCTACTGTAGTTAGTTTATTGTATTCAAACCCTTTTCACAGACTCACAAAACCACAGAATCACAGAATGGTTAAAGTTAGAAGTGTCCTCTGGAGGTCATCTGTTCCAAACCCCTGCTCAAGCAGGGCGTCCTAGAGCAGGTTGACCAGGACTATTTCCAGGCAGCTTTTGAAGATCCCCAAGGAGAAGGAGTCCACAATCTCTCTTGGCAACCTGTGACAGTACTCTATCACCTGAACAGTGAACTGCTTCCTGATGTTCAGACGGAATCTCCTGTGTTCCAGTTTATACATGGGGTGTTCCCCTTATCTACTTGTGAGCTCATGGTCCACTTTATAGTCCAGACCTCACAGGCACAAAATTGAAAAGTCCTTTGAAGCAACATGAATAATATTTTCTAGAGTCTCTTTTTACTTTTTTTTTTAACCATTGTGCATAATTTTCTCCAACCTGTTTCCCCAGGCCCTACTAGAAAAGAAAGGGCAGTAGAAAACACTCTGCTCTGCTCCAGAGACTGCTTTGGCAGCATTCAGAGATTTCCATGGTGTTGAATTTTGCTGAACCTGTGACATGATTGTCTAGAGGGCAAGACATATGAGGAGCAGCTGAGGTCCCTTGGTTTGCTCAGCCCAGAGCAGAGCAGGCTGAGGGGAGGCCTCATGGCGGCCTGCAGCTCCCTCATGAGGGGAGCAGAGGGGCAGGCACTGAGCTCTGCTCGTTGGGGACAGCGACAGGACCAAGGGAAAGCCATGGAGCTGGGAATGGGGAGGGTCAGGCTGGGTGTTAGGAAAAGGTTCTGCACCCAGAGGGTGCTTGGGCACTGGGACAGGGTCCCCAGGGCAGTGGCTGCAGCGCTGAGCCTGCCAGAGTTCAAGAAGCCTTTTGACAACGCTCTCAGATATATGGTTTGATTTTTGGGTGCTCCTGTGTGGAGCCAGGAATTGGACTCAACAATCCTTGTGGGTTTAGAATATTCCAGTTCAGTATATTCTATGTTTCTATCATTTTATGAATTATTTAATTCCCTTAAACAATTAAAACTGCACCACATATAGCAAAGATTAGCTGTTGTTTAATAGCATACCTATGAAGCTATAGTCTTATATAAACCTGTCCTATTTGTTTTATAGCCTTTTCACAAAAAAGATATGTCTGTTGAACTCTGAATATTCTCTTATGGCTGTTGGAAAACATACTTGGCATAATATTGAAGAAAGATATTTTACTCCCCAGTCAGAAGCATGAAACTAAGTGTCAGCAAAACTGTAAAGGTCTTACAAATAAAGACCTACTTTTAATAGACTCAAATATAGTGACATACCATGTCACTATAACAATGAGAAAATTATGAGTAAGATTAAGAAAGAAAAAAATACCACTTAAATCTGAAAAACATCCTGAATAAATATGAGTGTCAGTTTATTTGAAGAGAAGAATTTACCTTTTATACTATATATTGTTGATATAAATGTGGAATGAATATATTGGTAGATAATCAAAAATGTTTTTCATCTCTATTGCAGAAAATTTTCTAATAAATACAGTGGATTTATCTATCGAGTTCAGTTTTGTTTCAGTCAACGTGAATTCCTACACTTTTCACATCACTTTAATATCTGAGCATCTTACATGTTCAAGTGCTTTGTGAGCAGAAAGCATTGATTCCTTAAAATGTACCAGAAGAGAGAAAAGCCTTTTTCTGTTGTTCTTAATTTACAGATGGAGGAGCAGATGAAGGGATTAAAGATCCCAGAGGATTTAGACTGAAAGCACTTCACATCCAAGCCCATAGTTTAACTTCTGTGATTTGCTGATCTTCAGCATTACATTTTCGTTTCAGAGCCTTGCTGAATGGTGACATAAAGCAATAGGTGACCACTGTGTACCAGCTGTATTTTTAGATGATGTTCCACGTATCACAGTCCACAAGGATAAGAAAAGGTTCTTTATGGTGCTAACTGCAGTTTTTCATCAATATATATCAACTATTTCTATGTTTTATAAGGTGGTTTGCCTTCTTTGCCATTTTCATCAACCCTTTTGTATATTTTTTTTCCTTTTAATGCAGCCAAAAGGTTTTTCAAACATGGAAAAAACAAACTTGCAAAGTTCTTCAAGGGAAGTTCAGGATACTTAACATCTTCTCCAGTTACATTACAAATTTTTCCTTCTCTGATTAACTGACGAGCCATGGAAATTTTAACAGGATAAATGTTCATCTTGTCAGCAGTTAATTACAGCTTCCTACTCATCTCTGTACAGCATTAGTTTCCATTTGTTAAATAACGATCATTACAGCAAACCAAAAAAGAAAAAAATCACAATCTTATGTTTTCAGTTTCTATACTACACTCTGAAAATTTGAAGCTTAAATCATCTCTGCTGTAGAGAGCTAGATAATGCTGTACCAGTTTTCACAATATTTTGTATACAATTTAATATATAAACTCTGTTTAAGTTTCTCATGGTTGTGAGTTCAGGGATAACTTGACTGACAAAAATGCAACTTCAGATGATTTATGGATTTCACAAAAGCTTATATTAATTCAAAACTTTGCTAAATTCACACATGGATAAACCTAACTAACTATTTTAGATTTGCAGAGCTCAAAGAATTGCTTCACTGCAAATTCACATGCTCATTATGTACGTGAGGTTGGTTTTGTTGCCTTTTTTTTTTCATTCAATGATGTGTACTTTTCCCTTCTAGCTTCTTTCAGTGAGTTTGAACATACTAGAAGGAATACTGCACATGTATAGAAGAGAAACAACCTTCAAATACTGTTCTCGCTGGGTGTATGGTATACAGTTTTTCCACAGTGATATTTTCATTGATTTATCCCTTCTATCAGTGTAACTAAGCCTACGCTTACATTGCACGGGTGATAAGCTACGTCTAAGAGCTGAACTAGGCTTCTGGGCAAACCTGTGTACCCTCTAGGACTCAACTTAAAGAATGGAAGGAAGCTGCACAGAAACCTGATCTGAAAGGTTTAAACGTACTTTTTTTTTTTTTTTTTTTAAAGGTTTAAACAGTTTCTTAGACAGTTTTTAGGCTGTTCCTGACCATCTGATTGCACCTCCATCGCTACATTAGTAGGAGCCAGCCCCTGTGGCTCTGCACAGGAGAGTCTTGAGGAAGAAGGACTCATGCAGCCACCTCCTACTTTTGGCTGAGAGATGACACTGACAGCCCACTGTGGCCCAACACAGTGCAGGGGCACATGTCTCAAGATATTTACTCTCACCTCTTTTTTTTGCTATTCTACTCTTTTGACAATCCTTTTGGCTGCCTGTTTTATCCCTGCCATTTTGTCTTCCAGAGTTAGTTCTCAGAAGAATGTAAGCCTAATAATTCTGGGTTAGTAGGACTCTGATCCAGGTTATTCCATTGGAAGACTAATGATTGATTTGATTAAAATCTAATTATATTAAAAATAAGTGAACTGGCCATTTCACATCTGGCATTTCAAAGGAAGAAATTAAAAAAAAAAAAAAGGAGAGAGAGAGAGAATTTGAGGTTTTTGTTTTATATATCTACACGAAAACTACTCCCGTTAGTTTCAAACATTTCATTTTTCAAGGTAATATGTGAATTTCCCAGAATTTTCAACAGCTTAAGATAAAAACCCATGCCCTTGTCATTGCTTTCACTACTAGGATTCTCAGTGTAAATAATTCTCTAGTAAGTGCAGACAGGTGCTGACAATAAAATTGCCCACTACCACAACAGATATATAAATGAGAATTTCTAGAGCCAGATCTGACTAAAGTCAATGGCAAATTCATATCCCTGTATGAACAAATAGTATTGTATATTAAACATATGTGACGATGAGCAGAGTTTGGCTGCTGAGTGTAAAAGACTTCAGTCAGGAAAGTGGGAGAAAATCAGCAAGAATCTTGGGGAAGAATTCGATAGATATGCCATCTGACCTCTGTCTAACATCCCCTCTGTCTCAGGTGAGATGAGCCAACCAAAGAAACTCTCTCCAGATGGCTGGGCAAACTGACAGGGTGATTGCCTAAAGAGTTATGGGACTTATTATGGGGTGCAGGTGGAAGGGAATTTTGGGACTGCATAAAATTTGTTTGGGGATGTTTTAAGTGTATTGTGGAAATGTACTAAATTTATTATGACACTTTTAGGGAAAGGATCAAAGGCAGGGATCAAGGTGAACCAGAGAGGACCAAGCACAGGAAAAGGGAGGAAAAAAAGGAAAAAAAGCAAAGGAGAGTGGCCAGGCACTGCCAGGGGCTGCTGCTGCATCACCCAGGTGTCCAACACAAGCCTCTGGAGACACCTCTACTGCATGTCTGTGCATTGCCCCAGGCGCTGGTGTCCCCCAGCAACCAGAGAGGAGGGACAGGATGTGGCCACTGTGTTCATTGCATACATGAGTGCCATTTGTGTTTGTGTGGGTGCCAGTAGAGGCACCTCTTTCTGCCTTGGCGGAGCTTTTGGCCACTTTGTACCATCAGGAACACATGCTTGGCTTTGGTACTGGCTGGATCTGGGACTAGTCAGCCTACACAGCCTTCACTGAAAGTATCCTGGTGGATTCAGCTACCTCTAGTAGCTGGCAGGCAGACTTTTAAAAAGAAATAAGAAGCAATAAGAACTGCAGCTGAACTAAGTTTCCATGCCAACATTAAACATATTTGGGACTGTATATCTTCACACCTACCAGTGATAACTGATTTATCACTACTGTGAATGGTTTCTCATTATGCCAAGGTTGTAAATAATACAAGTGGGCTAACCTGTGCTAGGTCTGATTTTACAGATTTTGTGCTCAACACAACCTCTGAAAACTATAAAACCCTCTCCCTGTAACAATGTTAAAGCGATGAATTGGGACATTTTTCTCACCTCTCCCAAGGCTGCTATTTAATGTAGTCTGCATATTTCTCATCCTTCCAAACATGTTTGCAGCTGCATTAGGCTGTTTGATTCAGGTTTGCACTATTTGTCCACATGCCCAATCCTGCATGGCTACACCACTTGGGTCATTCCTAATTTCTGTATGTGAAGTCACTCAGTGTTTTCCACTTGTGCAGTCTTTTATGTCTAAAATGTAAAAAAGTCAACACCGAGCAGGTTTTGTAGGGATGACTGCTAGGAAGCGGTTCACGTGTATAACGAATGGCAGTATCCAGACACACTGGCTGTACTGTGCCCCTCTCCATACACCTCACCTACAAGTTGCCACTTATATACTTTATGCTATGTACTTTTGACATTAATGAGATATCTAAAGCATTATTCCTTGTGAGCTAGATGCTATTACTTTTACTCACGTTAAGCAGCATGTTACTTAAAATACTCTGTTGACATCAGAAATACTTTCAGGGAACAAAGTACCAAGCAAACTGAATAATCTAGCTCAATGGGAATATTTTAGTCTAATTACTTCCATTCTCCCAAGAAAAGAGCATGGGAAGTGTATGTTGGTTTGTTGTTGTTTTTTCTTCCCTCGCTGGAATCCTGTTTCTGCATAGAAATACATAGAGAGAGGAAAATGAAGGTTTATGGACTATATTTACTTCCTACTGATGCTAAATGCCATTCTGAAATTCAGTCACTTTGTTGCCGATGGTAGGAGAATAATGCTTTGGCTTTAGAGACATATGCACACAAAGTGCTAAGGTTAGTGCACCGGATCTAAACAAATAGGCTATACCCATGCAATGCCTTGCCATCAACAAAGAAAGGATTGAATCAACCAATATAAGCAATGTACTTGAATTACTGTAAAACAATAGGAAGTACATATATCTATATATATATAATTTGAGATTATGGTACATGGAAGTAATCATGCTGCAGAACAATTGCCAAATGTCCTCTTGGGGATGGAATGTATCTCATATGTGCTATTATTTTTACAAAGGAGACATGCAAAGCAGTATCATTAATAAAACACCTGCCTTCTGTTTTTTTATTTCTTTCTAATGATGGTGCACCTGTTCAATGGGTTTTACTGCTCTCACAGGTTCTTCTAAAATGTTCAGCTATCTTTGTATGAAGTTGCTATGATACTTACGATTTTCTCCTGAAAAGTATGCTTTCGTGACCTCCGTGGTACCTGAGTACTAAAAGGCAGATGACCGATTTAAAGACCAAAAACAGGAAACAATCATGTGAGATCCTCTCTTTCTGATGTTAATACTAAAGGAGCGTGTTTTCCTGCTCTCATGCATAGAAGATAAGGAACAGGATTATAATCATTAGTAGATAGTAGTAACCACACCTTTGTAAAGCTATGTCAGCTAATATTCATACTCACAAACATCCAAATATTTTTAGCCTGCAGGTGGATCCCAAACCATTTTATATCAGAACAAAAGACTTCAAAATTGCAGGACTTCAGTCATTCTCATAGTACTTTTAATGGGCATAAAGGCTTTGGAATTCTTAAATGAGCTGCATAATAATAACTCTAAGGGATAGAAAAGAAAAATAGCTAGTAGTGCCTCCCTTGGAGGCTGTGACACAGATACTGGCGAGGCAAAAAATATGATAAGGGAAAAGCCATCACTGCAGCTCCCTTCCCATAACAACAATTGTTAATGCTGGTATTCATGATAGAATATGAACTCTCTGTGCTTGAATATTTAGCAAGACCTGCCTCTGGGGAAAGATGTACATGGAAACTCTGGACCCGCCTGATGTTGTGGGATTTGTTTCTTAGAGCCACATCTGTGGCTCCAAACAAAGGACAGTCGAATGCTAAGTGAGCCGTATGTCTTTGCAATCTCTAATTGCAGTTGTCTGGGGATAAGTGTGCTTTCCGGTAGAGAAGAGTAAAGTTGTGCTGCAATATCATTCATTGTTCAGCCAACTTTATACTCTAGCTTTTGCCATGAACAAATGGCTAACACTACATCACAAATCTTTCAGGACTTTAGCCTAGGAGGCTTTCTTCTACTTCAGAGCTATTTCTATTATTAATTAACTGAGTATTTTATATGTAGTAGGAAACGTGGTGTGTTTCTCATTCGCCCCTTGAAAAGGCTAATACATCATACCAAAGCAAAGACAAGCACCTAAATCCATGATTAAACACCTAAATTATTTTAGTCTCGTTTTTTAAGTTAACAAGCACTTTAAGTCCCTCTGCACCAGTAGAAGTTGTGGATGGATAGCATCTCAACATGCACTCAGGCTGTATAACTACAGGTACCAAAGCTGAATTTTTTTGAATAAAGTCCAATGCCTTTGTTTCTTCTGAGGTATAGTCTGATATGTGCAAATATATACGAACTAGCTAATCAATATTTGGCTCTGGTACAGGAAAACTTCAAGACATGATAACAACTAGTTCTCAGCTTAATGGACCTCATCTGGTCTCGCATTCAGCTGAAATCTAAGTGCCTATTCCAAACCTATCAGTATTGCAAACTGAAGCTAAAAGGCTGGCAAGCAGCCATGAGTGTTGGGAAGGAGGCTCTTGGCTCAGTGCAGAGTAAGACCTTGCACCAGACAGAGCTCCATCTCCAAGAGCAGAGGGCTAGGAAAGAGATGTGAACTTGTCACAAACAAACTGGGATAAAACACTATATGAGAAGTTAGCCTGTAGTGAAATAGACCAAATATGGACCTTGGCATATCTGTGGATTTGTTATCTGTGTGTTCTCCATCCACACTGCTGGTCATAGCTGGCGTCCCAAGCATCGTCACTGTTCCTGGGAACAGGTACGCTTGGCATTGCTGCTTGCACCACACTGGAGCACAGCCAGCCCCAGCCTGCCCTGAGCTCTACATACAACAAGACTTGGTACAAGAACTCACCCTCTCTTGCCCCAGGAGAGCCCTAGAGCTTGCTGATCCCCCAGCCTGCCTACTCTTGATGTGTGCACAGTGAACAGTGGCTACTGAGTGCACACCTGGAACCAATGTTTGTTCTATAAAGCAATTGAGACCTGAGGGGCTATGACAGTTAAAGAAATTCTGATAAATTAGTTCTTTAGTGTACTCACTGATTGGAATACAGACTGAGGGAAAATATTGCAGTTCTGGAGGATCTAGCAAATGTGAACTGTTCCAGAGATCTCCAAATGCACAGCAGCCATATGTACTTCACCTCCATTTGGAAGGTTTAATTGGGACATTTGGAAGGTTTAATTGGAACTTGATGTTCTGCAGATCCTCTTTAAGTAAACTCATTAAATGGGCAGGAGAAAGACTGTCCCTTTCACCCCACTGGCACCAAAGGGAGTGTCAAATGTGCCAGGAAACCTCTCTGTGCAAAATTCAAGAAGGCCAAAGGGATTTGGGCTCTGTAAACTCAGTAAGAAGAATAACTCATCTCATAGATAATCTCTCTTATAATTTTAAACGTTACCTGAATGTATTGGGTAATGATGATTATAAAAAAATATATAATAATTTGGTCATCAGTAGATTGACAACAATGTTTACAATAACGCATGGCATGATTTAATACGAAGCCCAGCTCTCTGAGTGGTATTGATGTTGTTAATCAGTAGGAAAGTTATTTCCACAAAAATGCCCTCTGCTGTTGCTTTGAGATTACTAAATAATCTGATCTTCAATGAGGGGCAAAAGGTTCATAGGTACGTAGAAGAGTTTGCAAACGCGGTTCCTATCTGTTGGTCTGCTGTTCATTTGCTTTCTTTTAAGGCAAGTAAAAAGGCCTTCAATGTTTGTTTATAGTGTCACAATGTCCAAATAAATTTAAAAATATGAGGATGGAATTTTGTTTTTCTTTTATTTTGAAGTGGATGAAATTAGCACTGGTAATATTGCTGTAACAATGGAAAGTGGTATTACGTGGTAGATACCACAGAACATGGAAATCAGCAAGTTGCTGTCTTAAATTGCTAACATTAAATATTCTTATTTATATGGTTAATAAACAGGATAATATCATCAAGCTGCACACCTAATTAGTCAATATTATCAACAGATCTTAACACCCTAATTTTCCTCCTTCCAGTCTTTGTTTCTGTTATTCCCACTGAGCTCATTTTAAATTCTGGTCAAAGATTTCTTGATTATGTGTCTGTGAAGCAGTTCAGGTAATGAATGCTTGATCTGACTGCTTATTCTGAGCTCTAAGATATAAAGCATGATCACTTTATTACTGCATGGCACATTGTAAACTCATATGATTATTTGCCATACACTTAAACACTGAGCTTTTTGTGATAAGGAAAATTTTATGAATTATATATAGCTGTATAAAGGAAGCTGATTAATATTCCAATTATGCATCAGGTTCCAAAGAGGCCAGTACACAGCAAATAACTAAAATCATGTTCCTGCTTCTAATTTTATGTAATTTACAACACCAAAATATCAGCTGAAGTCCAAATTGTGGAGGTTATTGCTCTGGCATTATTCACTCAGGGACTACCAAATGTCATATCTTATAATTTGTCTTATCCTCATGCCATGCTTTGAGAAGTTGTGTAATTTAATCGAATCCCTTGATTCTTCTTATGTATAAATGAATATTAAAATATTCTTTATATTTCGTCTGAAAGAGGAATGTCACTATCTCATCCTAAATTCTAGCCATTGGAAAGTCCATTGGATTATTTTTTTTTCAGAGACTGAAAAATAAGGTAGTATTTAGCTGAAATAGTCTCTCTCAACTATGTTAAAACATACTCAGTTAAAACATACTCTTATAGAAAAAGGGCAAAGAGTTTTTCCACTTTCAGTAAGCTGAGAATTAGGACACTAACCTCAGATCAATGTAATCCAAGGTTAAGTTCCCTCTGTTCTTTCTGAGCTGAACTGGAATAGAAAGAGCTAGACTGCAGTTCATATCACCTCATCCCTAACCAACAAAGAAACAAGACTAGTCATACCCTTTCCCAAATTTAAGGTGTCAAACAACAGTCAAAACCACCACCATTAACACAATAATATTATACATTAAATAATTCTAAGTGGAAAGACTAGACAGGGAACGGTAGCTGTAAAAATGTTAGGAAATTTGGAAGGCAAACTGAGAGGAAAATGCTGTGGAAATTGCATATGGTTTCCATCTTCCAATTATCTCTAAATATGCAAAGTAAATAAAAGAATATTAGCATCACTGACACAGGTAACTTACTATAATTGGCCAGCATCCTGTCAAATGACTTCATGTTCTTGGTTGTCTTGCAGTCAGTTAAGAATGTGAACCAGAAGTTAATTCAATTTAATTAAAAATTCAAGATGATTGGCTATCTTGAAACATTGTCCAAGGCTTATGAGAAGCTGGAGTCAAAACTGCCTTGTGGACCAAATTTCAACCCCACGCTGGGACACTTTGCTCTATGGGCACTACAAGGCTACATCACTCATGAGTGATTCTGGCTCCAGGGACAAAGTGTTTTGTATTTTGGTTCCAAGTGACATTCACGGGAGACCGGGGTGCTGGAGAGAAACCACAGAACCTGCCGGAAAATGCCTTCTTATTAAATCATGCAGTTGGCCCAAGTCTGGGCTTCTAGCAAGCCTGAAATATAGGTATTTTCAAACTTTTATGATTCTTCCAGAGATCTGAGGGTATATATCCACTGCAATTGCAAGTCACTTTCTGTCCCATTAATATTGGCTGCTCCTCCAGCACCGCTTCAGTGTGCTCTACAAACTGCTCACCCAGTGAACCTGCCACACACAGCAACGTAGAGGGCAGTGCTTGACTCCTGCCCAGAGCAAGAATGGATGCAAAAGCCTTGTTCAGACACGAACCCCAAAGCTATCACCTTTATCACCTTTATTTTCCAAGGCCTGTCTCACTCTGGCCACATAATCCTAGGACAACTGTTTGCATTGAAAGAACATTTATGCTTCTTCACAAATGACAGAACAGGCTGAAAGGGGAGGTGGAAGCATGTTGCAGCTTTGGATATGTACAATAGCTGCCAAGACTAAAAATAACAAGTGGCAGTTGGGTAATGATAGCATGGCAAGGGGCTTCCTCATATGGAGTGAGATTGTCTTATGTTCTGATACAGCTGATTATTGGTCAGATTTACAGTACTTGGCAATCCTTGTGACAAAGGCTGATAGCATTTAATCAGGAGAGTACAAAATTAAAGAAGAACTTTGATAGCAATGTAAGAGCATGACCAGCTGAGCAAATCCAAGGGCTGGGTGTCCCACCAGTACCAAAAAGTACACCTCATCTTATAGTACAGATACATTGGGAAATGGTACCAGAGTGTTCGCATAAGATCTTGGTGGTCTTTGGTGATATATGGTATTGACTCAACCACTGAGGATAATGTTTTTCTAGCTATGTAATGGTATATCCATTCATTTTGCTTTGAAGGTACCTCCAAGAACTTTGTAAAAGAAGTGTTTGGACACAGCCATTAAGTAACGTTGATACCTTCTGGACTGCTACACATTACAAAGGCTAATTACAGTCTTGAAGGTGTTTCCAGCAGGAATTGTAATGTATCAGTCTAGCAGCACCTTTCTCCCCCCTGCAATATTTTGTTTTTTTTTTCCTCCCAAACCTACTGTATAGAATCCCAACTCTACAGAAAATGCTTAGCTGCCCTATTTGACATTACTCTCAGAATACTTTTAGTGCTCCAAGCAACCAGGAGCAGGTCCAATAACAGTAATACTACAGGTTGTGCACAATAGGTATTCATTTTGAAAAAAAAAATAAATATATATATATATAAACTGCCAACGTTAACTCAAAATCATTCAAATTCAGGTAGTATTGAATGAGATCATTTGTCATTTAATCCGTTTTCTCCACTCTCAGCAGACACAGCTTTATTACTAGTCTGAGCAAACCAAAGAACCTTTGCATCATCATAATCATAAAACACTTTCTTTTGTCATTAATTAGACACAACTGGGCAGGAAACAACACAGAGGCCATAAAACCCAGTGATGCATATTCAGCTCAAGGCAATAGATTTTTCCATCGATTTCCAGAATCTTTTGACAGAACTGGAAAAAGATGTACTCTTGTTTTGTAACAAATACTTCTTTTTATACCTCTTCACTCCACCTTTACTACAGCTTTGTGTAATCCAAGAACTGAGCACCTCAGCTATGAGAGGGAAGGCGTCTTCATGTAAAAACTTATTTTAAAGTCACTTTCAGTACATGGCAAAAGTCACAATGATAGTAAGAGTGTATAAAATGTGTCTGTTTCAGACATCTCCTTTTCACATTATCTCCTCTGTCAGGGCATTGCAGAAGCTCATGAATTGGGAAATCTGCATAAACTAATGAATTCAGCTTCATGCTTGAATCTAACAGGATAGCTTAGCCTGCGTGTAGCTTCTTGGTTACAACAGTTGGATAACATCAGGACCAGAATTGTGGGACAGGAGGCAAGAAGCAAAATCCTCAGTAAAGATTGTTCTACACAATTTGGTGAGAATACCTCCTTTTGGTGTCTCCAATTTTGCCCGCCAAACAAATTTCACTCTTATGCCTGCACTTAAACATCTTGCAGCAATGGCAGAACTGCTGTATTTTTGTTACGGCAAGTCATTGCAGGAATTCTTGAGATGAACCTTTGGCCAGGCTGCCAAATTCAGGAACAAAATTATTGACAGACATGCATGTGTGTGGTGTGAGGAATTATACCAGAAGAAAACATCAGTTCAACATTGCCATAGCAACCTTAGCATAGCAAAAATGTATGCCTTTCTGTAGAAACAGAACAAACTCAGGTACAGAATTGCTTTCCCTGCCATATAATATGACTATATGCAGGAGAAGTGAAAAGCCCTGACTACTTAACAGGGGAGAATTCACATCACATTCAACTCTTATCATGCATATGCACACAAAAAACTGAATCATTACACTCGTGTTTACACGTACTCCACAGGTCCTTTATCTTCTCTAAAGTTAAAGGCAATTTTTTTAAAACCCAAACATGTCCCAAGTTTCTAATGTAGCTTGTAAGGAGGATAGTGAAAGATCTTTAAAAAATATGCTAAAAGTCTCATCATGATCATTTTTTAAATGATGAACTTTAAATAACTAGAAGATAGGATATATGGCAGCTGTTCTGCTGGACTTCTGTCAGCCTTTAGTATTTACTGGGAATAAGATTGGGTCAAGAAGCTAGCAAAGGTAGGTATCTACACAGGGTGTCTGTGAATATGGTAAGCATATATTTTAACAGACTCCTTGGAGAAATTATTTTTGTCCTATTTTCTCTTGTTCAAAACACGAGTGCCAGATTTTGACATTTTACCAACAAGTTCAGATAGAACAAAAACAAGTACAATGTGATTAGTGGAAATTCAAAATACTTTAATACGTAAAAAACAAGAGTCTTTTAACAGATAAAATGATAATAGAGAAAAAAAAAAGCTAAATATAGAAATCCGTATTTCACAGTAATACACTGTGGATAATTTTACACAGATTATTTGTGAAAGGGATCCTTTCACTATCAATTGTTCATGGTATGCAGTTGGTCCCAAGCATCACAGAACATTGTTCCTGATCAGACTGAACAAATGAAACCAATGTGCATGTCTCAAAGGGAATTTTGCTTTCTGGACATTTTTATCTTATTGATTTTAAAATGGAAAAGAAGAATAGATTACTAAATTCTTATTTGTTTCAAATACTTCAAAGTAATTTTTTTAAAATATATATTTTCAAAGTAAAATATTTCAAAGTAAATTCCTCTTTCTGTACTGAGTAAAAACAATAACCAACATTAAAGTTCAAAGTAGACATAACTGCAAAATTATATATCTCTAATTATTCCTATAATTCTACTGATACACATTTCCTTTAGCAGCTAGGTTAATGCCAGAACGGAAGATAGATTGTGAGAATGTTTGCATGTTTCATTTCTAAAATAATTAGATTTTTATTGGGTTTGATGGTACATGAACTATGGTGCCATCTAATAGAAGTGAAACAGAACATGAGTACTGGTATATTCTCCATTGGTGGTATTTTTACTGCATGGACCATACATTTATCTCCCCAGATTGGAAGCTGTGTTATTGTCCAATGCATTTCCAATTGTCCCCAGAAATATTTTTGTCAATACACCTCTTAATCCTAAATTGGAATTACCACCTATTGACAGTTGTGGGTGTGATTTCATTATAAAATGTAAGAAAAATAAGGATTGCAGAGTAGCAATAAGACACTTGGAAATATTGTGCAAATTAATGAATAACATTTCACAATTGTAGTTGGCCAGTGTATATTTCCAGCTCTCACTGAGATGAGGAAATGGATTAATTATGTACAATTAAGTATATTAACAGGCTACCTTAGCATTAAAATCCTGAAAAAATAAAACAAGGAGGAAGAAAGCAAGGAGAGGAGACAACTTTTAAAAAATCCTAAGCTTCAGTTCAGGAAATAGCAAATGTCCCTGCACTAATGATAATCCAAAAATGTTTAGCTAAGATAATAAAAATGTCTTTCTTGCTACCATAACTTATTTTCATGACCTACATTAACTGTTATGAATGTTTCCCATCAGTACAGATATATATCTTTTATCAGTCCAGAATATATCAACAATGTTTGCCAGACAAAGCCATTAAAAGAAACTGTAACAATAGAAAACAAATTATATCAACAATTAAGCTTGCTAAAAACAAGTAAGGGAAAGTAGAAGAAACTTAAAGGTGAACCAAGAGAACATATAAACTAAGAAATAAAAATACGTACTAAAGATAGTTATCAGATTCAGCATATTCAGCGCCTGGTTTTATTCAACAATATTTTGTGAGTGCATCTGGAAAAATAATATATTTATATATTTTTTAAAAGTTCTTTTAGCACCAGGAGGTTTTCTTGCAAAAACAAAAGAATACGTATTTTTTCCCTACATGGCTGCAAATGAAAGAAAAAAATAATTAGCTCTAAATTATAGTTATGTAAAATAAATTCAACTAACACATTTTAGAAATAAGCTTAAATATATTCTGTGTTTTGATTTACTGTACAAAACTGATTAAGATATTTTCAAGCTATACAGATTCCTTTTAATTCTTCTAAGTTTAGCACATCTACACACAGTTTGGGATGATAAATTAGTATTTCCACCTTCGTGTAGTGTTGTGCCACCTCTCAATTTTGTCGTTTGATGAATGGTAATTGATAGCATGGGGTGAAGAGTGCATCTAAACTACTCTGATCAAAGTTTTAAGGATCCAGCATGTGAGAACCATGCTCAATCAGTAAAAATAATATGCTACCATAATAAGTAAATAAATAAATGAATAAATAAATAAAAAATGCAACTATGTGTATACAAACAGGAGTAAGATGTGAAATAACATTTGTGAGAAAAAAAAAAAAAGAGAGATATTTCAGCTACACTTAACTATATTAGTTTTAAGAGAAGGATAGACAAATTGGAAAACTTAATGTATGGAGAACAAAGAAAAAGAAGTTTTTATTTTTGTTTTTGTTTTTAATTAAGAAAGCTTGAAAGAGGAACAAAAAGATCATTTTTAGAAGATCTTTTATCAGGGTGATATTGACAACTTTCATTTAAGTCCTTTGGTAATAAGACAAGTGATTACAGCACCTTACAAAACTTAAAAAATAAGTGTTAGTTTGGATTTAGGAAAAAGATTTTCAAAAGCAATGATGCCTAACTCCCAGATCAAGCTCTGCAGGGATATTATGTAGTGTCCTTTATTGGATAAAAATGCTGCAAGAACAGGTATAATAGACATCTGTTGGAGGTGGACAAGGAATATTTGTCCTTGCCAAGAGATGAAATGTGCATGCATGCATGTATAAAAAAGTGATTATCCAAATTAAGTATGTCATAATATCTTATAAACTCAAGGCATTTGAACCTAAAACTGTCAAGTTCTTTTCTCCCTCATTAATCTCAAAATATAACTGTTTCCGGCACAAAATTACATGCTATAGATTCAAGTAATGATTTCTGTCTGGTTAAAGAGAACAATAAGATATATTTCATGCTTGTCAGCCATAGATACAAAACAAAGCAGATATATTTTAAAACCGAATTTAAACTTACTTGATGACTCTGATCAAATCCAATGTTTATATTCAACAAGACAGTCTAATTCAGAATTTATTAAAAGTTAATTGTGTTCATTTGTTCCTTGGAATTTTGTACTATCACTTAGAACATATTCTGTAAGGATAGCTCATTTGTAAATCATTTAGCCATTGAATAAAACAGTAAAAAGTAGATATAAAGTTTGTATCATATCAGCCAGTTTTGGTGTGTCAATCAGGTTAAGAATGAAATACTGACTTTCTCAGTGCCAGAGAGGATGAGTGAAATCCTGTAGAGGCTTGTATGGGGATCTGTGCTGATCAAGGTATTAACAGAATATATTTTGGAAAATGGGACTAACTGCATAAACTACAAAGTCTGTAGGCAACACAAAAATAATTAAAGTAATGCTGAAATTAAACTTTTGAGAAGTATAAGTTCTGTTCTCACAATACTGTATGACTAGACAAAAATGGAAAAACAGGAAAAAACAGCAGACTGCAAATTGCTAAATGCAAAGAAAAGTACCTCAAGTGAACAAACTACACCATCATGTACTATAAATTGACAATTATGATTCAGGGAACAGAATTCTAAGCCTTTGTAGGTGGATTTAAAAATATCAGGTCAATTCTCAACAGCAATCCACCAAGGAAATAAATTGTAAAATATATTAGTGAAAAAAAAAAAAAATCCTTCTATTATTAGGTCACAGAATAAACTTGTTTACCTACAGCCTTGGTGTTTCCAGCTTTTGTTATTTCATCTGCAAAATAACACAGAATTAAAAAGTGGCTGGAGAAAGGCTACAAGGATGACCAAAGAAATGCAGCAGCTTCTGTATCAGGAGAGATGAACTAAATTAAGACTCTTTTGCTTGGAAAAGAGAAGATATTAAAAAGATGACTAGAACAGAAATTTTCTATGACCTCTCATAGTTTCTCATGATGGAAGGACTAAGGACACCCAATAAGTGTCCTTATCATACAGAGTGTAATTAAATTAAGTAACTCCTTGCCACAGGGTGTTGCAGAGGCCAGATTATAAATGGGCTCAGGAAATAAATTTTTGAAACAAATTCAAAGAAGAAAAGTCTACTAGAGACAATTAAGCATGCTGTTGCAGATGCAGTCTCTGGCTCTGGAAGTCCCTGAACTGCAGATTGCTGAAAGCTGGAATGTTACACCAGGGAAAGTGTGACTGTATAATTGTCCTGTTCTTGTCCTTTTTTTTTTTTTTTAACTAAGCATCTGAAAATTGTTAGTGCCAGAGACAGGACACGTATCTAAATTGATCGTTGATTTCCTCAGAAAGACTGGTTTGAAATTCTCACATTAATAGTGGTGCAGAGAAGATACCATGGATCATAGTCTAAAAAAAAGTATGTTTAAAAACCACTGACACTAGCTATTTGATTAACAGTGTGAATATGCTAATAAGAAATAATAATACAATGTTTTCACCATCAAGTTTATTCCACCTGTATGTGTCCCCATCTGAAACTGTGGCTTTCAGAGACTGCAGGATTCCTAAGCCCAAAGATCTTGGGACCAGATAATTTTTATTGTTCCTGTGAGATTCAGTTCCTCCTGTCTGTGTAAATGACAACTTCTGAGAGTTGTTTTCCTTTTCTGGGAATTTTTCATATGAAAGCAGTGATTTAGGAAATGTGTAATGCTTACTGCCCCTCAAAATGCAAACAAGCTTCTGTCTACAAAATGAATATGACAAAAATATATTCTGGATTTAAAAGTAAAGTAAAAAGATAAGATGATATTCCATCAGAAAGCAGAAAGAATCTTAGAGATATTTGTAGCAGTCGTATTTTGCAGTGGATAAATATTATGAAAGTTCCTTTATATCCCTTTTTAGAAGATCCTCAGAGAGTGTTTATTTATCTCCCAAAGGCAACCTAACAAACTTCTATCTTCAGCAGGCAAGAAACACTTTTCTTTCATATCAAAGAAAAAAATGTTCAATTCTTGATATCTCAGCTATTTCACAAAGTGACTCCTTACTGAACTTATTTCACAGCATCTGAAAGACCCCTATCAGTGGGCAATATTCTCACTAGGCAGTGCCATCTGCTTTGATTTCTCCAGTATGATTTTATGTCTAAGCAATCAATACCCAGGGAAGTGCCTCCAGGAGCAGGTTTCTACTTCCAGAAGGCCCCACACCGGTGCCAGCAGAAGACAATGTGTTGTAGAGTCCTTCCTTCTGAGAAATCAGTAAGAGCACCAGGAAAAAAAAAAAAAAAAACATGAAAAATAAAAATAAAAATAATAAAAATAAAAATAAAAATAAAAATAAAAATAAAAATAAATAAAAATAAAAATAAAAATAAAAATAAAAATAAAATAAAAATAAAAATAAAATAAATAAAAATAAAAATAAAAATAATAAAAATAATAAAAATAAAAATAAAAATAAAAATAAAAATAAAAATAAAAATAAAAATAAAAATAAAAATAAAAATAAAAATATAAAAATAAAAATAAAAATAAAAATAAAAATAAAAATAATTGCTGTACTGTTGGCAAGCCTGTGTGACTTAAGCATTTAGGATGTCATCCCTTGACCCTGCTGTGGACTCCATTTAAAGTCGCCATATCTAAGGCTGACCATGTGAACAGGTGGCTGCTTCATAGCACACATTCAGATGTCCATGTTTGGTAGCCAGCTGGCCTGGACAACAGCCAGGGTGGTCCCCTTTTGTAATGGTGAAATTATTGTAAATTGTATCCCAGAATGGAGGGCAATTGGAGCCCAAAGATACGCCAAATAGAGATAGGCTGCAGAAGGAGAACATAGCTGCAGCAAAAAGAGAAAGCCCCATGGTTTCTTCCCACACTGCACTAGACCATGGGAAGAATGAAGGGCCCCAATCTTATTTTCTTCATATGATGAACCTATTAAAACATCATATTTGCATTTTAAAAGGCATTTAGAAATTGGACATGTGTTTCAACTGTAAACAGTTACAGAAGGCAGTTTTATTTTGGCCATGAATACTGATATCAAGAAACAAAAGAATATGTTATACCCCTCTTTTTTCATCCAAACCTCATGTGGCTGTATCCCCAAATGGTCAAGCAATATGAGTCTTTCAAAATAACAACAAATGCACCACCATAGCTTGGTGTGGGGATTGGGAACAGGGAAAATACCAACATAGTTCACATGAAAAGAGATTTCATCACACTGGAGTTCATAAATTCTGAGTGTACCTGAATTGGAAGCAAAAGGAAAATAAGATTTGCTAGGCAGCTGACCAGCTTCTCCAAGCTACTAACCCTTCCAGTAGAAAAATGAGAAAGCGAATAAAACTTTTTTTAAAAAAAAGGGGGGGGGGGAGAAAAGAAATAGGATCTGCTGACATAATAAGATGTGATTTATATGAAAAGAATCCTTTTTTGCTTCCCCAGGGTATTAGTATACTTCATCCGTTTCTCTAGACTACATTTGTTAACTCTGAACTAGCTCAAAAGGCTAGGAGGATTTTAAAAGCGTTGACAACTCTGCAAGGAAAAAAGTGAAGCATCATTTTTATCTCTTTCCCACCTGCTTTCAGGAGGTGTATGTACCCAGACAACATAGCTTTTATGCATTGTGAAACTTGTATAATTTAGAACTTCATGTTCTACACATTTCAAATTGGTTTGACCCTTTCCCCTCCCAGGCATACACAAGCACACAAATGGAGTTTTGCTGTCTTTTTCAAATCACTGTATCCTCTAATTTATTCAGGGTTGTCTTTAGAGTGGCTAAAAAGAATTTTAATTTATGCTTCTGTCAGAAATCTTCCTCGCAATTTTGTGATTAAGAATTGAATGTAAAAGTGATTCACTGTGGATGTTGCATATTTTGCTGCAACACACAGATTTTTGGACATAAACTGACTGACTGTAAATGCATTCACACCTCAATGACCTAATGCCAAAAATGTATGCATTTAATTAAGCTCTACTTTATTCAATTACTTTAAAATATGTGCTTGCAAATATAGAGCCACAAAGGAATGTGGTTTTTGTTTTTTTGTTTTTCTGCCCTTCCAACCAGTTTATTTTTCCTACTACAATTTCTTAAGTATAAGAGAAGTTCTCAGCTTATGTGTTCAGTTGAGGTCTGTCCATCTTCCTTGTTCCTGTTCTGACATAAAGGAAAAACAAGAACAAAGCAGAAAATGGACACATTACAAGAAGTCTCAGCTAATCTTGGATTTATGCAATTAAACTAAAGTAGGGAAATCCCACCACTGTTTCATACTTTTTCATGCTAGGTTGATGTGCACTTTCCTGTTAAGAAAGCTGTAATCAGTTTCTAATTATTCTATCATTTGTTTTTCAGAACCAAAGAGTTCCTGAAAAGAACCAGGACCTGTAGTTAAAAAGGTAGCTTTGATATACCATACCATAAAATACAAATTATCACGTCCATATCCGCAGCTCTAAACAGCTAATAATCAGTTACAATCAATAGTTACACTGCTTATTAGTTGATTATTTCTATTATGAAATAAATAGTAGGTCAACTGTAAGTTCCTTGTAACAGTGTGAGAACCTTCATTAAGAAAGATATATGGGTGTCTTTTTTAATTTGGAAACATTGCTAAGACAAATACTTAAAAGTGTTTTTTTGTTGATGATTATTGTACTTGAGAGAGGAAAGTACCGAAATGTGTCACATTTTTATACCTGATGTCAGCTTAACTCTCAGCTAGAAATGAAAAGAAGAAAAAAGAAAAGGTAGATAAATTTCAGTTGGAAGAGATCTCTATGGGTTATTTAATCCAACTCCCTACTCAAAGCATCCTTGTATTTTTTTCCAGCTTCAAAGTTGTATCAGATACATCAGGGTCATGTCCAGTCCAGTTCTAAATATCTCCAAGGACAGGCACTCTAACCCTCTTTGGGTGGAATTAATGGGAATTTGGAATCAGTCAATATGAA
Source organism: Anser anser (assembly GCF_964211835.1). Classification (NCBI taxonomy): domain Eukaryota; kingdom Metazoa; phylum Chordata; class Aves; order Anseriformes; family Anatidae; genus Anser; species Anser anser. The sequence continues at coordinate 53,261,021 of NC_139724.1, forward strand.
TACAAATGCATCAGTCAATACAAATATAGTGAGAAAATAAAATAAAAGTAAACAAAGTAAAACTGCTCTGGTGAAGAAACTCCGTCTCTCAGCTTTCAGACCAGACTCGATGGACATAGGTTTTGAAGACATAGAATCATCTCTGCCAGATCAGAATCAGACTTCAAAAGAAGGTTTCATCTGAATTAATTTTGTTCAGTGTTTGAATTAATCAGTTGTTCACTAGTTCTGAGGTTTGGACATGAGTTTACTAGCAGCAATTTTATGAAGCCATCTACCTAGAGAATCACAGAATGGCTGAAGTTGGAAGAGGCCTCTGGAGGTCCTCTGATAACCCTCTGCTCAACTGGACCACCTGCTATCGTGGCTAGCTGGCAGAAAGTAATGAGCTTTGTAATTAGCAAGGAGCATTTTTTGTTCTATTATAGCTGTTTTGTAAAATTAATGATAATCTTATATCTTTATGCATTTTCAGTATAAATCATTGAAAAACTGTTATATTCTAAGAGAATGGATTCAGCTTCTGAGCAGCACTGTAATTTGGTTTTTGTTTGCTTGTTTTCAGCAGCAATCTGAGTTTAGATTCCTACCTACATACAGTGTTGTTTTGTTGTTGTTGTTTTGTTTGTTTTTGTTTTGTTTTGTTGTTGTTTTGTTTTAGAAATTCTTTTGGATGGAACAGTTTTGCAGACTGATGAAAAAGTATTCTAACAATCTTTGCCAGAGGTTCCATATCACTTTGCAAAGTAAGATGTTCAAGAAACCTATGTGGTTTTCAGATGGATTTTGATGAAAACTCACTAATGTGATTATATGACCCATGTGTTCCAGTTCTAAACCTCATCTAAGTTATGAAGGAGTTGGTTCAAGTTCAAATAATATGGAGAAAACCTTACTGAAATCATGAAAAAGCATCACTTTACCATTGTTTAAAAGAAAAACTCAGGTGGTTTACTTTTAATCTCAATGAATTTAATTCATGCAAGTGACTTATAATAAAAATTAAAAGAGTATATCAAAAATGAGGTGTTCTATTGTTTAAAAAAGAGAGCAAAAATGTTTTAATTAATCTGGATCTGATTTGAAGTTTATTCATGAAAGCTGTTTATTTGTGCCTTTTGTTCCAACAAAGAGCATTATTTGAAACTTTGCAAAAGCTTCCTAAAAGTTTTCCCAAGAACTTCTACTGCTGGACACATAGCCAGAACTTCCCCAGAGCGTAACTCACTTAAGAGCCACAGGCTTCCTGCTGACAGGAGTAGTCATTAGTGTCAGAGCCATAGGGACAATTGCTGGGAACATGCTAAGTGAACAGTATCAAGGATGAGGAAAGTAGCACATAGCAATCAATACCACACAGAAGTAAACACAAACATTACCTTTTGCAACATCTGCTTTCTGAGATGGATTTCGTTGTACAAATATTTTGAGTAACCAATCCTACTATCAATTTTATATCAAAAAATAAAATTATTGAAAAGATTTTTTAGGTTCTTCTTAACACTTTCCATTAAAGTGTGTCTTAAGAGAAATATGAGAAAATAAACCATAAGAATCAACTGCTGTTGATTTGCAATACAATTCTTTGTCCTTAGAGAGAATAATAATATTTTTTTTAGATTTGAAAGTTTCTCTGCTACTCAGATGCAAATTATTTGATTCTCAAACCCACTTCTGCAGTTTTTAATGCTTCTAACCTCAGATGAAGACTGCCAGTTTGGGGCAGTGAAGGCTCTCTTGCAGTGAATTTGTGCCTGTAGTGTTGTCTCATTATTTGTAAAAAGGCTATTATTGGACAGCGCTCTACTGTGTACATTTGGCAGAATTTTCCTAGCTTCCTTTAGAGACTGTAGGCATAGGGCTTTCACCATCTTCTGTAGGAAGGGGTTCTGCTTTTCCTGTGAGGATTGTGTTTGCTGCCCTCTCACCTCTATCCATCAAGCTAACCTTCCAGCAACGTACCTTGCAAATGCACCTTTCCAAGATGGCTTTGCATGTTTGTTAATGAAAGAAGTTATCTGAAGTCACCCTACCATTTCTTGTTTTCCTGAATTGTCTTCCATGAATGCACTTTATGCAATTAAAAATGTTTAATTACCCTGACTATATAATTCTAATATAATGAATTTCAGTATTTTTAGAGCAGATTAATGTAGTATATAATTTTACTAACAGAAGAACATTTTAGAGTGTTAAGAAATAGCTTAGAGGGAAATAAAAAAGACAATAAAAGAATTTAAATAGTCTACTCTGTATTAAAATTATGTTAAATCATCCATTTAAAAAATTGCACAAAATCTTCATGCACCTTCAGTTTTCAAATAAATTTTCACCAGATATGTCTACGTAGGGGTACTCCAGGAATGCTCCCTTCCTGCTAATTTGGGAAATTCATTCTGGGATATGATCCAGCTGAGCACCATCTCTTGTCCTGTTCCTGGTTAACTCTGAGAGTCCTTCTGGGCTCACAGGGATGAAGAGACCTGAGGTGCATTCCCATAGGTCTCTGAACTGGATGATAAAGGGAATAGAGCTGGGTGGACATCAGCCTCACAATGAAAAATGAATAAAATAAAATAAAATAAAATAAAATAAAATTAAAATAAAATTAAATTAAATTAAATTAAATTAAATAATCGTTAGGATTTGTGATGATAGGAATTGAGTACATTCAAGAAAGTGTTAGACCAGAGAAAACAGAGAGCCCTATACTATCTGTCTTTAAGCAAGTGACTCAGTCTTTTCTAAGTTAAGCTGCCTTCTCATATTTCTGCTTGCTGAAATGTTTAACCTTTGCTCAGATTTTATTTTTTCACAAACATAACTCTGTTGGACTTGAGTTCTTTTTCTTTTGTTAAGCACCGTTTCTCATTATGTTCTGTTCATCTCTGTTCACAGGCAAATCATTTTAAATACCTGCTATTTACTCATATAAATATTTTAAATAAGTCACATAAAAATCAATAAAACCAATTAGGTTAGAAAATTAATATTCACTATGCAAATAATAATAAAAAAAAAGGTAAGAAAAAAATTGAACATAATAAAAAATGCTAAAAAGCCTAATACCTAACATTTTGTTAGATGTCACAGTATAATAAAAAATCAATAAAGTCAGAGTGCAATCTGCAACTTAGTATATATCAAGTCTTCTGTATCTACAGAGAATGCAATTGTTTAGTATTCTGGAGATATGATATTAAAGTAGATGAGATACATGGCAGCAATGGAACCATATGTATTGGCTGTAACTGAGGGACACATCAAGGATGCATCTAACACAATACCACATCAAAGAAGTTTTCTGTCTGTTGCACAGCACAGATGAGAAAATTATGTGGTTTAGGACAAACAGATGAAATCACCCAAACTTCAAAATCTTTAGAATAGTTAAAAAGAGAAGGAAGAGTACAGGCAGCCATGCATTACCAGTCATTGACTTTACCAACAAGTGTTAATGGACATAGCAGTATGTACACATGTGTAAGCTACAGCCACTGTTCAATGAAAGGTCATACTCATATCATATGAGTATTATGGGGAAGTACATCTTTCTGAGCCATTTTTTTTTCCAAGGGTATCTCAAACAAATCAGATTTGCCAGACTCTGTTCTTTTTTAGTTTTGATTTCTGCTAATCTTCCATGAGCCGAGTGTGTGTGACTTGAATGGAATTTTTATGCATTAGCATACAGTGATCTGTCAGCTAGATATTGTTGGGTGACATTACAGAAAATCATTAACAGTAAGAGGGACTGAAAGATCAGGTGTAGTGTCCCTTCCCATGTCATAATTTAGGCAAAGATCAGGGTGGGTTTTTAGGGGATTAGCACAGGTTGTAGATTCAAGCTTTCGACCTATGTACAGATGAAACTCACAGGAGAAGGATATCAAGATTAATTTTGCATAAAATTCAGCTAGATTCTCTCAAATAAATACTATCTTTATCTATTTCTCAAACAGCAAATAATGGTCTGCCACAGTTATTAAACCCACACTGAGGATTTCCAGAGATCTCCCTGGGGTGGGACCTATATACAGCAGTGCACTATTATGCTTTCTGGTAATATTGCTTTATGGACACATCATTCAGCCACAGTTTCTCTGTAGAGAATAAACCCACAGACCAGATAACACTAAAGATGAAAAACTGAAAGAGAAGATGGGGGCTTAGTTTTTCTGCGTTGAATGGCGCAGCATTCCCCTGCATGACCAGATATTTCTGAGAAGGGAGGGACCTCCTTCACAAGTCATTGTGTGTAGGTGCACAGACAGACAATCATGGAAGAAAAATAAAGAAAAAATGAATAGCTAAAAGAGAAAAGAAATCCAAGTTCATTCGTATTTTGGTGCTAACTTTGGGTGGGGCAGGAGAAAGCGGGAGAGAATATATAAAAATCCAAACTATGCTATGATTAGCCACATGGCAGAAGAAGTAACATATGCTGATATTCTACCTTAAATTACTCTGATAATGATATAATAGCTTCTTAGGAAAAGAAGTGGCACATTTTCAGGGTTGTTGTCTTTTTGAAAGTTCCACATTTTAAATTCTCATTTCAGTTTCTGACTGTACCTCCTGAAGAAAAATTGCAGGAACTTGCAAGTGCTATAAATTCTGAGCTGTTCAACCTTCTCTCATCATGTGGTACTGACCTCCCAGTAGCTCATCCTTTCATCTAGTATCATGCTAGGAACTGGTAAAGTGTCTCCAGGAGACAGCTTAAGCCTGAAGCAATCTTTGCCTCCCTCGTGGAATTCAGGACATAACTCCTTCATTTTTAGATGTTGTAAAAGTGGCAGTGCAGAGACTTTTCCTATCACACTGGCATAGAGCAGAATTAAAGTAGTAGAGCATTCAGTATTAGAGAAATAGAACATTAGCCCAGGAAGGTGGTTGGATGGATATGACTGTATGCATGGGTGAGTGGGGAAGTTCGAACATTGTTCTGCTGAAATCAAGTTCAGTGACAATGACTTGTTTGCATTCCTGGAAAATCATTTGATTCAGGACCCTGAAAGCTAGACAAATTCTTCACTGAAAACAGTGCAAACACTCTGTTTAAGGTCCGCAGAACAGGTTATCACCAAACATAACCCCAGAGCACTATGGGGGCAGCCTATGTGTATTTTTCCCAGTAACTTATCCACCTAACTGGAGACAAGTTCATTTTTTGCTTGTCAGACCACAGCTGAGCATTTCTCCAAGCTGCAGTGGTATTTGCAATTACTGTATCCTGATATTATAGCCCAAGTACCACAGCATCATTACTGAGAGCTGGAACATTTTGATTCATTTTTATGTAATTCTAGATGCTTGTTTAAAAATAAATAAATAAAAATCTCTTCAAGTGAAAGGAAATCAGTTCCCTTGTACTTTTAGTTGTTCTCCCTTCAGAGATACCTTTGCTTGAAACAGTTGTCTTTGCAATGAGACACATGGTAAGAAACCCATTGCAAGTTTCTGACCATCATCACTTTACCCTTTTCATTTTCTATTTGTGCATTTTGGTCTCATTGGCTTCTAAACACATGAAAACAGATAGTACTGCAACAGCATATGTGAAAAGCAAAGAGAGAGATGAACAGATTTCTGTAAGTAATATCAGTTTAGGCAAATTTGTAGTTTTCCCCCAAAATATAATTTCTAAAAATGTTTAGAAATTCAGGTTTCACTCAAGAAAATTAGGAAAAAAAAAAAAAAAAATTGACGAGACACTGGAGAGCAGCCCCGCAAAGAGGGATCTGGGGGTTGTGGTTGACAGCAAGTTGAATATGAGCCAGCAGTGTACCCTGTATCCTGGGATGCATCAAGCATGACACTGCTAGTCAGTCAAGGGAAGTGATTGTCCTGCTCTACTCTGTGCTGGTGCGGCCTCACCTCGAGTACTGTGTGCAGTTCTGGGCACCACAGTACAAAAAGGACATTAAACTGTTGGAGAGTGTCCAGAGGAGGGCGACGAAGATGGTGAAGGGCCTAAAGGGGAAGACACATGAGGAGCGGCTGAGGTCACTGGGGCTGTTCAGCCTGGAGAAGAGGAGGCTGAGGGGGGACCTCATCGCAGTCTACAACTTCTTCATGAGGGGGAGTGGAGAGGCAGGTGACCTATTCTCCGTTATCACCAGTGACAGGACCCGCCGGAACGGTGTTAAGCTGAGGCAGGGGAAGTTTAGGCTGGACATCAGGAAGAGGTTCTTCACCAAGAGGGTGGATGCACACTGGAACAGGCTCCCCAGTGAAGGAGTCACTGCACCGAGCCTGTCTGAATTTAAGAAGCGATTGGACCGTGCACTTAGTCACATGGTCTAAACTTTTGGGTAGACCTGTGCAGTGCTAGAAGTTGGACTTGATGATCCTTATTGGTCCCTTCCAACTTGGGATATTCTATGATTCTATAAAATATAGGAAAAGAAAATAAATACATAAAAATAATAATAATAATAAAAAAGTAAAGTCAAAGCATACCTGTATAGGGTATTTTTACTTTTCATTTTCTAATCAGACTTTCCCACTTTTCCTTCCTAACTGAGACTTTTAAGTGTAAAAATGGGATTAACCAGTCAAACTGCAACGAAACATTTGTTTCTAGTGGAACTGAACATTTCAGGTCAACTCCTATAAAGTACGACATTTCTGATTGGTTCACAACAAATCCTTTTTTATTTTTTTCATCTATTTTATTATATTGTTTCAGTTGCTAAACCCAAATTCTATAATTCAATGTGTGTAAATAAAGCTCCTATACCTTGTCTCTGCTTGAGGTATATTGATCAATAAAAGCATTCCTTAGCTGCTTTGTTGCCAGTTTTCTAAGGTAACATGACTGAAATCAATTAAGTAAATAGTCTTCAGTAAAATTAATGTCAAAATCTTTAATTCATAAATTATCATCTTTAATTCATATATTTTCTTCTAGACATTCTAGTCACTCTGCAAACAAGTGACTTACAGGAAAAAAAAAATGAGTTTTAATTATAAAATTGATTATTTTTGTCTTCTGCTATTTCTTCTTTTTTTTTTTTTTGCCAGAAAGTTCTTAAACAAATGGATCAAGAGTAATATTTTTAAAGCAAATACAAAAATATTATAATTGTTGAAAATGTTTGCAAATAATCTTGCAGTATATGATATATACTTAAAAAAAATGTAATCATTGTTTCAGCTACATTTAAGTTTTACTCGTAAAATTTTACAATTTATTTAATCACAGCAAAGAGCTAACAGCTTTTATTCTGTCCTTCTAAAATTCATATTTTCTACTACAAGCATTTATCTTGTTTTATTTAGTTAATAGCTCGTTTAACATCGATGTAAACGTTCACAAATTCCAGGATATGTATCTTATATATCTTAATACACACAAAAAAAAATAAAAATAAATTTTGCATCAAAACACCAGAAGCTTGTAAATTGCAGATATCATCATTCTTGTTTGACAGAAAGTTAGACAACAGTCATATTCTGTCTTTCCAGATTATCCAAATACAGAGACGCACAATGAAGGAAGACCAAGTTACTTTTAGCCAGAGGTGATATGAGGGCAGAAAAGCTACGCATCTTTCTGCAGCTGGCTAGTGACTGACAACTGTGTGCACTGATAAAACAGAGCTCTGTCATCAGGCAGAAACTCTGCAGACTGGATCTGTTGAAATGTCAATTTTAAGAGAAAGAGTTATAAGTGTTCACCTGACTTCTGTCTGCTGAAATGCTCTTTCAGGTCTGGTTTATACCCTCAAATTTTGCAGCAAGCTTTTTATCAAGCTTTCAGGCCAACACAGCAGAATAATACATACCACAAACATAACACTACAAAAGGAAAGGTTTCATATGAGCCTTTCCTTTAAATAACGGGGCAAAGTGAGATAGAAATAAAAGCTTTTTTTTTTTTTTTTCCAGCTGATACACACTGTGACCTTAGTGAGACCATTTAAGTTCTTCCTCTATAAAGTAGAAGTAACTTTCATAAGTACCCCAAAAAGTACTGTGAATTCACTTGTCATGAGTTACTAAAAAATTGTGGCAACAATAGCCATAGATTTAATAGGAATGAAGGGACAGAGAAATAAGCTATTAAGGAGACTATGACTTTCCCCTAATGTTGCCTGACTTGGCACACCCTGTCAATGGCTTGATACAGCACAGCTGCACAACCTCCCTAATGCATCCCTGAATGTGCAGCACAGAAACTAGTACCTGTCTACAAAAGCATGCATAACCACCTAATGATGTTGAGAGATGACTAGAAACTACATTCACATTAATTCTATTATACCAATATAAGGCAGTTTCAAAGCGCAACGAGTGCAATTAAGATGTGAGTGGAAAAAAATCTATATAATGCATAGCATTAACGTTTAATAGGAAGTTATCCTCATCTGCATTTTATGTTGAAAAGGTATCTTTGCAAAGGGACTGCTTATTTCTAGCTTCCTATGAGTCTCTGAGCAAAATATGAGTCTATTAAAAGAATGAACTGGCTTGGCAGCAAAAGTGTGTTGTCAAGACCTTTCATGCTTTATTTGGGATCCAGCAGCTGTATATCTCGTATATCAGCAACTGTAAATCTCAGTAACAAGTAGCTTTATTTTGTTATCCACAGTCAGAGAAATATCAAATATGTGAAAAGCATTTGTGTCCTGACAATCCACAGTCATTCTGCTAAGTAACATCCAGTTTCTTGGGAGCACCTATCTATAGTCCCTCATATTAATTTTTGCCAGCTTCAGTTGGCACACGGAATATTTCTTGCCTTGCAGCTGCTAGATCTATTTAAATTAAATTCTCAGGAATAAATTGGGAAAGCAAGGTTACAGGAGACAATTTCTTTACCTCTTTCAGTGTTTTTAAAGCAAAAACTAGACCATCCTCAAAAGCAGACAACCCCAGACAACTGTCTTCCTGGGGAATTAGAGTTAAGTAATGCCAGTTAAGTAATGCTACATGTGCAGTCTGTATTAGCCAAGTGGGATCTGATCCTGTGCTCAAGCCCACGGTTGTCTTTCATCCCCATTCCTTATCCATAAATTCATATCTGAATGTAGACATGGGGCAGACTCCAGAGCACCTCCAAGAGGAAAACATCACATTCTAACACAGCACTTTAACATAATCCCAAATTCATCTTCATGCAGTCTGGATAGATCTGGTATGGGCCAAGACAAGCCAAAAGGTAAACCTCTAATTCAGAAAGCTTTGCAGTCACACTATCACACTTGGACTATTGTGCTCCATCTTCCTTTATAGCAGGCCAAAAATGATGAAGATTCTCTGTATATTTGGTCCTGCTTGAGTATCGTCCACTGTTCCCATTTCCCATCTATTAAAAATCCTTGACAAAGATGGCTCAGAGGCCCAGTGCAACAAACATCAGTATATTATGACAATAATTAGGAAGGTATATTGAAGAGAGAAGCCTGAAGGCTATCAAACGGGACTTTAGGGGACTGGGACGGTTAGTGGATGGGCGGAAGTACAGGTGGTATTTTTGTCCATCCCTACAGTGGCAGGGAGGGGTACAGAGAGGACATGGAAAGCCCACCTGATTAACACGTGGCTCAGAGGCTGTGCCAACACAGAAATTTTGGTTTTTTTTTAACCATGGGGTGATTTACTTGGCACCCAGCCTGATGGCCGCAGACGGGTCCCGCCTATCTCTAAGGGGAAAACAGATCCTAGCCCGGGAGCTGGCAGGGCTCATTGAGAGGGCTTTAAACTAGGTAAGAATGGGGACGGGGCTGAAATAAGGCTTGTTAGAGGTGTGCCAGGGGGAACAATGGCAAGGCTGGGGGAGAAGGCAATGGCCCAGCTGAAGTGGATCTACACTAATGCACGCAGCATGGGTAACAAACAAGAGGAGCTGGAAGCCATCGTGCAGCAGGCAGGCTATGACTTGGTTGCCATTATGGAAACGTGGTGGGACCACTCTCATGACTGGAGTGCTGCAATGCTTGGCTATAGGCTCTTCAGAAGGTACAGGCAACACAGAAGGAGTGGTGGTGTGGCTCTCTATATTAGAGAGTGTTTTGATGTTGTGGAACTTGAGGCTGGGAATGATAACGTTGAGTCCCTATGGGTTAGGATCAGCGGGAAGGCCAACAAGGCAAGCATCCTGGTGGGGGTCTGTTACAGACCGCCAAACCAGGATGAGGAGACGGATGAGGAGTTCTACAGGCAGCTGGCAGAAGTTGCGAAATCGTCAGCGCTTGCTCTCGTGGGGGACTTCAACTTCCAGACATATACTGGAAGCACAACACAGCCCAGAGAAAGCAGTCTAGGAGGTTTCTGGAAAGCGTGGAAGATAGCTTCCTGACGCAGCTGGTTAGTCAGCCTACCAGGGGAGGTGCCCCGCTAGACCTTCTGTTCACAAACAGAGAAGGACTGGTGGGAGATGTGGTGGTCGGGAGCTGTCTTGGGCAGAGTGACCATGAAATGGTAGAGTTCTCTATTCTTGGCGAAGTCAGGAAGGGGACCAGTAAAACTGCTGTCTTGGACTTCCGGAGGGCTGACTTTGAGCTGTTCAGGACACTGGTTGGCAGAGTCGCTTGGGAGGTGGTTCTGAAGGGCAGAGGAATCCAGGAAGGCTGGGCACTCTTCAAGAAGGAAATAATGGCTTAGGAGTGGTCTGTCCCCACATGCCCAAAGACAAGCCAGAGCAGAAGACGACCGGCCTGGCTGAACAGAGAGTTGTAGCTTGAGCTCAGGATAAAAAAGAGGGTTTATAATCTTTGGAAAAGAGGGCGGGCCACTCAGGAGGACTATAAGGATGTTGTGAGGCTGTGCAGGAACAAAACTAGAAAGGCCAAAGCTCATCTGGAGCTCAATCTGGCTACTGCCGTTAAAGATAACAAAAAATGTTTTTATAAATATATCAACACAAAAAGGAGAACTTAACAGAATCTCCATCCTTTACTGGATGCGGGGGGAAACTTAGTTACAAGAGATGAGGAAAAGGCTGAGGCACTTAATGCCTTCTTTGCCTCAGTCTTTAGCAGCAAAACCAGTTGTTCTCTGGATACTCAGTACCCTGAGCCGGTGGAAGGGGATGGGGAGCAGAATGTGGCCCTCATAATCCATGAGGAAATGTTTGGTGACCTGCTACAGCACTTGGATGTACACAAGTCAATGGGGCCAGATGGGATCCAACTGGGGAAACTGAGCGAACTGGCGGAGGAGCTAGCCAAGCCGCTTTCCATCATTTATTGGCAGTCCTGGCTATCAGGGGAGGTCCCAGTCGACTGGTGGCTAGCAAACATGATGCCCATCTACAAGAAGGGCCGGAGGGTAGACCCGGTGAACTATAGGCCTGTTAGTTTGACCTCAGTGCCAGGGAAGCTCATGGAGCACATTAACTTGAGTGTCATCACGCGACACTTACAGGGCAACCAGGTGATCAGGCCCAGTCAGCATGGGTTTATGAAAGGCAGGTCCTGCTTGATGAACCTGATCTCCTTCTATGACCAAGTGACATGCTTAGTGGATGAGGGAAAGGCTGTGGATGTGGTCTACCTTGATTTCAGTAAGGCTTTTGACACTGTTTCCCACAACATTCTTCTCAAGAAACTGGCTGCTCGTGGCTTGGACTGGTGTACGCTTCGTTGGGTTAAAAACTGGCTGGATAGCCAGGCCCAAAGAGTTGTGGTGAATGGAGTGAAATCCAGCTGGAGGCTGGTCACTAGTGGCATCCCCCAGGGCTCAGTACTGGGGTCAGTCCTCTTTAATATCTTTATCGATGATTGGATGAGGGGATCGAGTGCACCCTCAATAAGTTTGCAGATGACACCAAGTTAGGTGCATGTGTCGATCTGCTCGAGGGTAGGAAGGCTCTGCAGGAGGATCTGGATAGGCTGGACCAATGGGCTGAGGTCAACTGTATGAAGTTCAACAAGGCCAAGTGCCGGGTCCTGCACCTGGGGCGCAACAACCCCAAGCAGATCTACAGGCTGGGAGATGAGTGGTTGGAAAGCTGCCTGGCAGAGATGGACCTGGTAGTATTGGTTGATAGTTGGCTGAATATGAGCCAGCAGTGTGCTCAGGTGGCCAAGAAGGCCAACAGCATCCTGGCTTGTATAAGAAGCAGTGTGGCCAGCAGGGCTAGGGAAGTGACCATCCCCCTGTACTCGGCTCTGGTGAGGCTGCACCTCGAGTACTGTGTTCAGTTTTGGGCCCCTCACTACAAGAAGGACATCGAGGTGCTCGAGAGAGTCTAGAGAAGGGCAACGAAGCTGGTGAGGGGTCTGGAGAACAAGTCTTACGAGGAGCGGCTGAGGGAGCTGGGATTGTTCAGCCTGGAGAAGAGGAGGCTCAGGGGAGACCTCATCGCTCTCTACAGTTACCTGAAAGGAGGCTGTAGAGAGGTGGGGATTGGTCTATTCTCCCACGTGCCTGGTGACAGGACGAGGGGGAATGGGCTAAAGTTACGCCAGGGGAGGTTTAGGTTGGATATTAGGAAGAACTTCTTTACTGAAAGGGTTGTTAGGCATTGGAATAGGCTGCCCAGGGAAGTGGTTGAGTCACCATCCCTGGAGGTCTTTAAAAGACGTTTGGATGTTGAGCTTAGTGATATGGTTTAGTGAAGGACTTGTTAGTGTTAGGTCAGAGGTTGGACTAGGTGATCTTGGAGGTCTCTTCCAACCTAGACGATTCTATGATTCTGTGATTCTGTGAAGATAGGGACTTACCTGTGTGGAGACTCCCATCTATATTTGTAATAAAAACTTGCACAAAACTACAATGTAAATAACAGTTGTTCATGAATTTTTAAGTGAGCCATGACAGAGAAAAAGAAAAGAGGGAGAGAAACAGAAAGCTCTACAAGTTAAGCAGGTCTAAAAAAATGCAGCTCTGTATTTCCAGGACCTGCTTCTTTCTTTAAATCAGGCTATAACACACAGCACCAGCAATATATTACAACTACATACCTTCTATTTACAAGGTATCTAAAACTTCCCTGATTACCTGTCTCTCTTGTTTTTTATAGAGTATTTGGAAGGTAAAATGGATGACTTCTGTAATAAAAATGATAAAAACAGATAAAGCTGCAAAATGACAGGGAAAATCTCTCTTCTCTGGTATTTAGCAATCACAGGTGCATGACCTCAGATGGTTTTCCCAACACAAATGTGCTCCTTCAGCTTGGTGTAAATTTTCTTGAAAGCTACTTCCTGCTTTTCCCTGATTCCAGGCTGCCTCAATGAATTACAGATATCTCATACCTCCATCTCTTCTTGCTGAGCAGCTCACCTAGGCCTCTCTGTTACACTCCCATGGTTACAGCTAAGCATCTGAGAGGTTACAATCCATGGAGGCAGGAACAGATGCTTCCATACTAAGTGGGAATGAGAAAGTGAGCCATAATGCAAAAGAGATAGAATAGGCACTTATATTGTAAAAATAATTATAACACTTAGATCATGAAGAGAAGAGAGGCACAGACTAGCAAGGATGGTAGCAGCATTCTCCCTCCAGCTAGTGTGTTCTTTTTTAGTAGATGTAGAACTGGTCCTCACATTAAATATACATAAAATACAAAGATGTCTGTAGTGGAAAGGGTATGGACAGACAAGAGCACACTTTACATTGTAAGCATATTGCACGTTGTGGGGTAGAAGTTTTCCTTCTCATTCACTACCTTTTAGTTTTAGGGTGACACCAAAACTATTACAGGAATGCATGTAGGAAATAATAATTTAAAAAATAATATTAATAAAATGAGAGAGAGAGGGGGAGAGAGAGAGAGAGAGAGGAGAGAGATGTCTGCATTGGCATCTGTCAGCTAAAAAAAATTCTTCACCAGAATTAAAATACACATTCAGATAACTGCATATTTCCTCAAGGGATAATGCTAATACCTAAAAAATGAAATAAGAGGGGAGATAAGGCAGTAGAAAACTCCCTGAGCTACTGTTTTTAAGTTTCTTTCGGTGACCTTAAGTGTTGCCTTGCCCTCTCCCAAACTTCAAATTGACTGTCCTTTCCCTAAGCAACCATAGAAATAAAAGGAAAGAGGTGAAAATAATCCTTTTCCTATTGCAATATCATTTCTACTCTGGGTAATATCTTTGTATCTTGCCATTCCTTCACCCATTCTTCCTGATTCTCACACATAAGATGTAACATGCACAGCACCAATGTGCCATCTGTAAGCACGGCTATGTCACTGGCTGCCAATTTTTTTTATATAAAAGAAAATGAGGCTGCCACATGTTCTTAAATAAATGTATATATTAAATGAGAAGATAATATTTTGTTTTACACATCATAGTTGTCTTTATCTGTTGATGTACAATAATTCCTATTTTCTCAGCCTTCAGCAATTAGAGCATGTATCTGTAATGCTGGATATGGCTTCCCTCAAATCTTTTATGTCATTTTGTGCTATTTTTCTATCAACAGCCACTTTTCTTTCACAATCCTTTTTATAAATATGGAACAATCTTAGGATTTTAAAGGAAACAATTCTGTGCCTATCATGTACATTTTAGCTTATAGAGCAATTTGGAGAAGCTGAAATAAACACATATTTTGAAGAATAACAGGTCTTCCATTGCTAGCAAAAGATATCTAACATGAAATACATTGGCTTGTTTTTATAGTTATACAATATGAAAATGAAATTTAAAATTGCAGTTTTAAGTGGGTCATATAGGTGTATTCTGCCTTTTTAATGCATAAAATCATTAACACCTTATTTATCTCAAACTTTTTATTACACTATTCGTGGGTAGCATAGAAACAAAATAGAGATTTTTTTCTTGCAAAAAAAGTTAAATTTTCAATAAGTTTCAAAGACAATACAAATCTATCTGAAAATATTTTCTCTAATAAAAAGACTGATTGCTTCTTGAATCTTAAGCAGCTTAATTTTTTAGCAAATCCTAGGTACAGGCAGGGGGTCTTTTCTTTTTACATGTTGTTTGGGTGTACTTTATTGATATATTCCTTTTCCTTGTAATATATTCTCATCCTTTGTGCCTCCATGAATTTTATGCCTTTGTCATCCAAAACCAGATGGTCATCTCAGTACTCAGACAGAAATTGATTATTCTGTGGTGGTGTTATTTCCACTTCATTTCCCTTTTTTCTCCTCATGTCAAAGGAAAAAAAAAAAAAAAAAAAAAAAAAGGAAACTGATTTTCATCTGTTTTTGAGCAGATTGTTATAATTTAAAACCAGTTATGATTTAACTCTCCTCTCACCCTGCTTCTCTCAGTTAAAATAACCAGACATATTTTATTATTACCACAAACAAGTGTAATACGCTACAAATAGCCAAATATATTTGCAAGATCCAGTATATTTTGAGAGGAAATACATATATCTTCTATTATCAGCACATGGAAGAACAGCACAAGTTTTCTTTTCATCCTCCATACATGTGGGCACTTCATTTTGGTGAGGAAGACATGCTCTAGGAATCAAAGGACAGGATATACATATTTTGCTTCAATTTTTGTTCTTTTGATGAGGTTGTCAATTAAAAAGATTGCTGTAACATACATGTAAATTTAGGTGTCCTGTGGATATCTTAGATTGAGTGCACACAGTCTGATCTCAATAGCTTTGTGTCTAGCTATCATACGGGTGGGATACAACCCAGAAATTCCTATGGTGGTCCTTGCCTAAGTCAAGAAATTATGGTTATAAACTGCACCAAATAACAGAAACAACAGGAAAGATAATTTTTTCTTCATTTTGCAGATAGGCAAGAATTCACAAAACAAAACCAACAATCAATGACAAACTAAGAAGTGAACTGTTCCATTACTCCATCTCATCACTTCATCCTAGAAAGACTTTAAAACTTCCAGATTTGCTGACACCAATGGAAGTAACCCAAGTCTATATAGCTATGACATCACAAAGACACCAAGAAGACAATTTCCCCTTAACAGCCACACATCTGGGGAGAAGACAAATCTTGTGCTCACCACTGATAGATTAGCAATGCAGTATGCTGTAAATCAAAACTGGTTGACAGGGTTTTGACTGAGGATTCCCTGTCTTCTGCCTCAAGACATGAGTTATACAAAAGCTATGTGCTACAGTTTGTGTTGTTGAAAATGTCTTGGAAGTGCCTTTCAAGCCTTCAAGGCTTAAAAGAGATTTCAAATATTGTCCAGACACACTCTTGAGTCTCAGAAACCAGAAACCAGAAAACAAATTTTAAAAAGACCTTAACTACTTTTTTTTAAAAGTTATGTTTTTTCAGTAGATCTCTTGGGGCATGGTTCTTGATTTCAGAGCACTTTCTGTTCCTTCATTTTAGCAAAAAGAAAGTGCAAGAATATGCAAGAAAACTCCTAATACAGATAGAGATCCAGTGGTTCAATATCTGTCTGTGTAGTTGGTATCAACAACAGGGATCTGGTTTTTACAACTATGTTATCCTTTCTGAGGACAGAAGTAGGATTTACCCAACCAAGTGGAAAGAAAACATCCTTGCCAACCAGCTGGCCAACCCGGTGTAGAAATCTTTAAACTAGGAACAGTACAAGAGGGAGATGGTAACCCAAAGTCAGGTGAGGAAGTGGTGGCAAGCAACTATTGTTTATATGCCTCAAGACAGGCAATCAGTCATGAAATTCATAGCAGCTGTTCCTCTAGACTGACAGAAAAAAAATATATTTGTTTAAATGAGCTAGAGAAGGGATAAAACTACACCAGCTAATTTCTATCAAATGCTGATTATATATTTAGTTCTTCCTGTCAGCCTGAAATGGAAACATGAATCCATGCTAACAGGCCTCAGACCAGTGTGCTGCAACGTTTGAAAAAATCATGCCTGCATTGCAGTGCTGCAAGCCCTCAGAATTGCTTTACGGTCATGAGGTAACAAGGATCTGAAATTTTGAAAGAAATCTGCTAGGTTAGAGACATATCTAGTCCACCAAAAAATCTTTCACTCACAATACTGCTCTGCAGTCTGTAGGTCTTGTTCTCTTAGATGTGAGATTACTTGGTCTTTTATTAAAGAGAAGTCTTTACTAGCAGAAAAAATCCCTTTCTGCAAAAACACTGCCAAGAAGCCCAAACCAAATTGCTTCTGCAACACTACAAAAGTGCTGCACATGCAATCCTGGGGCTTCCATGGGAGTACTGTGCATATGGCTGTAGCATGGTCAGGATGGCAAAGCACTTGTTAAGTGCTGTATCTGCAGACCTAGGGCTGCTGGAGTGTCACAGTGAGATAATTGAAAGCAGTGCTGCAAAGGGACACTGCAGTCCACTGGTGAGCTCAATCTGTGCTACAAAGACTGAAGTTATTTAATGCAGCAGCAAATTACTTAGGTTACTCTCAGTGACAGCAAACTTTCAAGGATAAACCTGATGTTGCCAGTGAGTCTCAGCAATACTTTTGCAAGATGCACAATAGAAGTCTAGGATTTCCCAGTTCAAATTTAAGAGAGATGTGTTCACAAATCAACAGTTTTGTTATAATGTAACATATAGCATAAATTATTTTCTAATTTACACCACAAATTACCTTTCTGTTCAGACTTAAGAAATTTTCAATGAACAGCCACAAATACCTTAATATGTTGGTATAGTTTTGTAAACATTTCTCCTAGTTAGTCAAAAATTGGAGATTTTATTATTATTGTTATCTTAACACATTAGATATCAGAGACCCCAACAAGTCACTAAAAGCCTGCCTGACTGGTGATCTGGTGCTGAGATGTTGTAATTGTTGTTAGCAAAATCAAAATAAGCAAGAAAAGGAAAAGTAGTACGACATGATTGCTGAGGATTAGAGGACTTTCCAGGCTCAGCAGGAGTCATGGATTGAGAGTTTATCCTTTTCTCACATACAAGGGCACAGCCTCATAGCTAAAGACTGCTGGTATGGCTTAGCAGGTTCCACAGATACCTAGGCTAATTCTGACTATTTGAACCTAGATTGTAGAAAGAGTACACACTGTCATTTACCATCATTTTATCCTGGTTATTTGCTCTCTTCCAATGACATGACCATTCCCTAATATCTGTTTGCAGGCTGCCTCTAGGTGCTTACCCAGAGGGTATCTATTTCACAGTAAACCTTGATTCGGCTTTTCCAGTTTAGGTTATTTTTTATCTCTCTCCTAAATGGCCTTTAACTTAACTGCAGGGTGGTGTTTTGTTTTGTTTTGTTTTGTTTTGTTTCAGTTTAAGTAAAGACCTTTAGTTTCATAATAGCTCAAAAAATTTTAAAACAGCTAAGGTACATTAACTCCCTATTAATTTTATTTCCAGTAGATTGAGAGCTTTGCATTTTAGAAATTTCAAAACTCTACATAAAAATACAGTTATGTTTGAGAACTAAATAAAACAGTATGCAACAATTCTTAAACGTGAGACTAATCCTTGAGGCAGAGAAAGTCTTCAGTAAGAAAATATTAATTCACTCTTCTGTTCTGAAAAAAATAATGTATTTAATTCAAAGACTCAGAAAGCACTCAGGATACCCAAAGCAAACTAATTTATGCTATCAGTTTCAACCATGCCAAACACAGTAAGGATTTTATGTCACTGTTAGGAGGAATGTTGTTTTAAGGACACATATGACTGTTTAGATCATCTGGATCCACGTGTTTCCTTTTTCTCTTTTTTTTCAGTACATAAACATGTACAGTGCTGATCAGCCTGGTACCATCCAGAAAGCACATATTCTCACAGTGACACTTTCACTGTGTTTAAAGACCCAGTGATAAATAGACTACTTATGCAAAGAATAACTTAAGTAAATAATCACTAAGCACCTGAATCAGAACCTAAGTTTTGTTCTCCCTTTCAGCTTCAGCTGATGGCCACAGAGGAGGAAATATTAGGACAATTTGCTTATCTATTTAACATCAAAGTGCTAAACTAATTAAAAGCAACACAAAGGTTTTTGTGTGCAGAAAAAAACCAATGGAGACAACATAAAGATTTAGGTACAGTTCCAAAATCTCTGTGTTACACTTCTGGCTCCTTTCTTATCAGTGACTAGAACTAGATCAAAGGACATACCCTGTTTACCTCCATAGTCACAGAAATCATTGCACTGCATTTTTCAAACTAATGCTGGCTGCCTTGTTATGTTTAACTTGGTAAAGCTAAAGAATCTAAAGATGGAAAACTAAATTTGGGTGGAGCATAGCACCAAAGGCTGTGGGTTACAGGTGGCCAAGAGGGGAAGTTTTAATTTAAGGTACAGTCTTCTCTTAGTGCACACAATTTTAAAATATTTTTTAATATAGTTTGCATTTTAAGATGCTATTTTATAGGCAATAAGTGTACAGCTTTGGGGAATTTTTCTTTCGTATTCCAACAAGTGTCACGCTATTATTCACCCTGTCTCACAGGGTGAAAATCTGCTCCCAGGAAAACTGTCAGTGTGTAGTGGGAGAGATTGATGTTTGCCTCCTTTTCTTCAGACTTTCAATGGGAAATCAGAAAAAAAGACAGAAGAACAAAATATAGCTTCATGGCCAGGAGAGCAGACTACTGCCTAAGGGGAATCAGAGTTGTTGGGCAAGTCGCTTCAGCTAAAGTCTTTGCTTGTGCACTCTATTTTTCAGAGTCTTGACTTACAATATTTGTCTAATCTACCCCCGACAGTGTTTGAAGTCTAGCTTGTGTCACCTTGTCATTTCAGTAAGATTGCCTCCCATTTTAAGCAACTTGTCTGTCATCCGTAGGGATTATTGGGATCACAGCAGAGATAAACTCTGTGTTAATAAGTGTCACATGAAAATCCAGATTTACACCTGTAGCCTTGGGCATGCCTAATTGCTCTGTGAGATGACAGATGTGCAACCTAGTCACATGCAAAAACTTTGTCAAATATAGGAGGTTTGCATAGCTTGAGTTTTCTTGAGACCTATTTTTTTTTTATCTATTTTAGCTGTTAAACTATACAAATGTTTGTAAGATGCAACTGATAATAGCTGAAAATATTTAAAACTTGATGAACTTGTGGTACAGAAGCCAAACTGGAATGGAAGTGGCTGTGTCAAAGCCATTAAAGTATACTGGCCTTCAAAACAAGGCAGCAGCACAAATTGCCCTTGGAAAAGGTCACTGTATTGTGCCATCTGACCCAAGCCAAAATCATGACAGACACTATTCTAAGAGTTTAAACTATTGACTTCCAGTACTTCAGAATGGCCCCAGAACAGTTTAATTTAATGGTATAGAACTAGCCCTGGTACCCAGATTTCTACCAGTGTTTTTAGGACAGCAGAAGACAAATATAGCACCACCTCTCCTATATCAAGCCTCATCCAAGTTTACAAACACTTTACCCAAAAATGGGAAGCCCAAATTCTTCAATCAAAACTCACAGAATCATAGAATCATTCATGTTGGAAATGACCTCTGAGATCATCTCATCTGACCTATAGCCTAACACTGCCAAGTCCACCATTAAACCGTGTCACTAAGCTCTATATCTAGACATTTTCTGAAGACCTCCAGGGATGGCGACTCAACTACTTCCCTGGGCAGCCTGTTCCAATGCTTCACAACCCTTTCAAAAGTGAAGAAATTATTCCTAAATCCAAACTAAATCTCCCCTTGTACAACTTGAGGTCATTTTCTCTTGTGCTATTGCTTGTTGCTTGGGAGAAGAGACCTACTCCTACCTCAATACAACTTTCTTTGAGGTAGTTGTAGAGAGAGATAAGGTTGTGTCCCACTCCCCTGAGTCTCCTTTACTTTAAGCTAAATAACCCCAGTTCCCTCAGCTGTTCCTCATAAGACTTGTTCTCTAGAGCCTTCACCAGTTTTGTTGACCTTTTCTAGACAAGCTTCAGCATCTTAATGTCTTTCTTGTAGTTCATCAGCTTTATTTGTAACATTCTAAAGGTAACCATATCTTCCATCTTCTTTCTCAATAGTGAAGAAATCATTTCTGTGTAACTTTTCCACGAGAGCTACAACCTGAGCAAATGCCATTGAAGCAGTCTAAAGTAAACATTCAGCATGTTAAATTTCAGAACAAAAATTTTACCTTGCCCAAACTACTAGCAATTGAAAACAATGACTTACAATACACAGGGTCAGGCAAATTTAATAATGAGCAATGTTAGAGTTCTGCAAATTACATTATCTATCATAAATCAATTATTGCTGATGATTATATTTCTTAACAATTTTCTTGGGCTACTAAAATTGTAAAAATAAGGTGTGCCTACACTTGTCAATAATGTTGTCATTTTATCACAAAGATATAAATTGTTTACAAATCCCTTGACTTCTGTTGACTCACCAATAATAAATAGATTTCAACATCAGCATCTGGTATTCTCGTTTCCCTGGTGGTCTCTTTAGATAGATAAATTGATTAACCTTGATGGAACCCCGCAAGCATTGTCTGCACATTAAATAATAAATTAATGAGTTTCATTTATTCAATTAATTCTGGTTACTGCTTCAGCTGTGTCCTTAGATGCAACTTTGACTTTTTGTCTTTTATTATTGACTCCTTGATAAAAGTTGTATATAGTGAGTACAGCAAAAAGAAAGCCAAATAGAGAGAGGTGAATTGGTACTCACCTAATATTCTTTATAATCTCATTAAGTTCAACAGGAGTTCTGTCATATCTGTTTCACATTTATATTTTCAAGTGTGCCATAGTAAATAATCATGCACTTGATTTTATTTATTTATTTATTTATTTAATGCTGGTACTTCGTGTGTGCCTTTTTTACCTTCATGATGATTTGCTTACACTGTGAAATTAGGAACAGAGTGATTCTGAACAAGGCAGAAATTTCTTTTCAGCAGCCCGTTTGAAGTCTGGTTGTATTTCTCTCAGATGGATTTCAAGTTTAGGTAGAATGAAAGAATTTCAATTATATACATGTATTGACAAATAACGTCATACATGTTGTACCATAGCATATGAAAAAATTGCCTCCAGAGACTCAAAGCAAATGTATTGATTACACAAAATATTTCTCAAAATAAAGCTAAATCAAGATAAACATTAGTTTCAATAACGTTTCCAGGGAAAGAAAGCCAGAAAAGAAACTGTTAACTGAAAACTTACAAATACAAACAGAAACTTAAGGTTCAACTTGTTTTGGAATACTATTACACATGACAATTTTGGTTTCTGAATGTAATATAACTTCCACTTTGAGCTTTTACAGGTCACAGATTTTTTGTTAAGTACCTGCAAGTACTACCTGGGAGAGAGTTTGTGATAAGCTGTAAACACATTTTTTTCCACAGTTTCAACTGTGATGGAGAAGGTTTGGTACCTGGTAGGATCTTTTATGAAAGTGCATTTGAATATTACCATATAAGCAAAATATTAGTAATGTTACTTTGCAGAGAGAGAAAGGGGGGCATGTGAACAGATGTGCATACACATGTCAAGAGAACAGTTAATGATTTTTTTATACGGCACATTTAAACTATAATAGATCAGTGCTTGACTAACTGTTTTCTGTTAACTTCAGCTGACACAGGACACAGAAAGTATCCCTTATACAAATGCTAGACCATACATAAATGAGATTTCTGTTCAAATTACTTAAACCCCTCGGTGCTGGATATGCCCCCTTCAGACTTAACCTGTAATAGCTTCTCAAACTGCAGTCATCGCTGTCATGTGTTTCCAGTGTACCAGATTATAAATGTTATAAATTCTTATTTCACCCTCTTAAATCCTGCAAAAAGGAGGTGGCAACATTTTGTACTCTGGCACTTCCTAAAGAACAAAATATCAGCAGGTTATTTTTCCTCACCGTTCTCAGAGAACAGTGGTTTGGGCATGGTGACTTATCATGAGAACCAACAAAAGAAGAGTTACGGCAGAGAAACACTAAGATGTACTTTTGCCTTTATTGCAATGACTAGAGGCTATGCCTCCCCTCACTGGAACCAATCCAACAGTCAGGCATCTGTTTTCTGTTCTTTCCTGTCACATCCCCTGGGTCTGGGTGTAAAAAAAAGAAAAAAAGAAAAAAAAAGACTTTCATCAAATAAATATGGTGCTTTACAAGAAAGAATTGTATTCTAATTGTATTCTTATAACATTATAGAGAGATAAAGGTGACAGAAATTAGGAGAGTGACCCAAAACAGAATAATCAGTGTAGAGACAACATTTCCTTAAGATCTGGAATGAGATCTGGGAGCTCAGCTTTAAGATTTGGCTGTTTGTTAGACAAAGCAGAACTGAAACATGAATCTGGTGACTAACAGCACTGACTAGGTTATTATCAAAAATTTCATCTGAGATTTGAGAAAGCTCCCCTGTAAAATTTATTAGTTTTTTTCTGACAAGAATACAAACATAAAAAAAGAAAAAAAAGAATATTATTATTTCCAATAGAGTGTATTTAAAGAAAATTTTAGCTTAGATATAGCAATATTTTATAAGATATCTTATTGATTTTTTCACCTGCATTTTTGAGCTTCTCACAACGTTTAAGAAAAATCACCAATGCTTTTAAAGTTTTGTCAGTGAAAAAATTTACATGAGCTAAAATGCTAGTAGGAAAAAAGAGGTGAAATTTTAATCTATTTCTTTTGGGAATACACAACTGTGGTAAAAATTGTCATCTGAGCTGTGAGACTCCAAAAGTCTTTATGAGCCATATAAAATAAAAAAAGAAAGACATCTAAGCACAAGTGTTATTCATGTACTTGTTTAAGCTTTTGTACCAGGTAGTTCATAGAGATGGAAAACAGAAACTGGTGAATAACAAAACAAGACTATGGACAGGTTCTGTTTTAGTTAAATTGTCAGAACCACCATCAGCAGACAAGTCTATAGTTCAAAACTTCTTGAAGCCTGTGTGAATCTCCTTATTGAACTGCACCTCGCATTGAGATTTTACATTTCCTCTCCTGTTTACACTCATTATAGTTCATGATGTATTTAATAATGTGTAGGTGAGTACTGAGTGGGAGGAGAACTGCGTCTGGAATACATTTCTGATTGCTTCCATCTGTACTCTGTCAAAATTGACAAGAAAGAGAGTAAGAAGAGTGTGCTGCCAGATGACTATGCAAAACTTTATTGAAAAATTAAAAATCACTTCCAGAATGCAAGTAATAACATGTTAGGCAGACTCTCATACAGCACTAAAGGACCTTCCCTCATTTTTTTGATGGAAAATTTTACTTGAAAAAAAGATTGATTAGAACTTTGAATACCACGATGGCCTTTTGAAAAACAAATTTGAAATACTAAAAATAGTAAAATTTTCTCATATTGCTAGGGCCTTCCTTTCTGTGTCTGAGCTTACTGAGCAAGCCTACTCAAGTCAGCACGTTAGTAAATTTTATTGTCTTGCAGCAAGCCAATTATCTTGAAAGTCCCAAATGTTTACTTCTCATATGACCTTAGTTGCCTTGCCAGCTACAACCTATGCCAAAACCTGAGTTCTGCTCTCTGAAACTGAAGAATATTCAGCATAATCTCTGTTTATCCATTGCAATTTATGTACAATGCAAACGGAGAGATAATGGACCAAGAGGGAAGGGATGCTGCTGAATGACACATAAGAGAAATGCACTTGTTTCTGAGCAGCATCTCATTCCCTTAGCAGATTGTTTCATCAGCAGAAGGTAGTTATCTACCTAGTCACAATGGGACTAGAAGTTAACAATTTACTTTAGCTTTTGGCTTTATTCACCACCAAGCCTCATTCCTTCAGAAGCAAGGTGATTATGCTTTTTCATTCCCAATGTGGAACCAGCTTTCCCTATACAAACATTAATGAATTTTCAGTTTGTCCACCATAGCAGTTCTATATTAGGCTACCCATAAACACAATTCATATATTCATATTTAAAAACAAAAAAAAAGTATAAGAACAAAAATTCTCTGAAGGATATATTTTAAGTATTTGTTAAGAGCTCATTAAAACAGGAAAGGAGAAAAGACATAAGTCGATTAACCATGATCTCATCTCTTGACATTATAGGATACTTAATTATCTAATTACTTATATTTTCAATATAATGCCAATTTAAATGGAGCTTAAATGGGCCACACTATCAGGATGTTTCTGCAAAATGTAGAGTGGTAGGACTTGAATCTTTTTACTAATAACTTGGCCTTTATAATTTTCTTGATATCCAGAGATTTGAGTGGGAGGGGAAGTGTAGGAAGAGGATTAAGGTATGAACTAATCGAGAAAGGAGTCCTGTCAATCCATCTTCTGATTAACCAAAACTCTCTTTGAGCCTACAGTGGCATAGACACACTAAAATATATTTACACCAAGGATTAATAGAAGTAGACTTGCATTCTTACGTACAGGCTGGACAAGGTACAGTGAACAAACTGGAAATCTGCACACAGAAATAGGTCCTGTATAGTATGTATGCCTGATTCTTTAGGATCTTATATAGTCAACTTTTTGGAATTATTTCATAAGATTATATGTCAAAAAATAAATAAATAACAAGGGGGAAGAGTTTACAGTCTTTATGATTTCTTTCTGAATGAAAGCAGTATGTTCTAATGGTAAAAACATTTAAATATTTCTTA
Organism: Anser anser; assembly: GCF_964211835.1. NCBI lineage: Eukaryota > Metazoa > Chordata > Aves > Anseriformes > Anatidae > Anser > Anser anser. The sequence continues at coordinate 53,286,495 of NC_139724.1, forward strand.
CTATCAGATAGTTGTCTTACTAATGAGAACTGTATTCTCATCTTCCATGAGAAAACATCTTTTTGGTTCCTAATTTCTCCATCCTTCCTTCTCTGAGGAGTAGAAAACTCTATGAACCCAAATAACACTAAACAGGGTATTTCTGCAGTGAGCTTAGACTCTTAGAGTCAGTAACTCAGAAAACTATGTTCTACTTATGTCTGAATGACATAAAAGAACCATATTTCACTTCTAATCTACGGATTTTTAGAGAAAGAGAAGCCAGTTTCTCAAGGAAGAATCCACAGAGATATCTCCAGGGAAGAAGAGCCACTAGAGGAAACTCCTTAAAAGCCAAAGAAACACACCCACACAGGTAAGCCTCAATAAAATATTTCCATCTCTTCATGTTTCTGAAAAACATGCATGTTTAAACTTACTAGAAGTCATTTTAATTTTAAGGGACAGGCCTGACACAGATACTGTTGTGTTCAATTGTATAGCAGCATTTGCTGCTGTTCCTGCTTCCAAACTCAGCCAGAGGAGAAGGTACAACTGAAACTAAAATGCAATTATTAGGTGCAGCCTCCTGGATTCAAAAGGAGAAAAGCAAATGGTTTATAGTTGGGGAAAGGTTTCCTATTTATTTTTTTCTGGAGTGCACAGGGTGTCAGCAGTGAAGATCTTGACAGTTGAACCACTCAGAGATCTACAGAGATGGATCTGCCTTCACTGAGACTCCACACTGCAGAGCTGTACGAAAACAGAAAGCCTTCTGTCATTCTTATGTTAACAGGAGCCTTATGACTGCTTTAGAAAGTTGCAAGAGTGGATATTGCCTGTGGAGAAGGAAGATTAGACATTCACAGATTTTTTTCCACCTCTGAGTAGCCTCCACAGGCCAGAAATTCTGATGAGTCAAGCAAAGCTATGCTATTCAATGCTCTGCCTCCACATACATGCACTGAATGTTCAGAACAGAGTTCATGGGTGCTTTAAAAACTTGAGAAATAATTATGACTGTTTTGCTAGAAAACGGCAGGGACGAGCAGGGGAGCATGACTGCCAGTTGAATATCTAGACAGGAATGGGGTAGAAGTGTTTGCAGCAGGCTCATAATGGGAATCTGCAGGGATGTCAATAAGAGAAATAAAGCCTAGATATACCCTAGCCTGTGGTAAAGATATTTATGACTGCTTCGAGATTATGTCTGATGGTTTTGGGGATATGTCTGTGACATATTTCCTTTATGTACAACTGGCTAAAAAATATTGCTAATTTCTTTGCCTGGGATAAACAGTGGGGATAATGTGAATCACATGGAGCTTATAGATGATTCTATGCATGTGAGATACAGATCCTACAGGTGATTCTATTCATGCAGGTTACCTATTTTTAGTAAAAGGTGATGCCATTCTCATTTTTTTTGGGTGGGTGAATCCAAGTCATTGTAGTAATCCAGAGGTTGGTGTTTTCACTTCATGTGGTACCAAGAAGAGAGATTATCTTCTAGTACTTCTCCGCCTGTTCTTCCTGTATCTGTCTGTTTCATGGAGTCAAGTGACAAAATGAATGTCACTTCATTATACAGCTGTAACTGCTTCCTTCTGCTCATCACTCACTGTTGTAGATCAAAGTTATTTGTTACAATTAGCTCCATTTTCACTTCCTTTTTTTTTTTTTTTTTTTTTGCAAATAATGTGTCCTTTATTGAAGGGCAATGCAAAACAAAAAGGAAAAGATTATTTTAAGGTGGTAGGGTACATAAGTGCTCCTGGCATGAAGACTTTCAGAATAGCTATTTTATGCATGGACAGAAAGCAGGTTAAAACTTTAAGGCTCTTTTTTATCTCAGTAAAATAGGCCTTTTTCACCGTCTGCTGCTGAGCTATGAATGCAATAATAGCAATAGCATTATAGTACCAATGAAACATATGTTATGGAATATTGATAGAAAACTCTCCATAGACACAATTAAACTTAGAGTCTTCTTAAAGTGTGCCATTAGCAACAGGAGACAAAATTCATGAAGAGTTGAGGCTTTTTGTTGTTTGCACGGGGACTCAGAGCAGATGCCTCCAGGGCCACTAGTTACCATTAAACAATCTGGGGATGTGCTTTGTGTTATGAAGAACCTGAGGAAAAGGAGAATTAAGGCTCCAGGTCCATGAGAACTGGCCTGGTTAGAAATTTTGTGTTCCCTTGAATATGAGGCAACAGATATGGGCTGAGAGTTTTCACAGGTGAAAAGACACAGGCCACTGAACTTTGCTCACTGTTAAAAAGCCACTGTCCACTTTCCTTTTAGAGATTTTCTATAAACAGCAATATACCTTTGTGGCTTTGCTGCTGTTTTTATTCTCTTGAAAGTAAACACAACAAACTAAGTGAATGCCTGCTGAGTGTTGTAATGATAAACTGACCCACTTCAAAGCCTCAGCAGTTTTCTTTCTCGGCAGCACTTGTGCAACAAGAAACTCTCCTTTTAGCTATTTACGTCAAACAGTATACAAAATACACTAGTCACATATGACAGCTATTTGTAGCTCTTGCTTTTTTCCTTATAACTGCAAAAGAATAAACATACTTAGAAAAGCCCAGGCAAGCTAGAGCACAGTGAATTATATATGTCAGCTAACTAATACTTACTTATTTAACTCACCAACAAAAGACCCTTGTATGGAGTTGATGCAGAATGAAAGCTCAAAAAAATTAACACTTCAACACTATTCCATTCCATTTTGGTTTAAGGTGGGGTTTATTTTTTTTTTTTTATATTATTTTATTTTATTTGTCTCTGTTACCATAGTGAATTTTGTGAAGAAAATCCAAGGGTTTTGAAAAATCTTGTGAAGGCAGATGGTTATTACATACTTTCATTCCTGAATTCCCAGACTTGAAAATCCAAAACAATGTGTCTTGCAAGAGGAGGATGGATGCTGCAAATGTTGTCAGGGTGCATTTTAATAGGAAACATCAATAAATGACACACTGGGAAAATGTTGACAGAGCAGCCTAGAAAACCACAAAGATGAGTTTTCATGGTAATTGCATCCTGCATAGCTGAAGTACCCCGTGTACAAGGAACAAATCTGTGTTTCCATTAAATGTGGAAATAGTTAGATACTCTCCGGGCTCACTGTGTCTTGGGTATACCACTCATCACTGTAAAGAAGAACCAATCCCATTCTCTTTGAGACTTCTCACTATCTGTGTCAGTTTTGACTATCTTGTTAAATATCTTTTTAAGAATCTGCCTCTGTTGGTAACCTGAGGATAGTCAAGGTATGAATTTTAGGTAAAGGACAGAAAGAGAAGAAGATCCTGGAAGCCCCAGGAACAAAGGAGAATTAATGCAAATACTGTTTCACGGTTACTTACCATCTTTCATGACTTGTTACAGAGCAATATGTGATCTGCAAAACAGTGTGACATCACATGTATGTACTTTTAGAATAAGCTTCAATTTTCTCTGTCTTTTGACCCTTCCTCTACCCTGCAGCCACCTTCAATATTCTGCATTCTCCTCATTACAATCCCCAACAGTAACAGTCAAAAAATTTTTCTTGTGTATTGGTAATGATTTTGGACAACCCAGAGTAACTGATCCTCCAAAACTGACAGTTACTCAAAGTTTAGTGATGTTACAGAACAGTGCTTGAAACCTGACTTGTAGCTATTTATCAATCTATTACAAAGGCTAAAATTTTAACCAAGTGTTTACATGTTTATTGTGGAATGTTTCAATAGAGACAATAAGAAAACAGGCTTTTTTTTTATGCCTTTTTTTTTTTTTGGGGGGGGGGAGCAGGGGATTGTGGTTTGTTTTGCAAGACCCAGTTATCTCTAAGAAGTTATGTAGGTCTCATTGTAACAGTATTTCAAGATAGATATGTATCTTTAGGTCTCTTATTAAGCTACCATATATTTCCTGAATGTGAATGAGGAATCAGCATTTGTGCATTGCATAGTCAGTAAAAGAGTGAAGTGTTATCGCAGACACTGCTTTATACAAGGAAGATAGGCTACACGTTTCATGTTGAAACAAATTACATTACTTAGGGAATATGGGAAGGGGGTACCTCCAAAATATCTCCAGAATGAGTGGGGACAAGCTGTGAAGCAGGTGTGAACAGGTAGAACCTGTGAAGCAGGTAGAACCAAACTGGCCCTGTAGCCATGGTCTTCCACAGCTGCAAGATATTAACAAGTTCATTGGTGGCATCTTGCTTGTGAAACAGGCTAGTGATCATGAACCACACCTCTCAGGGGGCTCTGAAATCAGTCCCTGGCATGTATGCAGGAGAGCTATTATCCTTTCTGATAGCAGCAGGGTAGCCATGATGCAGCAGTTGCACCAGGAAATTAGTGCTTTGACTTTTGGAGTGGGAGAAACACCTGGCCTTCATTCTGTGGGGAACCTCTACATTTCTTGCCTCTCTGGGAGGGGCAGCTGTAGTGGCTCTGAGGTACCGCTGACTTCTGATGGAGTAGGTAATTGTGCCTCATACAGACAGGGTTGTCTCTCTGTGAACAACTGCTTCTATCCATGCAAATCCCTCCTCTCCTCTCATGCAAATTACCACGCGCTCCTCACTAACCAGCTTCAGCATCACTGCCAATGTCTCTCAAGGAAGCATTCATTAATCCAAGAATCTTAATTTCTTGTTCTTGTCTAGCTCAGTATCTGCATCATCCAAGTCACATACACAGCTTGAGCCTGTGGACATTGCACATGTGTACATGAAAGGAATCATCTTTTCAAAATGCTGTCAGTAACTTCAGAGTGATTACAAAAGTTGTTTATCCCCTCCAGACCCATGGGGACATTTTCAGTGACTGAGCTGAGTGACTTCATGGAATGGCTCTGTTATGTATTAATTCTTCTTGTTCCATTAGAAACTGTATACCCATAATTTCACCCTATAAATTAATGTACTGTGGATGTAATTGAGGCTTATGTAAATTTTTATGACATACTAATGGCTTGAATAGAACTGAAAATGAAGACTATCTTATAGAGGAAACTGCAGGCTGATAATGAAAGGTCTTACCAGAGACAGTGTGGAGGGAGTAATGACTGACTTTCGCAAATACTAATCCAAGCTGAGCTGTTCAAATTTCGAATATAATGCTTATATGTTTGGCCATTTATTTTACAAATATTTTAAGTAGTAAAAAATAATAGCAAATAATATTAAAAAATGCTATAAAATTAAATATGAAAATATGTATTAAAATAGTAAAACATTTTTAAAATAGTAAAATTATTTTTAAAATAGTATATATCTATACCCTCCTTTACAATTTCTGGTCTGGACTGGTGATGGGAGAGAAGACCACAATATATTCATTTTCTTCAACATTCTGAACTTATTCTGTCATAATATACTCAGATTGTTTAGACTTTTAATCACTGGAAATAATGCCTTTTAAAAATGGTAAAGAACTTTGGGAAATTAAATTCTACTACAGAAGGTGAGAATACAGTACCCTTGGGAAGGCTGATGTATAACAGTCCTTTGCCTTTAGGCTGATCTTTGTTTTATAGATAAAAAACCCAAGTGATCACCATCTTAACTTTTTATTATATAGCATCTAGTCCCAGAAATTCTTATTCCTGTTCTTCATGTTGCTTCTGAACTGAACAAGGATCAAAAGCAATCACTTATAAAGGAGCTGCAGTCATTTCACTCCCACAATGTTTTATCTTCTCTGCTTTCTCTTTCTCCTTTCATCTCCCATTAAAGCCTGTTATTGTTGGGTTTTAAAGTCATCAGGTTTCAGCTAAGTAAAGCCATGTCTTTCATTGCAGATACCTATTTTATTTGATGACCTTAAGATATTTATGATCATTTATCCATCAGAAGAAGGGTAGTTAAAAAGGGGTATTTGCCTAGATTTATAAAAGCAATAACATACAGTATTCTGGACACTATTTTCTCTTTAAAAAATGCTCAGTGGAAAGATTATCTTTCCTCTGACTTCAGTAAGCTTTGAATGAAGCCCCAAATGGGCAACAAATATTTGTGTATTTTGTTATTTTTTAGTCCAAATCTTGTTGGAATCGAAAACTTTTCTACATCTCCTTAGGATGACTTTTAGGGAATGAAAGCCCTTTCTTTTACTTCAAAGACTGAGTCCATACAATGCCTGCCATCACTGAAGATAGTTGATAATGCTGACATTCACCCCAAGAAAAAGGAAGACTTCATAGATGCCAGAGCATTTATAATCATAGAATCATAGAACCACAGAATCATTAAGGTTGGAAAAGACCTCCAAGGTCATCTGGTCCAACCATCCCCCTACCACCAATTTCACCCACTAAACCATGTCTCTAAGCACCACATCCAATCTTTTAGGAAATATATAGGTAAAACAAAGATAAAATAGAGCAAGTATCACTGGAAGAGCAATTTTGCAAACTAGCTAAGGTTCCTCTTCAGCTAGGAGAATTCCTCTTGAAGCTGAAGGAAGCCATGCATATTCATAGGACACAAGAAGAATAAATGGCCTTGAGTGTCCCAGAGACATCTGAATCAGTAACTGAATATATGTGACCATCATAGGACCATTGTCTGCCTGGGAACCCTAACAATGTTTAGTGCACCAGATCAAACCACTCTCAGATGGTCTTAAAACCCATCCAGAGGGACATTTTCTGCCTCTTTTTATATAGTAAGTAATTTTCCCTTTCATAAGTAAAAAATCATGGAAAATATAGTCATATGATTTGTTTTAAAATGCATGCAGCCTGAGCAAACTGTAGCATTTTACTATAGCAAAGCTCTATTAAAAATATAATTAAGTAAATTATTTTAAAATAGACCAAAATAACACCGGATAAGAAGCTTGGGATTTTTTTGTGTGTAAGATTTCTGGTTTTTAAATTTTCTTAATATCTTATCGCTTATCTAGGAAGAACTTTTATTTTTATGACTGATTGTTCTGGGGGGCAATTCTTACATAAGTCTGATTTACAAATGCTAGTTTCTGTTTAAGGATTCTCCCAATAACGAATGAATTTTTATGTCTCATACCTGTAAAATAGAGAAATTAAACTAGTACTTCATTAATCACACCAGATTCCACTTAAAGTTGGACAGTGAAAAAGTTTTCTCTCATTTTTACATTAATCAGGAGGTAAACTTTTCTCACACACCTACATGACAAAGCTGAACAGTACCACAATGAGCCTGAGAATTTCCCAGCTTTCTTGATTAAAAATATGTTTCAGTGCTGAAACAAGGCAAGTGAAACCTCAGGATGCCTGTACCCCAAGGAGTTTCTGAACATACATACACAGGTTGTTCAATTTCTATTAAATTTGAAAACCAAAGCTTAAACTGAAGGAACTTTCCCTTTGAGAAGTTCTCTGTGCCATAGCTGTAGAGGCAAAGAACAGAAGTAATGATATCTTACTATTTCAAATTATTAAGGTTATTAATACTTTTCCTTTGGGATGACTTATTCCCATGTGGTAGAGTTTTGTCATTAATCCAGGTGGAAGAAGTTGTGCTCCTGTGCAATCCCGTGCCTTTGGCAAATGTTCCATTGCTTCTGCTCCTAATAAATCCCACTGAACCCCATACATGTCTGTAGGCTATAAACCCCTCAACAGACATAGGTGGCTGTTTTCTCAGAAGTTAGCTAGTCTACTTGGATTGATTTGGGAACTTTTCTTTGCTTGACTAGTGTGAAATTACTACTGATTAACTGCTAACCTGAGCACCATGAGGAAAGTAATGCTAGAGGGAGCTGGGATTGTTCAGCCTGGAAAAGAGAAGGCTCAGGGGCGACCTTATCGCACTCCACAGGTACCTTAATGGAGGCTGTAGTGAGGTGGGGGTTGGTCTATTCTCCCACATGCCTGGTCACAGGACGAGGGGGAATGGGCTAAAGTTGCAGTACAACAGTACTTTATTAATAGTTTTGCTAAAACAAAGCTAGTTTTGCTAATTGTGGCAGGTTATCTAAATCTGCAGGTAGATCATAAGAGAGAGTGACATAAGATACAGTGATCACAAGTTATGACATATTCATCTGCCTACTGCTTTTTGTGTAACATTAGGTTTGTTGTAGGTTGGCCAAGGATTTGCTTATAAGTTTCATTAACTCTATTTACAGTACTTAAAAGTCAATTTGTTGCTTCTTTTAATGCTAGAGGGAAAGCCTCTATTAAAAAGCAACACCTTGTTTTATGGATAAATTTAACCAGCTTTCAACTGACTTCTACATATGTGTAAGAGGATACATCGTGAGTCACAATCTAGCATAATTAAAGGACCAAATCTGAATTTTCCAAGCTTTCCTTTCAGCTCTGCTGTGAGAGCAGTTAAAAACATTCAAGACTTCATCTTATGTAACAATATCTGATCACAAGGCGTTTATAGAAGAGTTTCAAGGCTACGTGAACAGATCATTGCATTGAATCCTTATGAGTCCAAAGCACATGTTTGTAGTGACTATAACTTCCAGTTTGTTTCTGAAGTTCTGTTCCTTCTTTTTAGTGCAGTTAACTCTCATATCAATTGCTATTTATACCATGATTGTCTATCCAAAGCAGAACTGTCTGCTTCTAAACCTGTTCCATGTAAATGTAAATCTGTAAGATCTCTGATGACCCACAACAATTTATTTGCTGTCTTTATAAAGGTCTGCTGAGAATAGAGAGGGGAAAAAGAAGGCTTGCTGCTCTCAAACTTCTTAGCATGCCTGCAGAAGACATAGAACACAGTTATCAGTAATCTCTGAAAGAGCAATATTAAATGTAGCAAAGGAAAATGTACATGCAATTTAAGTTATCCGAGGTGATTATTTGAAATGTGAATGGTTGTTGACGGTCTAATTACATGGCATGCGTCTTGGTGACAATGAAGTGGATTGTCCTTTTTTAGAAAAATGCAATGCATGCTTAAGAAGTACAAGATTACAGCTAGATTAAGAAATCACTAGCTGCATAGTTGTTTTATACGTGAAAAATCATATGATGCACAGGGAGGGACGATGGTCTCTGTATGTAACTTGTGTTGAGAAATCTTAATTGATTTCTGCTGCTACAGTACAAGAGTTGAGTATATTAATTTCACTATGCTAGGGAAGTAGTATATGAAGCAGAGTTTCCAGGAGCAATCTACCAAATAGGGAAAATGTGTAAGAATTTAAAATGAACAGCAGACAGTTTCATGCCATTCCTGAAGATTTGGGGAAAAGAGAAAGAGCAGACCATGCAATGACTCTCAGAGAAGCAAGGACTGCCAAAGCACACCAGCTGAAGAGTGCCACTGAGGAACCACCCAACTCACCTTTCTTCTAGGAACAGAAATCAGAAGGTGATATATGTGCTACTCTTTGGAGTAGATGGCAGAACTGTAAGATATTTCCTTGTCCCATACAGATAGAGAAACTATTTGGCAGTTCCTTGCTGAGAATGTGATCTAAATGCTGGATGAGCAGAGAGAAACAAATATAGCTCAGCTGCTGGTGATTATTTTACTCCTGTTGCCTACAGTGTTCAGATAGCTTAAATAATACTAAAGAATCTCAGCTGAGAGACTATCCACAGGGGGGTTTCTGGAAGCCTGATGAAGTTACTCATTCTCATATTCTGGTAGGTCCTGGATAAAAGAACAGCAGTGAGATTATGAGGGGATTAAGAAAGCATCAATGCATATTACAGGTTGTATGTAAATTAATGTTATAAATCCTCTTCGCTACCAGTAATTCAGGTGTTCTGGCCAAGAATTTTATGGAAGACAAGCAGAGAAAGGAATTAGAAGCCTATAGCATTACATTTGATATCAGTTTCTTTCCACTCCAAAAAGGCTTTCCACCATGTGTTTATGATGGATTTGTTTCCAGCAATCAACAGTCTTGTTGGTTTTGCAGAGGAAGATCATCCTGATTCCAACTTTTGACTACACACTCGCGGGTGATGGGAGTTTCTCTGAGGAATTACTTAACATTATGTTTAAAGTTAAGTGGAATGAAAGTTTACTGACAACTCTTAAACTTTGAAATTCAAAGCAAATTATTTTGGCATAAAAGTCTGAATTTGCAGTTCAGATAACATCTGGAGATAAATTATTTTATATTATGAATTCTGCTGTTTGATGGGTTTCTCTTTGCAACATACACATTGCTAATGTGTAGCAATAAATAAAATAAATAAAATAAAATGGAAGCATTCAAATTATTTCAGGAACTCCACAAGTTTATGCACAATATAAATGTGTGATGGAAATGTGTGCATTAGACATACTCAGTCATGGAAATTGTGTGTGTCATTCTGGGGTGAAACTATGCATGCCATGTGCAGACGGAGGAAATTCACATTCAAAAGAAAGCAAAACATTTTATCAATGGTACAGAATGTTCTGGTGCAAAGCATTTATGTCTGCTCCTTATTCTAATTGCTTTCTTGGCACAAAATAATTGCTTTTCAGTTTGACAAAAATATTTAGCAAATATGTACTATAAAATAGTCTGGTAGGTATTTTTCCTGTATAATTTTTTGTTATGTAGGGTTGTCTAAGGGCCTGATGCTTCAAAGACATTTGTACTTGTAAAAGAAAGGTTGAACTAATAAATTAAAGCGTTCAAGAAGGAGTTGAAAGGCCTGAATTAAAACATCAGTCTACAGTTGACAAAAGTACAGTGGGCAATAAAGGAACATATGGGTGTCTTCCAGGTCCCATAGAGATGGAAACATTATATTTTAAACCAATATTTTACCACTTTGCTGAAATAACACTTGGTGTTTTATCTTTGGGAATAGAGAGACGATGACTGTCCTGCAACAGCAACACTGACCCTGGGCAGTCTGGCTTTGTCTCCCATTCAGATGGGATCATGCCTGTCTTTAGAAGAGTACTGGGAAGAGTGCTGGAACATCATAGAATCATTAAGGTTGGAAAAGACCTTTAAGATCATCTGGCCCAACCATCACCCTACTACCAATGTCACCCACTAAACCATGTCCCTAAGTACCATGTCCATGAATACCCCCAGGGACGGTGACACCACCGCTTCCCTGGGCAACCCGTCCCAATGCCCGACTGTTCTTTCTGAGAAGAAATGTCTCCTAATTTCCAACCTAAACCTCCCCTGGCGCAACTTGAGGCCATTCCCTCTAGTCCTATCACTAGTTACCTGTGAGAAGAGGCCGACTCCAGCTCCCCACACTTTCCTTTCAGGTACTTGTAGAGGGCAATAACATGAACACCAGACTCCACCAGACAGAGAACTGCATTTTGTTCAGCCAGGTCTGTCATCTTCAGAAGTAATCTGGAACGGAACAAATCCCAGATACTTCCTTATTTTTTCCTTCCAATTAATATGACAGAAAGAAGCATTGAGGAAGCTTGAGAATTCCAAATGATTTTCATTACAAGGCTTTAAATTTCTTTTTTTTTTTTTTTTTTGGGGGGGGGCACAGTGGACAGGAGGCAACTTTTATTCATCCTTTCCCTACTTTTTTTTATTTATTTATTTTGCTTTTACCATGGAAACACTGTGGCAGCACAGACATATCATTGTATTAACTCTTCAGTGTGTTTGGAAGAGGCTAGAGATTATGTTTTCAAAGAGGAGATGATGTTTAGTAAACGTCCCCCAGAGCACTGGGTCTCTCAGCAGAATGAATTAGAAGTCAAAGAGGCTGCTACACTTAATTAGCTATAGAAATTGAGTTAATTTTAATTACGAAGGAGAAAAAAAAAAAAAACTTTCAGCACTCTGAATGTATGAAATTCTACTCTGAAAACTGATATGTTGTCAGTAGTTACCAGTAATACCGTGATATTCCTGTTGTTTGAAGACTTAGGAGCAGAGGCACCTTGCTCACACCTCAGCTGCTCATGAGCTCCCTGGGGAAGGAGCTCTCTTTCAGGTTCACAGAAAAGAAGGAGTTGGATGGCTCAGAGCCCTGTATTCTTAAAAAAAAAAAAAAAAAGGAGGATTTAGAAGTGGGTGAACACTGTGCCTCTGTGCCTCATGCTGGGTGGTGAGCCCAGGACCTGTGTTCATTGTCCCTGCAGTCACTGTGGCAGCCTTGAAAAAAAAGGAGAGAGGAGCAGAGCCATAAAGAATTGATAGCTTTCAGGCTAAGGACTCAAGACCCTGTGAATAACATGAATATATTGCCCAGACCAGTTTCACTCTTGATGATGATTGCCTGTTTCCCTGAAAACTTTAACTCCTTATTTCCTCAAGCATGCCCAACACTCCAAAATCTCCATGCTCTGACACAAACAAATGTGTCTGAATGATCTATGCCCCTGCCACAGTAAATGTTAAACCTGGTGGGAATGGTACACCCAGAATATAGTTACAAGCCTGGATTAGGCTGTGATTACTTCTGTGTCAGTAAAAATAATGAAAAACTTACATTCAGCTAGCACAAGTAATATTAGCAGTAATGCTAGCTTTCACTCACTGCAGAAACCAAATGTTTTCCTGAGACCCATGGAGAGTTGGCTTCCAGCTCATGATTTTGCACAAAGTAAAGCCAATGCTGTCATACCTTCACTGCTCTTGTTTATTCCTATGCAATGCATGATTCAGTCACATACGAATTTTACCATGTAGTTACAACCACAGTTCATCTAAATCAAAAGAAGATATAGTCGGAGTTTTAATTGCAGCTATGATTGTGCTAACCACATCTCTTTGCACCACCATTTTCACTTGCAGACAGAAACATCACAGTTTGGAAACACTTGGAAGTGTTTGAATTCCTCTGTGTGATTCAGAGCACAAATGAAACACAAGTGAGATCATGTCATGCTCTACCCCATGTTCTGTCACTGTGCCCTTTTTTTTTTTTTTTTGGCTTGTTTGTACATACGTATTCAGAGTCAAAGCCTCTAACACAAAAGGCTAGACAACCAACTCCCCAATTCCAGGGTGAATTCTTTCCTTCTAGCTGTAACGTCTGAAAGGAGGTGGCTACTTAGGTTGCACTGGGTAAATCAATTGATTCATTTGTTTTTGTTGCAAAACATGATATCTCATATATAAACGTTGCTAATGAGGAACTCTTAACTAGTGCATTTACATAACTTAATGCTAATACATAATTTACGTAGGGATGATTTCTCTAGGAATCTCACCTATTTCCATAACACAGCATTAGCAATCACTGCAACTTCAACAAACAAAACACTATTTATTCTGTCTTTCTCCAGATTTTGTTAAATCACTCCCAGTCATGGATTTTCTTTATCTGACATAAGAACAATAGCTTAGTTTTGTGAGAATAAAGAGAAATATGTTTACAGGCCTTATTTCTCTTTGATATGAATAACCTTACAAAAATCACTATCTAACCACTTATGCTGACGGATGTTATATTCAGAATTAATTACTCAATAAAGAAACTGTATCCAGTCATGCTACATACCAAAGGGGATGATACCAAAGTGAAATACAATCAATTTAAGAAAATGAGTCTGAAGTGTTTTGAGGGGCTATACTTTTGAATCTATTGCTATTTTTTTTGTTATTATTATTTATTATTTTTGTGGTTTTGTGGCATTTTCTTAGTTTTAAACATTCTTATCCTTCCTGCAGTTTTGTGAAAAACCTTAGCAAATAAGATGAAACATTGACTGACAGACCACATAGGTAGGAAAGAAATTGATGGCATTAGATTGTTTAGTCGATTACATAAGTGAACAAAGTGAAATAATAGACTGTTAATGCCACAGGTTTTGTGGTGTGGAGGAGAAAAAAAAAATTCAGACAAAATTATGATTGTTAAGTTGATGGTTTAAAATTGGTATGTTTTTCTCTTTTGAAAAAATATTCTTATTTCAACATTACAGCAGGAAGACTAGGGAAGGAGAACTGTAATTGTTGAAAAGCCAAGCAATGACTTTTAATCCTGTATTTCAAAGTCCTCACATACACTTTTTTTTCTGAACACACACACACACCAAAAAAAATACAATAGTGGATTGTTTACATTAATTTAATCTCTTAATTTTTGCATCCACAGAAATATTTTATTATTCCTTTCATACCCCCCTTCTATGTACTTGGTTTCTTCTTTTCCTTTATTTTTGTCTTCCTTTGGTATAGACCAAAGGAAGATACACATATATTTTACATTTAGGTCAAGATACTCTTTTAGAAGCAGAAATTTATTAGAGTAGTGATATAGATCTGAGCTTCATTGTCAAATGTTAAACTACCATCACCTGAAAAAAAAATTGATGTAATTTAACACACGGTAGTTAACGTCTGTTCTAAAATGGTGTCTTTTTTCTCACAACCATTTTTTATGCTATTGCCCGTGAAAACAGGTAAATATTCCTTTTAAACTTCCCCTTATTTAGGTCTCAGAATAGATCAAATAAAATACATGCAAGCAAGTTTATGAACTTTCCAGTCTTTTATTTTTACGTTTCCATCATGTCATGCCAAACATCGTTAAAAGAGCATCTTTTCTGAGGAAGAGCAAAATGTACTACAGTCCAGCAAAAAGGTCAGAGCACTGGGCAATTTACCAGGCCACCATATCATGGAGGTTAAATGATCAATCATTAGTGAAACATAAAGATGCTCCTGTTGTTTAATTTCCTCATTTAGGGATGTGCTCAGCAGTAAATAACCAGTCTGCTAATGATTATGAACCCTGTAAATGTAGATCGTAAGCATAATTAAAGAACAGAAATGTAATGCAGCACTTTATCCTCATGGAAGCAGAAAATTCCTTCCTTTAAAAAGAGGTTCTGCACATGCCCCTGAAATGACACCAAACATTTCTTAGGTTGTTTTGATGAATTTCTGAGAATTACTTCACTTATCATGAGGGAAAAAATAAAGACTCTGGACAATTCCAGCACTTTAATATAAAACAAATATAGATATATGTACAGAAAATAATACAATTTTGAAAGCTACCTGAACCTCAAGATCATTTCATGTGCTGACAAAGAATTTTTGTAGTTTGTATCTATCTTTTTTTGCATGAAGTAGACTAGAAAATGTATCCTGAGTTATCAGATACAATCTCCATATTTGACCAAGTCCCATTATATTAACTGGATAGGGGTTTGGGATATATCTTATATGAAATCAACCCATATTAGAAAAAAAAATGGTGAAGCTGAGGAATGAAAGGAGAGCTATAAGATAGTTAAGCAACTTGTGAACAGGAAAACATCAGGCGTCAGTGCTGGAAAAGGTCTGGCAGGATGTTAGCAGTGGAATATGTGAGCAGTTGTTTTGGGACAGATCTGCCTGATGCCATGAAGAATGGTACTAGCTTCTTCTCCCCTTTCCCCCTCAAAAAAAAAAACAAACAAACAACAAAAAAAAAAACTCCAGTCCCTGCTCATGCTAGAGGGCTCTTCCAAAAGCTCACTTAAATTTCTTCTTCTTTCTTTCTTAAATGTCTTTCAAGTTCTAGTGTAGAACTACTTACATCTGTTTAAAACATTTGGTCTAAAGTGGAATATCTGATAACTCTAATATTTTCTGTTCCCTCCCTGGTATTTCTATTCCTACAAATTATTTACATGGATTAATCCCTTTCAGACTTTGCTTTTGATGGACTAAAAGCCCCCTGTTTATTTCCTTCCTTCCTTCCTTAATTAAGATCACCTCATAGCCCTTCTGCAGCTGTTGAAAGTTCACTCTGTCCTTTACTGACGACAGGCAACCAAAATCAGTTGCAGTAAATGAGGTTTGCACCAGCAGAAGGTACTTTAATATCTCCCCTATTTCTGCTGAGGTATCCCAGCTGATATATTCTAGGATAACATTTGCCTTTTTCACAGCTGTACAGCATTGAGGGCTCATAACCATCATTGGATCAGCTAGTATACATGGATCCTTTTTTCCTCCAGAGATCACTAAAATACTGAGAAACAGCCTAAGTAGGGCACTGTAGCAGTCCTAGGATTTTATGATAGGTATGTGTAGCTTGCAAGAGGAGAAAATTTTAATAAGACAATTTCTATGGAAATATAAACATTAATGGAAACACTATGAAATGCAGAGTTTCAGACCCTAGGTCTCAGGGTTTTTAAAGTCTTTTTTTTTTTTTCTCTTATAATTGTTTCTAGATGTTATATTACTAGATGTTATTGTAGGTAAAGTAAATTTCTAGTTAAAAAATAAATTAATTAAATAGCTGAGCAGTACTAACTTTCCTCCAACAGTGCTTCAAAATATAATAGAATACCTTGTCCAGAAATCCTTAATAATATGCAGACAGTATACTAATGAAAGTACCTCTAGCTGTATCAAGTGGAGCCAAAAGACTGATTTTACAAGTCATAATAAGTTCACCCCTCCTGGTTAATTGAAGCCAGGAAATTAGTAGCATTCCTTTCTCATGTACCTTTATGGCATCAGTGACAAACTACATCTTTGTCAGACTGGAACTGTAGTTCCTGGAATACCTCAATTTCAAAGGGAATTCAGAAAAAGCTGGAAGAAATGAGTGCAGCTTTTCTCTCAGATCAACTGAAATCACAGGAAAAAACAGAAAAGCTGAAAGAGAGGATGAAATGTACAAGAGGAGGACTGTCTGCCTAGGGTCACTGAAGGACCTCCTGCCTTGGGTGTTTGGAAATTTTTCTTCCTTCATGGCAGTGTTAGAAGTATTGGCTCTAAATGACCACCCAAACCTCCAGACCAAACTCCTCAAACTTTATCCTCTTACAAAAGATAGCGACATCCTTCCTGCTGTGTTCTGTCTCCACGTATGGATTCCCAGAGATGTTGCTTGCATCTACAATTTGCATATAAGGCAGAATTAACTTGGAAAACTTTGTGCAGATAGCTATGGATTCATACCTTCCAGATAAGCGACAACGTTCCAAGATGCCTCTTTCCCTTCCACATCCATCATTCCCTCTAATGGGATACTAATGTATTCATGATTCAGTAGCTGTCACAGCTGATAGAAAATATACTGAAAGATTACAGCAGAAAAATGGATCCTCTTCTCAACTTGCAAAAGAGTTAAGTTCAGTAGATAACACAACTTTCATTGAACAATGTAGAATATGAACATACTTTGATTTTTTCCCTCTTTACCTTCATAAAAGCGTTCAGTGAACTTTCCATTCTCTTTTTTTTTTCTTCTGTTCCTCTATTTCTGTTCAGAATTTGGGAAGTTGAGATGATTTAAGAAAAACCAATTGACTGACAGTTTCTCGTAGTGTGTATATATAATTTGGGTAATTATGATGGATACCTAACTGTAAAGAATCAATAACATATTTGAGTCTTAGGAATAGAAATCTGGACTATAAAAATTCTATATTTCTATTCCTCTTTCACATAGAATAATAGATGACAGCAGACTAAAAATATTACCAGAGCACAGACCATCTACAACAGTAAGCCAATAGTAATTGCTGGGAAACTGTTTTATTGAAAGACCTCTTTAAAAATAGCTCATATTGAGAATTAAAAACTAAAAATAATAAAAAAAAGTCTTCTAGTTCATAGGTAGTTAGAAAAAAGTGACATAGGAGTTCAATAACATGACAGTTTCAAAGATCATCAAATGAGGGATGTAATCAGAAATGAGAAACCAGCATAATATAGCCAGCGTGTGTGTTTGACAGAAATGAATGGGGAATGATCAGTGAATTAATACTTAATATATGAAATACTATTTTTCATTCCTTCAGAGAAAATTAATTAATCATGGAACTCCTTAAAAACTATATCTCTGAACAATTTACCTCATTTAATTACATTCAGGTTTCTGAACTGTCTGCAGCCATACTGTTATAATTTCTCATGTGTACTTGTTAATCAAAACTTAAAGTGAGAGTTTTTTCCTGTCTACAATATTTTCATCTGTCTAACTTAGCAACAACTTCAGAATTTTTCAACTTTAAAATGTTTATAATGGACTGCTTCCTCATCTGATTTCATTGCTTATGTCCTGGGCGTAGGTGGTTGATCATTTTAAGAATAGTGACAAAGACATGAAAACAGCATGATTTAAATAATCCTGTATAAATAAAAGATAATCAGGTCCATGGCACACCTTTTACTTCTAAATACTCTACAAAGTGACAGATTGTTACCTCCTACTGTACATAAAAGTAAGAAGCACTACTAAGATGACTAATCCATAGTATTCAAAGCCCCATAAAATGCAAAATGACAAAGTGAGGATTCTGCTTAAATGTATTCAGGAAGCTTTTAACTACTTTAACTGCTTTAAAAAGCTGTGGATTTTATTTCCTTCATGGAGGTGCACCAGTTATTTTTTTGTGAATTTGCAAAATATATCTATGATACAATCACATGAAAATTGCTGAAACCCATGTAAGAGTACTAGGAGTTTGTTCATGTGTTCTGAGAGGTTTGCCTCCCTTTTTGAGCAGCACCCTCAACTAAGAGATAAGATGCACACAAATTATTTTCCAAAGACATTATCAGCTTTCTGGTTTTAATCCGCGCTTTAGTTCTCTTTAACTGAAAATGTACAATATCTTCACTACTTCTTCCTATGAAATTTTGGCTAAGAAGCTAGAAAATATACAGAGAATGGATCATGGCTGTCAGTCACATATTAGAACAATGTTTCAGCTCCTCTTTAAAATTTTTTTTTTTATTATTTTTTTTTTTTTAACACAAGCACAGGCAGGTGATTAAAATAAATGGTTATAAACTTGTCCAGTCTTTGAGATTTGTTTTTTCAGATCACTTTAGGACTGCAATTGCATTTTAACCTTGTTATTGTCCTTATATGATAATCAGTGTACCTCTTCTTGCTCACAGAAGAATAGTTGGACATCTGTAAAAATCCAATTCTGTGGTTTTGGCATATGGCTTAGAGCACAGGAGATAGCAATGACTGCCTACTATTATTCAGAGCCTGGTACAATTCCTGTTCATGTATTACAGCCTTACAATAATCATCTCAGTAGCTGTATGCATTTAAGTATCTGCTGGTACAGTGCTCAGACAGGGAGCAAAGGATCAGCACCATCCGTGTTGTTCTTATAACCAAAAGATCAAGCAACACAGTTTCATAAAGCAGACAGAATACTCTCTGCATTAACCAATGCCCACAGAAATGTAGAAAAACAGCAGTTCCTTAATCTCACTGAGGACAGGGTTTATATCGTGACAGGTAATCACATTTGTCCCTTCTCCTCACATCATTTCATACATAGAGGCCAATTAAAAAAAAATGTATGTATTATAAAAGCACCAACACTTAAACCATTAAAACCAAAATGCAGTGTCCCCCCATGGCCCCTGGTTTATTCCCTGGGGTAAATGCAGTCTTAATGTGAGCGTGTAGGTTAGAAAACTTAATGTGAGCTCCCTTGCTGCTCCCCCTCCCATGGGCTGCAGGTGAGGGAAAAAGCAGCTCCGCAGAGCAGCATGTTTTCCTTCCTGGTGGAGTTGAAAAGCAACAGGTGTGATCATAAAACCATAACAGAACAGGAGTAAACAGGATCTTATGTGAAGGGCAGGGTGTTGAAAGTTCCATACTCTGTTGGCCTCCGTACTGTAATGGCATCCATGCTGTTTGTGGGATAGATCTGGTTTAATGACTTGTTGCAGTGGCTTCTAACCAAAAGATGCTTGTATTCAGCAGAAAAAGGAAAGAAAAGGAAAGAAAAGGAAAGAAAAGGAAGGAAAGAAAGAGAAAAGAAAAGGAAGGAAAGAAAGAGAAGAGAAGAGAAGAGAAGAGAAGAGAAGAGAAGAGAAGAGAAGAGAAGAGAAGAGAAGAGAAGAGAAGAGAAGAGAAGAGAAGAGAAGAGAAGAGAAGAGAAGAGAAGAGAAGAAAAGAAAAGAAAAGAAAAGAAAAGAAAAGAAAAGAAAAGAAAAGAAAAGAAAAGAAAAGAAAAGAAAAGAAAAGAAAAGAAAAGAAAAGAAAAGAAAAGAAAAGAAAAGAAAAGAAAAGAAAAGAAAAGAAGAAGAGAAGAGAAGAGAAGAGAAGAGAAGAGAAGAGAAGAGAAGAAAAGAAAAGAAAAGAAAAGAAAAGGGAAAGAGAGAGAGAGAGAGAGAAAGAAAGAAAGAAAGAAAGAAAGAAAGAAAGAAGAAGAAAGAATAAATAACCTACATCTTTTTGCTGGGAAGAAGGAGACATGGGAGAGCTAAAATATACAGTCCTCCCCGGGAATCCACAAGCTAAATTGTATCAGCACTTGGGGGGAAAAAAAAAAAAAAAAGGTTACTGGAGAATGATTCTGGTGTTCTTCACCTGACATTTTCCAAGGGAAAAAAAAAAAAAAAGTCACTTTCAAACAGTGATCTGTGTTTAATACATTGTTTGTGATTTCTGTAGGCCTGGGGATCTCCATTAGCAATTCTGTTTATACAGTTTTGTTTATTAAATATATGCACTGAGGGAGATGATTTTCCTTTATTTGCAGACTGGACTCAAGGCACTATAGACAGATGTCTTATTTTAAATTCAGGACATGGAAACAATGTTTCTTTATTTTATGAGCAAGAAAGCCCCATAATTTTCAGATGACATGTTCATAACTTACTTTCATTTCTGAAGTGTCTTTTTCAAAATACAATAAACTCAGCATCCCTTTGAAACCCATTAGGAGGACCCTTTATACACCAAAAAGTTACTTTAAACACCCTAAATTTAATGTGGTTTTTATACAAGTGTCTGTGGCACTGAAGTACTAACAGTGAAAGTCTGCTGAGCTACAGCTGAATGAAAATGGGGAAATTGCTGTCAGCAGTCCTAGCAAACTTTAAAGTAGAATTTAGTCGTGTGTGGCTGATGCATCCAATCATTTTCCTGCAATCTGTTCCCCTGCGTTTGATTAACCTTTTTTGTTGGAAGTCTCTGCCCAAGAGAAACATTTAGCTCTTATTTGGAATCAGCATAACACAGATATGCAGAGTACTGGGCAACCAGCAAGGAGTTCTGCCAAACAGTGATGACTTGCAGCTACAGCTGATGAAATTTATTTGTTTGAAAGTAGAATTTGACAGGAAAATGTGTTTTTGCTGAGAAAAAAAATATATATACATATGTTTGTCAATGGTTAGAAAAGTAACCCATACCCTCAAGATTTGTAGTGGAAAATGCTGCTGTCGTATTTCATCACAGATAATGCTTAAATGCTCTCATTTCTTTTTTTTTTTTTTTTTCTGGTATTGATCAGACCTCTCAATCAGACGACATTTCTCATGAGACAGCATAGCAAGAGCACTCTTCCATTTCCCTGTGTGCAAGCCACTGGGATGTGCTAAAAGACTAATCTTGTCCTCACTTCAGCCGTGAGAACGACTATGGATAAAACAGAACAGTGCAGCAGTGTTTCAGCAAAAGACATAAGAGAATTTCTTTGTCCTTTCTTCCTCTACAGCTGTGTTGGTGACTCAAAGTGTCATGTGGTTTGCAGGAATTTAGATTGCCACTGACCAGGAGCACTCACGTTGTTTTGGGGAGAGAGCATCATTCACCTGGTGCATGTGTAGGTTGTCTGCTCCTCTGTTTATCAGTGTGAGTCCTTATTACCGTACCAGTAAAGAAGAAGGTATTTGCAGTTATGTCTTAACAAATATCCTTACTGAAAACCTTACTAAATATTTCCTTTTCTGAATTTTATACTTGGCTAAGAATGGAGTTAAGATATAAAGTCAATTCAGTTAAACGATTTATACTCTATTTTGATCTTGTACTCTAAGGATGGCAACTGTGTCCATTTGGGAATTTCCTGACAGCATGGCATTTCATCAGGGATGTGATCCCTTAAAACTCTATCTTCATGTAATTTAGAACAAACGGAAGTGATCTCAAGTTGAGCCAGGGCCATGGGAAGTTAGTTTGGATATTAAGAAAAATTTCTTCATGGAAAGTGTGCTTAAACCTTTAAAACTTAAAGCCCTGGAAAGGGCTACATGGGGAAGTGGTGGAGTCCCTATCCCTGGAGGCATTCAAGATGTGTGGATGTGACACCAAGGGACATCGTTTAGTGATGGGACTTGGTAGGCCAGGTTGATGGTTGGACTTGATGATCTTGAAGATCTTTTCCAACCTAGATTGTTCTATGATTTTCATAACATCAGTTTTCAATAAAACCTGCTCTTCTATGCAATAAAGTATCTGACACAGAGATACCTCATAATCCCTACAGGCGAGGCACCTGTAAAATGTGAGGAGCACATGGTCACAGCCTGCTTTTCCTGAATTAATGACCAGACTTGAGCTTCATTGAGCAGCAGAAGCTTGGACACCTGCTGGGATCTTTCCAAATCTCCTACATCTGAGGGCTTCTAGCTGCCAAAAATCAGCTGAAGGCCAGAAACTGAGCACCTATGAACACTTTCTAGGATGTGACAGGCAAGCATTCTTGTCTCTGGGCTGTGAAGATTATATAACACTGGTGATACTTCACCCCGTATAACCAAATAACTGCTAGATCTGGTACTTTATTTCAGGTCTCCTATAACTTGAGGTCTATCTTCACCTTTTAAGCTATTTGGGAACACAGTAAAATGGTTTGGGTTCCTACTTCTTTTGGAGAAATATATGAAAATCATATCTTCTATTCATATGTTATATGTTCATTTCAACAATAATATCACAATATTAATAATATTGTTAATATAATAATATTATCAATATTATTACAATAATAATATTAATCTGATAATAATATTATCAACAATATTATCAATTAAAATAATTCAGAAGAACTGAATTCTTTTAATTTCTTATGTTTTGTGGGACAAACAAACATTTCCTGCCTAGGTATTGCCAAATAGTACAATTTCCAGTGGGACTAATCAAAGCATACCCTGAGAATTTGGTGGTTTGACCCCGTTTCAGAAATACATGACTCTTTTGATATTGCCAACTTATATATATATATATATTGCTGAAGAGAACTGTTTCTTTTTTTTATATCCATTTATGCCTCAGCAAGTATCTTTTTAACAACATGAATCATATGTAATGTTCTTTTTTGTATGCAAGCAATGAGAAAATATCCTCAGGCAACTTGTTTTCCAAAATAATCAGCTCAGGCATCCTCCACCTGGAAAAAATACTGTTGTGCTGCTGTGGCATGAAGCAGAGTGAATGGTGGAATATGACTGATGTGAGTGAGTGTACCACAAAATGTTTTTGTTTCAGACATTATACCTGTTCTCAAATCTAATTCCAGTTTTAGTGGTTTAGTTACTCAAGGGCAGACATCAAACACCTGCTCTGTCCACTCTCCTTCACAGCCAACACCATTAATTTTCCAAATAAGTCAGCACATCTCTATTTATTCTTTAATTGATTGGTAATACTGAGTTCTAATTGAGACTGTAAAATGAAATTTGCAGATTTGATTGTCTGCTCAGAGTTCAGAGCACTTCAGTGATCAGAGCTATCAGTCTTGTAAATGGTATAAGCAAATGCAAAACAAAATAGAGCAAAAAAAATCAGTGCTGAAAAATGAGCTCTCTCTCTGTGCTTACTTCCTATTCAGGTTATAATACAGGCAAGAGCAAAATCCATCTGGAAGAAGAAAATAAAACAAAACAAAGTCAAGGTGAAAACCTTGCACCCTTAGCAAGATTGCAATTGGCACCAAGCTGAGTGGTGCACTCGGTACAACAGAAGGAAAGGATGCCATCCAGAGGGACATGGATGAGCTTGAGAAGTGGGCCCATGTGAACTTAATGAGGCTCAACAAGTTTAACTGCACGGTGTTGCACCTAAGTTGGGGCAATCCCAGACATGAGGACAGACTGGGAGAAGAACTCATTGAGAGCAGCCCTGCAGAGAATGACTTGGGGGTTCTGATGGACAGAAAGCTTGACATATGTGTACTTGCAGTCAGGAAGGCCAACTACGTCCTGGGCTGCATCAACAGAGGAATTGCCAGCAGCTCAAGGGAAGTGATTGTCCCCTTCTGTTCTGCCCTTGTGAAGCCCCACCTGGAATGCTGCATCCAGGTCTGGGGCTCCCAGCACAAGAAGGATGTGGTTCTGTTGGAGGAGGTCCAGAGGAAGGCCACGAAGATGATGGGAGGGCTGGAGCACCTCTCCTGTGAAGAAAAGCTGAGAGATGGGGATGTTCAGCCTGAAGAAGAGAAGACTCCAGAGTGACCTCACTGTAGTCTTTCAGTACTTAAAGGCATTTATAAAAAAGATGAAGAGCAAATTTTTGCATGGGCAGATAATGCTAGGACAAGGGGAATTGGTTTTAAACTAAAAGAGTGGTGATTTCAATTATACGTTAGGAGGAAATTCTTCACTCAGAGTGAGGCGAGGCGCTGGAATAGGCTGTCCATAGAAGCTGTGGATGCCCCATCCCTGGTGTTCAAGGCTGGGTTGGACAAGGCCCTGGGAACCTGATCTAGTGGGTGGCATCCCTGACCATGGCAGGGGGGTTCAAACTAGATGGTCTTCTATAAGAACAAAATCTTTCCAACTTCATTTCTGAGGTGGCAGTTCATCCTGAGAAGAGCAACAGATTAAATACTGCCACAGTACAACCCATGACAGACATCTTGAAAACAACTTAGAATTGATTTTCAGACTGAGACGTAGATATAATTTGGGGAAAATACTATGGAAATATGTATTCAGTAAGAGGCGAGCAGCACAGAACGTTAACCATCATTAGCTCTTGTGCTAGTCATTTCAGATTCCCCCTCCCTCCTGAGGACCACAGTTAATGGATGAACAGTTTTGTCTTCATCCAAACTAACAGTATAACCATGGAAGAAATTCAAGTATTAAGAAAATAAGGTGACAATAAAGTTTAACTTCTGTTTTGTTAGCTGTTCTGTAACATGAATCCTGAGCTGTAATCAAGGGTGTTTTTTTAAGGGTCCAGATAGGACTTGCAATATAATTCTGTTTTGAGACACATATACCTAAAGACTTCTACACCAGTCTGTACAGCACTGACTTTATAAAAGTCTATGCTAAATGGAGATACTGAAAAAATAGCATTCAGTGTAAGGACAGGGAGTCTTTCCTCTTTAATGAAGTTCTTTCATTCTTCTTGCTTCTGATCCACTCTAATTCTAATTTTCCATTTTTCTATGCACTTTGGCCCTCAGTTCACCCAGTCCTCCTCACACTCTACACATTTTTTTCCATTTTTCTTATGTATCCTTTCTGCTGTGAGATTTTTTTCACACATTTTTCTTCTTGCATCAACTATTCTCCACAGCCTCAGCGAGATCCTGATCCTTACTAGTCATCAGAAAGTACCAGGGGTAAAAAGTAAGATTCCTTCTGATTTTGTCTGTTTTAGGAAGTACACTGAGCAAGGAAGCACCATCTGAGATTTAAGACAGAGCTTCAATGCTGTATTCAAGGGCACAGCCTACATAAAGAAAATTACAGAGAGTTTTACTGTAACACATTGATTACATGCACTTATACCTCTGCAGCTGCAACTCCCAAGTTTAAATTCACAAGACAGTGTAACGGTTTAATTTTATAAAAATCTATATTCTCTTTGATTATTGTACTAAATTTCGCTGCGTGAACCAGCACAATTTTCTGATGTAGACTATATGAATAGCAGTATAGACTGTTACAGAAGCTGTATAGACTATTAAAATGCACACTTCCAAATAAATGTAAATGTGAAATACATTTATTGTCCATGAAGCAGGAGCATGAGGTTATGTCTTGCAGAGGTGCATCCCTCTCATATTTCTCTGAGGTCATTTCAGATACATGTTTGTGCTCTGGCTGGGATGGAGTTAACTTTCCCTGCAGCAGCCCACACAGTGCTGTGCTCTGTACTTGTAGCTAGACCAGCATTGGTATCACACCAGTGTTGTGTCTACTGCTGAGCAGTGCCAGCACAGCACCAAGACTCCTTTCAAACCCCCCCAGAGCCAGCATGTTTGGGGGCGGGCAAGAGGTGGGGAGGGGACACCAGCAGGGCAGCTGACCTAAACCAACCAAAGGGATATTCCAGTACCTTGTGGTGTCACACTCAGCAATAAAAGGTGGGAAAGGGAAAGGGGGGGGGTGCTCTTGTTATGAAGACATCTGTCCTCCCAAACAACCGCTATGAGCATTGAGGCCCTGCTTCCTGGGACGTGGCCAAACATCGCTTGTTCATGAGAAGAAGAGAATAATTTTTTTCCTCTCTCTGTGCTTCTATGCAGCCTTTGCTTGATTTTTGTTTGTTTGTTTTCCCTCTTTTCCCTCTTCTTTTCTTTTTTAATTAAATTATGCTTGTCTCAACCCATGAGCCTTTTTTTCTCTCCATCATACATTCTTCCCCCTTCCCCTCTTCTTTTGAGGAGCAGGAGTGAGAGAGCAGTTGTGGTGGAGCTTGGCTGCCCAGCAGGGTAAAGCCACCGCAATGTTTAAGGGTTGAGGTGCACTTAATATAACTGCACATGAGTAACTACTCAAAGAAGGAAATGGTGTAAGAGCAGGTGCAAACAGTGGTGGGCATCAGCTGAATCCGTAATGGCTCTTACCAGACATGTTCACTGAACCACGTACTCACTAGTAAGTGATAGGAAAATGTTATCGTGCTTTCAAGTGACAGATTTTCTGATTATGATTGTACTGGATGTCCCTGGCAAGGTGTTGGCAGCAGAGTGGCTGCAGGGGCGGCCTCTGTGAGAAGAGGCCAGAAAGTGCCAATAATTAAATAAATGCAACAGATGAAGCCCATTTACCCCAAGTCAAATCTGTTTTGCCCATGATGTTAATTGGTGATTTACCTCCTTTTCTTCATCTTGCTTGTTTTTTTTTTGTTTGTTTGTTTTGTGTTTTTTTTCCTGTTTCCTATCCCAGGAGGGTGTGGAGAGTGCTGGGTGGGAACTTGGTGTCTAGCCAGGGTCTAGACACAAACATTTATTCAGATTAGACAAAATTAAAGCATGTTATTAAATGTCTGAGTGATAAAAATGGAAGACAAAATTCAGCATTAGTAGTGTTAATTAATGATCACAGCAAATAGATGAAAAACCCTAACAGTGTTGGAAGTTTTCACTGCTGTTGGAGCTGTTCACTATTAGAGCCAAAGGAATAACTAACAAATTAAACACAAAGTTTTTATAGTCTTTTCCAATAATTCATGATTCACTCTTTTGCAAAGACGGCTCTCTCACATCAACAGCTTGACTTTCCCAAATTGAAACAATATTTTGGAGTACAAAATACACTTTACAGGGTGGAAGTTCCAAAATTAAATTCAGTTTGGGATTCCTAAAAGCAAGTTTTCTAAATGTGAAAAAGGACAACATTCATTGTGTTCTACCATATGAGGATACCTTGTCCTATGAGGCCTGTTTTCTATCTGTGCCAGGCTTTATGGAGAAATCATCTCTCCCAAAATGCATCCATAGTAATATGTTTCTTATGATTCACAGTGCAAACCTTAGTCAGAGCAAAACCACACTGCATAATGCAGAATACACTGCTTCAGGGAGTGTGGCTGATAAGGTAGAAAGGGACTCAAACTACTACTAGGTTGGCAATGAGCTAAGGAAAATTGCCTATGAACATTTTCTTAAACCAATTTGAATTTAAATATTGTATTTCATTTAATTGAAAAGATTTATTTTGCTTCGTACTGGATCAGACCCAACATATGTTTCCTTATTACATAATGAATTAATTAAAGTACAGATTACGTTTATTACACCATAAATTAATTCCTAATATTAGAAAGTACCAAAATCAAGATTTTTCAGAGACACAAGGAACAGATTTTTTTCAGTAATCATTTACTACCAATAAAATCTCAGAAAACATCTGACCAGCTCTTGTAATTTGGTGTATAATTTGGTGCAGTTTAGTATTCTATGCATTTAAAGACTAAGCTACCTTACCTATTTCTGATTCAAGGTTAATGTTTGCTATCTCCAGCTGCATATCACTAGCCCCATACTGGAAAAGCATGCCACTTTCCCTCAAGTATGCCAGTTTACCTTTGAAAATACTGTCCTACTCAGTTCTGTAAAACTGATTTAGGTCAAGGATAAATGGAGGAAGCTGTCACCTGAACTGGGAAGGGAAAATGTCCCCCTGGAAGCATGTAATAGAAAAGGGCATGATGTGTGTTCTCATTTAATCAGATTAGATGGGTTAGTCCACCTGACCACCCCAAACTTCATTAAGTGCTGCATTCCTTTTTGAAGACCAAACATAAATAAAACATAAAGGGATGCAAGAGAGGCTACCATAGTGCACAAAGAAGGTACACGTGGCCCGGGCCACAGCAGGGATATAAAAATGGGATTTTAGAAAGGCAGCAGAGACTAAATATTTCCCTTTGGGAAATCTGTTTGCTGGTAAATATATGTCCCTTGTCAATATGCATTTGACCATAGCCATGCACTTTTTGTGGTGAACAGAAAGGTAAGACATTATTCATCTATTACACGTGAATGCTCCTCAAGTGTTTTGAAATAGCTCAAACTGGTTTCCCAGATCAGTCCTTGGAAGTCCATGTCTGACAGAGGCATTAAGTAACACACAAAGAGGAAGCTTACTTCGTTTTTCATCTAATTTGAATATTTGGTTTAAAATGCATCTTTTCAGTTATGGGGAAGGAAAGATGTTGGGTGCATTTCAAATGTGCTTACTAAAAACAAATGGAAATGAAATTTTAAAAAAATCCACCTTCCACCAATAATGAAGCCATCAAGAACATAACACTAACACACAGAAATAGGGTCCCATTATGCAAATGCATTACAGACAATTTTAATAGATAGAAGTCCCTCTGTCTCAGTCTAAGTAATTAAAATATACTGTATATAATTAAAATTAATGTAATTAAAACAGTCTCAGCACCAAGTTCAATTATGTCACTCAAATGTTGCCTCTAGCCACACCAAAAATGACATGTCAGTAATAAGAAGATAATCTATAATCTCTATATTCCTTTAAATTAATAAACAGCTGGGATCAAAAAAAAAAAAAAAAAAGGAAGTGCTTTTTCCTCTAAACTGTGGTTTACTCATTTGGGTAACCTTACAGGGATCTCTGTTTTAATGCATATGCTAAAAATAACTGGCAAATTAACCACCTGATAGGGGAAAACGCAACAATTTAATCCTCTGACATAATTCTGTATCATTAGTAAAGAAAATGAAACATAATCCCAAGAATTAGTCCTGTGAGAAGAAAAGCTATCAAAACCTAAGGCTATACCATCCACAGATGAACCTCAATACAAGCAGCTTTACGCCACTGCTCTTCCCAGCATCTGCCTATATCCCCTACCTCTCTGGCCCCTGGGTTGGGCAAAAACCCATGTAGTCAAGGGCTGTGGATGCACAGATGTTCAGGGAGAATATTTAGGGTGTGAGAAATGAAGCCATGAAACTTCCAGCCTTCTGTCTAAGCTGGCTACCAGATTAAAGTATCCCAACTGATATCACAGCTATATAAGCATCTTGCCTTTGGGAAAAAAGACTAACACAGTGAAGTGGCAAACAGAAAGTTTGTGGGGGAAGAGTTGGGGGGGGGGGGGGGGGAGAGACACACACACAAATCATACAGTCTGTTGTTTTACAACATAAACAGTGGGCTAATAAGATATACAAAGGCATGGTGGCAATTACAGATGTTTCTCATTTGTCTTTTCAAAGACAATGGTAAATGGATGCTCCTGGTCTTAATAAAATCTTGATAATATCTTAATAAAATATTCCTGAAGTGGTTTCTGCATATCGGCATTGCAAATGTCTTCTTTGAAGTATAAAAAGTTTCTGAGATTGGAAAGTGATGCTGTAAGAATGTCTAAGCTTTTCCACAAATAACAGTGATCCTGAAGGTCATGATACAAGTCCTGATCCTGAAATCATCTTTCAAACAGAATAAAAGTTAGGTAAATAGGCTCTCAGCAGCCATGAAAGACTGTAGCTTGTTAGCCCCCTTGAACACCACCAGTGTACCCAGGTCCCATACTTAGAGTATAATGATAATTTTTAACATTTCCACAGTCCTTTACATATGCAAAGCATTTAAAGGCATTTTCTTGGCAAGTGTGCAGCAATAATATCACTTTCCACCCATCTTTGAGGCTGCTCTCTAATACCTTCTATCTACAAGATTACTGGAAATGGATTAATGGGATAAGGCTAAACCTTATCAACACTAAAACAATATTTTAGCTTAGCTGTGCTGCCCTCTTGTCGTGATAAGATGAATGCATTCCTGAGTGTGAAATGAAGCAATTTCACAGGAGAGCTCATCATTTCACAGCTATTCTGCTTCATGTTTTATATCTGGAAATTATCTTAAATTGTTAATATAGCCTAGTAATAATAAAAGATCCAAGTTTAACAGAGCAATAGAAATGCTACATGTGGCATGTCTGGTCTTCTGTTAGCTCTAAGCACATATTCATTTCCATGTTTGTTTGTTTGTTTGTTTTGTTTTGTTTTTTCTTGAAAAAAAATAGTAGGGACAAAGAAAGAAATGAAGCAACAGGATACAGGATATTTATATAACTTAAATGTTTTTGAATGGCTAAACCTGTTGAATTTCACTATGACCTTAAAGAAAGGCGTCAGGAAATCTCAGATTCATTATTGTTTATTTTGGAGAGCTTAAAGAGGGGATGTTGCAGGCTTATCTCTACACTGAGTTGTGGGGTGGGAGCTGAGGAGTCATTGACCACTGTAATGTCAGTCTGGGCATGGCTAATCAAGCCAGCTGAAAGAGATCATTACAGATTAACTATTACAAATTGCAAAACTGTTTGTAAAACTGCTAGCAGAGAATGGATATCGTTGGTTAAATGGTTGATCAAAATGGAAGAAAACACAAAGTGTGCTTTTGCACAGTTCTTCACTTGTTCTGGTATGAATGATAAATTTATTAAAGACACAAATGGTGAAAGAGAGATGATTCTCACCGAATCAGAATGTGATATCACCCTGGAATATACTGCTACTATGCTAGAGAGCAGCTTTGGAATTCAATACTATCTTGACAGATAGGGGAAACAGACTGAGAAAGGAATAATACTATAGTTCAACAGGGTAAAGTGCACATATATAGCCAAGAATAATCAATTGCATGACACAGGATCAGGAATGGTCGCCTAGACAGCAGTTCTGCAGAAAGGTTATGCAGTTTATAATGGATTACAAGAGGAACATAAGTCAACATTATTGAAAAAAATAAAAATAAAAGGCAAACATACACTAGAACAAACACGCATGGGGACAGCCTGCCTAGAGCATGATTTTATTTTTATTTGTACTTCTATTTTTACTTTTATTTTTATTTTTACTTTTACTATATTTACTTTTATTTTTATTTATTTTTATTTTGATGCAAAGCACATCTTTGTGTTTGTGAACTGTATTTTAAGCTCTATGAATTTGTGTGAAAAAAAAAAGATTTTAACCCTTTTCAATCACAACAGGTAAAATAAAAATATCACATGATTATTTAGATTATTTTCTGGCTTACCAGCATCAATGAATTTGTTCACAAAATTTCCTTTAAAAAACATTATAGATAATGTTTAACATTGGAAAATATTCTCCTCATGACTTCCACATCTGATTAAACTTACGTAGTTAGATATTTAAAAAAAACATTTTCCTGATACAGTTTAAATAAAATTCATTAAGAGGCCAAGAAATAAAATATAAACAATAATTGAGATTGTCCTCTCCCAGACATTTTGAGGAGTAACTTCTCAAAGTATTATTGCACTTTAATTAGAAATGTGTAAGATATAGATTAGCTTATAGTGTGTAAAGTACAGATTGGTTCAAAAGAGGGGTCATCCATAACACTATTTCTGTTATTATTTTCTGACATTAGGAAATGTGTGGGGAAATAAAAAGGCATTTTACCACTAACAGAGATTGATTGAAAAGCATAAGAGCATCTCATTTCTTCTTTATCTACAATTTGTCTTGGAAACAATAACAGAAATAAATGTCTACTTTCTTCTATGGAAATGATAGTTTGTTTACTATCAAAAGTGTCAATCAAAGGCAACATAATTTTAGTTCTTAAAAGTAGTTGCTGAGCCAACCATTTCAAATGCTAAATCTAAACTGCCCTAAAGCACAGGTGGTTTATGGACATTCAGTTCTTCAGTTCAGCAAAACACTGTCACTAATAGAGGCTGAAATATGTTGATGGTAAGCAAAATATATTTCTTCTACAACCCTGATTGTTCATCATCATAATCTACAAATATGAATTGTGTGAACTGCACAGAACAGAAGGCCAGAGAGTGAACCCAGAGGAGCATCAGCCAATTATCATTATGTTTAATGTGTATTTATTTAATTGATATGGTAGAGACAATACTTAGAAGCAATAAATCACAAGCTAAGTTGTTATTTCTGAAAATCCATGAAC
Source organism: Anser anser (assembly GCF_964211835.1). NCBI lineage: Eukaryota > Metazoa > Chordata > Aves > Anseriformes > Anatidae > Anser > Anser anser. The sequence continues at coordinate 53,318,766 of NC_139724.1, forward strand.
AGAAGGAACTAAAGTGGGAAAACAGTTCCCAAAATATGAACCAATCTGTTGGCAGGATGCAGTTGCTAAAGCAAACTCAGAATTCTGTTTGTCCATGAGGTGTGCTCATTATAATATAGTAATAATGGTTTAATATGTAATTGTTCACAGTGTGGCTTTTCCTTAGATCAAATTATGCCCATACTTGTTGAGAATGAAAGAGAGAGAAATAAGACACAAAAATAGTCTCTTTTTATGCAGAGATGCTTACATCCTCAGAATTACCATGTAAGACAAATCAACGATACACTCATCTTCTTTTACAGAATGAAAGGTGAGTTTATGTCTCCTGTCATACAGAAGACAGGCCTGACAATCCTAGCCCAGAAACGAATATGTCAGAAGCAATGGAGTAAAACTCATTCATTGAAGTGGTCATGGGTATGAAAAGACCGTTCCATAGAGTTCAGCACAGAGACATTATGTGCAATAGTACCTTCACATGAGCAAGTAGGTTCAGAACAGACAAGCAGCTCTGAGCCCAGGTTTAGGCAATATCTTGGTTTATGGACATCTCATAGCAGAGACATTATCTCTTTTATGACATTGTCTACGCTTTTGTGACATTGTCTACACTTGAACTTCCTGAAGTTTCAACAGCACAATTTAAAACCTGTGCCAGATGGAAGATGAACAGACTTGCTGTAATTAGCTACATGGGAAAGAGACCTAAAATGAAACTTAGCACACAACCTGGCCCTGCCATCTCAAGATATCAGCTCACAAATCAGAGACTTACAAGTGCAAACTGGTGACAGAACAGATCCATCTATGTGCTAGTATCCAGGAAAGCAAATTTCACAGCAGATTCCTCCAAGAAGCAGACATCTCACTTACAAAGTAGAATCATAAAATCATTGAACATGTTGGAAGGGACCTCAAAAGATCATCTGGTAGAACCTTTTGTGGAAAAGGATGCTAAAATGAGATTATCTGCCTTGTCCATTTGCATCTTGAAAAATCCCATTGATGGGGACTCACATAAGAGGTTCTCCTCTTCTTCCAGAAAGCAAAAGATAATCTGATCATTTCTGGCAGTAGGCGTAAACTAGACAGACTTCACTAGCTGAGTGCAGCCTGGTACAGCCTCTGGTCATGTAGTGTCTGGAAGAGGAATCAACAGAGAAGCATATTCCTCTTCCCTACAAATTGGGGATGGTGATGCAGGGCCACAGAACTAGCTTTATTCATGTTCAGATTCTGCAGCTGCCTGCCTGTGTGGTTTGTATCTTTTGGTATCTCAAAGGATAATAATTACTTCCTCCCACAATGTATACAAGTTGTAAGTCACTTATCTGGCTCCATCCAACATACCAGATGCATTTCTTAGCAGAAAACAGAGGACAGCAAGTCCTCTCCTACACTTAGTTATGGGCTGAAAGTTATTTAATTGTATTCTCTGTAAATTTTCTGTAAATATCTGTTGTCCTTTTTAAAGATCTGTGTTTCTGTTTTCTCAAGAAAGCAAATGAATATGAAAAAGTCATGAGCAATTTGCTCAAAAGACGTGGGTATCTGAAAGACTTGATCGTTACTCAAGGTAAAACAGACAGTCAAACCAACACAGCCCAGTCCAGTCACTGTTTGTAAACCATATAATCTCATTCGTAAAGTAAACAGGATCGACCTTAATCCCTATTTGACGTTCAGCCCTACAAAGCATATTGGAAGGTTGTTCTGGAATGTCACTTTGTATGATTTCATGACATCACATCTGAAGGTCGATATGCAATTTCATATATGAAGGACGTAAGGAACTATCTAAGGAGCTTTCCTTTGAAACTCTGCCATTATTACAATGGGCTTTCCAAGGACATTATTTCATAGAGCTGGTAAATGTGTATGTTAGTTAGTAAAGACTGTATTTCAATACTGCTTTCCAATTCATTAACTTCCCTTCCCTAGTGTTGAGATAATTACCTTCTAGTTGTATCCCTAGAGTGGTGCCTAAGGCAGAAATGATGCAGAGTCACCTGAAAAAATCACTGAGGTTAATTCCCCTTGGTGTCCTGAGAATAGAGACCACATACCCATTTAATCAAAAGGCCATAGGAAAGAAAAGATAATGTAATAGCTGAAATAATATTCCTTCTGCTGATTGAATGGTAGAGGAAGAATCTATTAATATTGCTTTTACACAATATTTTTCTCATTAAAGAAAAAAACAACATGAAAACACTTTTTACTCTGGAATAAAACTCATATTTGTTCTATTTGTGAGAAGATAAATACTTTTAACATGTCTCTATCAATATAAATTCCTAAAATAAAATATGATACCTCATTAATGTACAATATGTAATAACTTTCTTAAAAAGTACTTTTTTTCCAGAGATACAGGGAAGCTCATATCAGGCTCTAAGTCTGTTGTGTGGAATGACGTGCAAAGACACTTCCTAGCTTTGAGTCACCAGCACACTGATAGAGTCACTTTGTTCCCTAGCCTTGTACTTGCTAAGACAGGTATTCTCAGATCTGTTTATCCCAGCACAAGGATTTGGTTTACTGACAAAACAATTGTTACCTATCTGAACGAAGCACAGACAAAAAGATTATACTGCAAGAGAGATGGAGTAGGAAGATCTTGTATGAAATTTCTCTCCTACAAAAATAACTGCTATTTTTGCTACTGACTTCACTGCAGTGAAATTTTGCTATAAAACTCTTAGTGTTATTTCCACCAAGTGACCTTCCTTCATTGCCTAAATTTCTGACTAAGATGTTTGGGAAAATAACAGTGATACTTAGATAAACCATATATTTTATGAAAGACTTTAACATCAGGAGATCTGAAGATCATTTAATATTTCTAAAGGGGTAAACTGTGTTACACTAGATACTTTATCAAACCTGATCATTATTAATCTAGCAGTACCTGCAACAGTTTCCATGAACCTCATTCAGTCATGTGGGATAGGCTTCTTAACACCAATCTGCCACTACTTAAGATGTCTTTTAAAGGATATTATCTAACCTCTCTGGAACAATCCCCTCAATAGTTGTGTTTATATATTGCCCTCCAGATGACAGCAAAGGTCAATTCCCTATCATCTCATTAAAGGTGTATTTAATTTAGTCTCTTTCCTCTCCACAAGTAACAAAGCCCTGATTAATCAGCTATATAGGAAGAGCAAACACACTGCTTCACTTAATTAAAAATTAAATTCCTCTTGAGGGATCATTACAGTAGTGAGCTGCTACACACCTTTGTTAAATAGGTGTTTCTTTGAGGACACAACTAGAGGTAGACTATTGGGAATTTGGTATCAATAAAAACAGGAAGTTGTTCAGACATTCAATTAGAGCCCTACACACGTTCATCCTCTAAAAAGAGGTGGGTATAGAAAAGTCAAAGGTATTTGAAAGAACCCAGAGAATTGCACTACAATATTTGGTACAGTCTACATCTGGTACACTTTTTAAATTGCATCATGTAAGTTTAGTATTTGGAAGAAGATGCAAAAAGTATTGCTTCACATGGTGCATACTTCCTTGTGGAAATACTTTCAGTCTTCTGAAACTACAAATGAAATAGTCAAAATGATCAGAGATGCAGATGTTAATAATACCACTTAATATAAAAATGGAAGAAAATTGTTCAAAGTATTTTCTTCTCAGTTTCCTACCGTCTAAAAAAATAAATAAATAAAAAATAGAAGCAAGCAGTTTTACACAAAACAAATCAACAATAGCTAATGTGTTAAATTTTCATATGCAGTATGATAAGAACATGCTTCTGGCCTGGCTGCAAGTCTCACTTGCTTTTTACACCCAGACAGTGTGATATGAGATGCCAGGACTCTAATCTGGAGCCCACCATTTCCATAAAAGCATCACTCAGCTAAAAATCATTGTATCTTTTACATACAAACCATGGTGTTTGTATGTAGAAAACCATACAAACTGTAGGCAGGTATGTCTGGTTTTTTACTCCCTGACGATTAATCTTTGCACTGAACAAGTGAAGAGAGTGACATGAAGTCATCCCTGATCTTTTACTGACTTCCTCATCCTGTATGTTGCAGGACAGAAGAAAATAACTTTTTGGTATGATTCTCTTCAATTTAATGGGTTGATAGCCATAGCAGCCAGCCAAAACAATCACATCCCTCATCAAATAACATGTAATACAGTAGGTCTACACTAAGTGTAGTGTCTTTATTTCCTGTTACAAAATGGAGTTGAGATTTCCTCTAAAGACAGCTTCAGGGTCATTACAGTTTGGTTTTTCACCTTTCAGAATCAAAGATTAGAATAGCTCAGTCCAAAATCTTGCACTCTGGGTCTGAAACCAGCCATTCAAGTGGGAGTAGACACTTTATATGATGCACTAAGGATTCTTCTCTGCTAAATATCATATTCCCATGATACAGAAATGCAGAAGTGATCTTCCCTGTAACATAACTGTTAACATGGGGACTCTTATTTATTTTCTCAGCTACAATGCATGTAAAGCAAATAGACCATAGCAATACCATTACATACATTCCTGCACTAACTTTAGAGACAATCAATATCAATTATCAAATCCTCAACAGGAGAGAAAGACTGTGAAATTGCCCATAAAACAAATTTACAAAGTCATCCCAATACCTTCCATGTCCTGTTCCGAAAATTATGCATAAATAATTATTTCAGTGGTGCCCAGAGACTGGACAAAAGGCAACAGGCACAAACTGAAACATAAGATGTTCCAGCTGAATATGAGAAAACTTTACTGTGAGGGTGACAGAGCACTGGAACAGGTTATCTAGAGAGGCTGTGGAGTCACCATATCTGGAGATATTCAAAAACCGTCTGGAGGCAATCATATGCAACCTGCTCTAGGTGACCTTGCTTAAGTAAGGGGATAGGACTAGATGATCTCCAGAGGTCCCTTCCAACCTCAGCCATTGTGTGATTCTGTGATTTCAAAGGTACTTTTATTTCATTACTGTATCATGGATTATTCATGATAGTAGTGATGATGGCTATACCATCCCGTGTTTCATGGAAATTAGGAAAATTAATTGGATTCTTGTTTCAATGAAGGTCCCTGTTTTATAATTGAATCTACTCTTTGGAGTAGAGTCATTCTCTTGCATTTGTTTCTCATGCTCCATAATAGACCAGTGCCTTATATTCAAATAAAAGCTGTGTTCACTCTGTTAGCCAAAAACTGAAATATCTAATATTCCTGCCCTGCAGGAATTCTTCATTGATAAGCTTGTAACTTCCTTTAGGAATTTAGCTCCTAGGTATTTGAACACTCACACAGAGTTTGTCATCTTCACTGTCTCTTGCGGAAAACCCACTAAATCGTATGTAAGTTTTCCTACAAACATCCAGGCTCTCTTGTAAGTTTTTCCTCTCTTGGTCTTCCATAAAACGGAACCACAAAGAATTTAGCTTTTCAGTTTATGGGACAAGTAATAATAAGCTAGGCTTCCAAAGGACTGATGGATCATTATCCAGATGTTGTTGCTTCTGTGTTGGACCACTTTTAGAAACTAGGAAGAGAGGGAAGGGGAAATTTGTTGTTTTAATATAGGTAGCTTAAATGTCAATAAAGTCTAAGTACTTGGCATATTTGTTTGATATATGGCTTTTGTTTGATATATGACAACATATGATATATGTTTGATATATTGACATATACCTGTTTGCTATTTCACATCCAGGGGATAGGATAGAGCCCAACATTAGTCCATAGGCAGGCTTTACCCTGTGGTCCTTCAGAAAGGTAACAGCAGACATGGAGAAGGCTGAGGTACTCAACAACTTCTTTGCCTCAGCCTTCACTGACAGTCAGGCTTCCTACGTCTCATTTCCTTGAACCTGTAGATGAGGGCTAGGGGAGCAAAGTTCATCCCACTGTAAGTAAAGAGCAAGGTCAAGACCATCTGATGAAGTCAAACAGGTACAAGTCTATGGAGCCCAATGACCTGCACCCCAGGGTCCAGAGGGAACTGGCTGATGTAGTTGCCAAGCCTCTCTCCATCATATTTGAAAACTCATGGCAGTCAGGTGAAGTCCCTGGTGACTGGAAAAAGGGAAACATCACTCCCATTTTTAAAAGGGGTAGAAAGGAGGACCCAGGGAACTACAGACCAGTGAGTCTTACCTCTGTGCCTGGGAAGATCATGGAACAGATCCTCCAGGAATCAATGTCAAGGTAAATGCAAGACAAGGAGGTGATCTGAGACAGCCAGCATGTCTTTGCAAAGGGCAAATCATACCTGACCAACCTGTTGGCTTTCTGTAATGGAGTGACTGCATCAATTGACAAGGAAGGCCAAACAATGTCATCTACCTGGACTTCTGTAGGACCTTTGACACAGTCCCACATGACATCCTGATCTCCCAATTGGAGAGACATAGATTTGAAGGGTGAACCATTCGGTTGATAAGGAGTTGGCTTGAAGGCTGCACCCAGGAAGTGGTGGTCAGTGGCTGTATAACCAGGTGGAGGCCAGTGACGAGTGGTGTCCCCTAGGGACCAATACTGTTTAACAATTTTATCAACAACATAGACAAAGTGCACCCTCAGGAAGATCAAAATTGACACCAAGCTGAGTGGCACACTTGATGAAACAGAAAGAATGGATGCCATCCAGAGGGGTGTAGAAGAGCTTGAGAAGTGGGCCCATGTGAACTTAATGAGGTTCAACAAGTCTAAGTGCATAGTATTGCACCTAAGTTGGGGCAACCCCAGACATGAGGACAGACTGGGAGAAGAACTCATTGAGAGCAGCCCTGCAGAGAATGACTTGGGGGTTCTGATGGACAGAAAGCTTGACATGAGCCAGCAGCATGCACTTGAAGCCAAGAAGATCAACTACATCCTGGGCTGCATCAACAGAGGAATGGCCAGCAGCTCAAGGGAGATGATTGTCCCCTTCTATTCTGCCCTTGTGAAGCCCCACTGGGAGTGCTGCATCCAGGTCTGGGGCCCCCAGCACAAGAAGGATGTGGACCTGTTAGAGGAGGTCCAGAGGAAGGCCATGAAGATGATGGGAGGGCTGGAGCACCTCTCCTGTGAAGAAAAGCTGAGAGAACTGGGGATGTTCAGCCTGAAGAAGAGAAGGCTCCAGAGAGACCTCACTGCAGCCTTTCAGTACTTAAAGGGGCTTACAAAAAAAGACGGAGTGTAAATGTTTGCATGGGCAGATAATGATAGGTCAAGGGGGATTGTTTTTAAACCAAAAGAGTGTCAATTTTGGTTAGATGTTAGGAGGAAATTCTTCACTCAGAGCATGGTGAAGCACTGGAACAGGTTGCTCGGAGTAGCTGTGGATGTCCCATCCCTGGAAGTGTTCAAGACTGGTTTGTACAAGGACCTGTGAACCTGATCTAGTGCAGCATCCCTGCCCATGGCAGAGGGGTTGGAATTAGATGATCTTTAATTTCCCTTCCAAACCAAGCTGTTCTATGATTCTATGAATCTATGAAAAAGCCCAGTAACTCAGATTCCTGACAGCTGAAGTTTTTTCCTGACTAACAGGAAGTACAGTGCACTTTAGAAACCAAATATAACATGGTTGTAAGCTGTTTAATATACTATTTACTGTCTCTAAGAGACATTTGAAGGATTTGGATCTCCATCACTTTATTACGTCAGGGATCTTTAGCATCTTTAGAAGAAGGATGCTGGAATGAGCATGTTTCAAGACTCAACATGTTACAGTCTTTCCTGTCTACAATTTTCCAAGACGATTATGCATATCACACCTAGACATCATCTAATACTGTACACTTTCTGTTTGTCCACAGGAAGTACAAAGACATCTATCATTTTGCAAGGCTTTACCAACTTGAAAGTGTCATGTTTGTACTTTTGAACATTCAATACATTTATTCACCGTTTGGCTCTTTAAAAGTCTCATCCTTAATCCTTTATCTCTAATTTAGACAACTAATTGCTTCAGACAAATTGCATTATTCCCTTTCATATTTCCCTATATGCTAAATACTGATAAGTAACCTCCATTTATCAATGGTATTCAGCTTTACATTAATTATATTTCAAGACACATAAAAATCATTGTGCAGTAGCCATCTTTAGTGATGCACAAATGAACCACATACTGAATATGAACCAAATACAAAGAATTTAACTGAAACCAAATGAAATATTGAATCCTGAGTGAAGATGAAAATAATAAATTCAAATTAATTCAGGCATTTTTGAATAATATCATTTTTACTACAGCTTATGCTCTGAACAATCACTCTCTTTGAACTGTGGCAACTGGGATTAAAGATTAGGATGTATGGAACCTACCTGAATCTTTCTGAATAGCCACAATTATCTTATGATTTGTAACACTGTGCTCCTGCTCTTGAATGTTAATACCAGGTACTGATTTTATTATGAAAATCACAAATTTACTAATGCTTTTTAGAACATTATTTCAGCTGTTTTTATGTGCCAAGTTGCAGTGACTACAAATACAGCATAAAATTAAGGATAAAATATCTTCTAATCTAATTGTAATTAGGATAGAAATTAAAGGAAATGGGTTAGTATAGCAAAACATAGTAATAGTAAAACTATTACCCCAGATATATGAGAAACCTTAAGCCTTGAAGCTTAACAAGCAATGTGAAAGCAAGTCAAACGGTCTGAGCTAGATGCTAATAGATAGCCACCTGTGTCCTTCCAGTACTCTGGAAGGTCTCATTAACCACATGAGGCCATGGATCTTGGCTTCTTTTCCACATAAGTAAATTTAGGACTATGACAAACTACGACAGTGTGGGAGTCTCATGTCAATGAACTCTCCATTCCACATTATACACTCTATTAAAAATAAATAATTTAATAATTTAATTTAATAAAAATAAATAAACCTGTAATAAAAGCTTTTTTTTTCCATAATCTAACATATTAGTCCAGAAATAGAGCAATTCCCTGTGTAGATCCATGAATAAAGAATCAGCTAAAACTGTATTCTAGCCAGCCAGATGCTAAGTCTATTAAGCAGATCTCTATGTGACTGTTTGACTGTCTTTTGTTTGAATGAGAACAATAGGAACTGGATCAAAAGTTTATTCTATTTTAACGATATGAGACTCCGCAAGGTTGTTGCAAGAAAAGATTTAAAATGTTCCTGGGAAATGATTTCACAAACCTCTAGTGGACCAAACTTGAGCTATGATTTCACAAACCTCTAGTGGACCAAACTTGAGCTACTCAGACTTAATGTGTTGCTTAGCACAGCAACAAATTCCCATAGATTACCTCTAGTGTCTTCTTGTAAAAACTAAATCCTGCTGACAAGTTTTATTCTCCAACAACTCCACTGGTGTTTTCTGTTTTCCATATGCAAAGATTCCTGGTACAGATAACAGCCAGCACACGTCACAGAAATATAGGATCTTATTATAAGGCAACTTTTGAAAGATATCTAGTATTCTTATTTATTGTTTACAGATCAGAAAGTCAGTTTTGAGAAGATTTCAGGAAGGTAACTACTAAAACTGCATGGAACCTTCTCAAACGGGCTGTTTTCCACTGTTGAATCATTCACTGCCAGCTTCTGTGTTGAAAAATATTAAAGTTCTTGTAGCTCTGGATTGAGTTGAACGTCCAAGATTTCAGGTCCATTGACTGGATTAGACTGGGAACCACGTCATTCAGAGCACTTAATGTCATCCTGAATTTTCAGGTATTTTATCCCAGATTGGTAATAGAACAAATTCAGGGTGTTGCAAGCCCATCCTTCTTGTAGATTTGTCAGTAATAAGGCTCCTTAAAACTAAACCTAATGAGATGAAGCTGATGGTGTCATTCAGGTCTAGGAATTACTCTAGCCTTTCTTCAGAGATGGTTCTGAGTTGTATCCAAGTCTCTCTAGACAAGCCAAGTTCTTATTCTGACCCATCAACAATTGTTTAAAGAATTTTCCATTTAATTTTGTTAATTAAATGAGTCTCACATTGCACATCTTGGAGAGAAGATGGAAAAGTCAAGAGCAGATTACCTAAGGAATGAGTCAGAGTAATGGTTCAACATCTCACAAAAGCTGCCTTTGACTTCAGCATTTCTGTTAGATTCAATAAGAATTTAAAAAATCATATGCAATGCTGCTGAACATAGAAAAATGGAAATGAAGACTGTAGTGACCATGTAGGAAGACAGCCTAGCAGGTAATAACTGGCCTGAACTTTCCAAAGATAAGTGTTTGCTGTCCAGAGATGCACATCCATAGCAACATAAACTCTATGAACACATATATACTCAAATCACTTGCCCAAATTGCTCCTAGTCCAAAGCAAGTGGTCATAGACACAGGGTCATATCTCAGCAAAGAAAAATTTCAAAAAGCTATAAACCCCTTCAGTTTCATTATGGCCAGAAAGAATATGGATTCCAACTTACTCGGTTTCACCTTCAGGTCTCAGATAGACAAAGGTTGAGAATTGTTGACCTAAGAAGAAGGCAGATATAAAAGGAATAAGAAAAGGATTACAGCTGAATACATCTATATTTTATACATCTTCCCATCATCCTGTGTACGGAATATATGTTACCACATACCCATTGCTGGTTTTTCATACACCTTATTGAAAAAGTAATAGTGAGAGTACTGAAGACAGGTACAGTGCAATACAGGTAAAATCAAGTAACATTTAACATAGTAACAAGTATATAAATATACTACAGAAAGAAATGAACGTGTGCATGTCTTCCAAACAACACTTTGCAAACATGATTACCATTTAAGACAGTACTAACTACAGGTTATTCCTGAACAGTATATTGACAGACTGGGTGAAAGAGTGCCATATTGGAGTGAGCAGAAAAATGCACTGCTGAGAAAGCATAGCCTTTAATAAGGGGATATACAGAAATAATTAGGTATTAGAAGTGGTTGCCTCATGAGATTTTCTAAACTACTGCACTGTAATGGCAATTAGGTAATAAGTCTCCTACAGTATATTAGGTACTACAGCAGCACGATTCTGGTGCAAATTTCCTGCATTTTATGCACACAGTTTTTGTCAGAGCAAATAAAATAACTTGTTGAGGCTGGTCTGGCAGCATTAACTTTTTCTTCCGTTATTCCACACAGTTTTACAGAAAGTCACTGCTCCAGAGATTTGAGAAGCTTCTTATGGCTACTGAGTACTGCCTTCTTAATAGGGTTGGGACTGAAAACGCATGATGCTTGTGCTTCATCTCTTTCTGTTCCAGGGTGTTTTTGTTACCATTTTAAGAATATGAGCTCTTCTCTTAGAAGCCACCTGGGACCTCAGCTGACTACATCTCTGCCCATGCCTGGAAATGCTGCAGCCAGGCAGCTCACAAAGGATAAAGTGCATGAAGGCCGGAGAGAGAAAACATGCATAGTTAGTTAAAAAGGGTTAGTGATGCAATCAGCTTTCAGGAATACCTGATCGCTATCAGAATACAGGCAAAACTGTAGTCTTCGAGAAAGCTTTCCCACTATAAACAGCTTGGGGAAGACCTAGCAAGGAATAAAAATGAAGAAAAGAAGGCAACCTAGGCATTGGTTCTCTACTGGGAAAAGAAAAAGAGCAGATGATTCAACTGAAGTGCATTAATGACTCCACAAAGCAGATCTAAATTACTTAAGGAGCGCTTAGATGTTATAGTAATAAGCACTACAGGAAACACTAATGCAGATATATAAAACATTAAATAATTTAATTAATTTCTAATACCTGCTTTTACCCTGTTACTTTATTCCAGCCTTTTATATCTCATTTAGGGCAAGCACAAAAATAACAGCACCTTCCAATAAAAATAGTATTCAGAAAGCTGTACAACCCTTTCTTCTGTTTTACTCCTTTCATATTAACTCCACTATATCCAGCTCTACAGTAAACCTCATCACAATTTCTCCTCTCAGATATCAGAATTGTGATATTACTTGTAATCTAAGTTTATGTTAAATATGCAAAAGCTTTATCATTAAGGGATAAAAAATAAATCCTGAATATATCAGCGACAAGCACCTCACCATGAAAAACACCTCATCACCATGCTATGACTGCAGCTAGCACTCTGAGGATATTTAGTTCCACCCAGAAAGCTATCTGTTTACATCCCTTTGTACTGACTTCAACACCCAATGTGCAAGTGTGGTCACCATTCTTCAGATTCCTATCTCTCATCTTAATTTTCAAAGCACGTGAAGGTCTCTATAAAACTTCCATAGTCTCTATACAGACTAAAAATTCTCTTTGTAAGCATCTATATAGAGATAATATGGATGCCAAAATACCTATTTTAAGGTTAGCAAAGAAAACAGATTTTAGGCATGAGAGAAGAAAAAAAAAAAAAAAGAAAGAAAAAAAAGTAGTTAGTTATGAATTAAAGAATGATATTTTTGAGTTGCGAAGAAGCTGGTAATCTTTAATCATAGAAAAGAGAAGTGAGATGCTGAACCTTTCAAAGATCTAATAGTGTTTAGTGAGATTTAAAAGAGAAATCTGGGCACTAAAGTAACAGTTATCAAGTTAGTATTTGTCATTTGACTCAATAAGAAAGAAAAGAAAAAGAAAAAGAAAACAAAGTATTTTAGGGCATTTATATTAAAACTGTGTGTTAGTTTATTTTCAGATAACTTGTTTCTTTGTTTTAATAACTATATAAAATTAAGTAGAGTAAAAATAGTTTAAGCTGTAAAATAAAGGACTGATAAATTGGAAATATAGAATATCATCAGCCAATAATAATGCTTCTTTCTTGTGATTATTTATGAAATAAATAAAAATAAAGACTTTTTAAGTCTTTCAGATCTACATTGTTTTGTAAGAAGCATGGCACATCAGATAACATCATAATTTTGCATTCACTCTGTTGATAAATTTTACTTCTTAATGTTGGTCATCAACAGATCTGGCCTCGGAGAGACCCTGAGATGACTCCTGAGATGCAGTGAAGAGGCTCAAAGGCAGCCAGTCCTGCTCACTCCTCTGTGCTCTCTTTGGGCAGGGTGTGCTCCCAGCACACTGCCCCTGGGTGGCTGCAGCAAAGTGGCACCAGCCTGTCCCCTGTCCGCTCTCTCTGGTTCCATGTGCTTGCTTTAGCATCACCTACAGAGACAGCGTCCTGTTTTTTTACATGCAAAGAACTGCTCATTATATTTAAACTTTATTTATCTGGGTATATTCATTGTGTTTTTTTTTTCTTAGTTTGTTGTTTTGTTGTTTTGTTTTGTTGTGGGTTTTTGGTTTTTTTTTTTTGGTTTGAGGGTTTGGGGGTTGTTTTGTTTTGTTTTCTATTTAATTGCTGGATTTTTGCATTTGCTTCAGAAAAAGTAAATGTTCAAGTAGCTTATCTCTTCTTTTCCTTATCAAACACTTGATTCAGTGGCATACTGTAGTACTGTGTCCAGTTCAGGGCCCTGCAGAGCAAGAGTGACATGGACATACTGGAGAGAGTCCAACAGAGGGTCACCAAGATGTCCAGTGGACTGGAGCACCTCCCCTGTGAGGAGAGGTTGAGAGAGTTGGGCCTGTTCAGCCTGGAGAAGAGGAGGCTCAGGGGGTTCTCATCAAGGTCTATACTTGAAGGGAGGGTGTGAATTAAATGGAGCCAGGCTCTTTTCACTGGTGCCCAGTGACAAGACAAAAGGCAATGGGCATAAACTGGAGCACAGGAGGTTCCTTCTAAACATCAGGAAGCACTTCTTTACTGTACTGGCAGTGAATGAGCACTGGCACAGGTTGCTCAGAGAGGTTGTGGAGTCTCCCTCGTTGGAGATCTTCAAAAGCCACCTGGACGTAGTCCTGGGCACCCTGCTGTGGGTGTCCCTTCTGGAGCAGGTGCCTCCAGAGACCTTCCTACCTTTAACATTCTGTGATGCTGTGACAGATTTGACACCAGGTCATGAATCATCCCTTTGCCTCAAATGGAATTCTGACTATTCCAGTGTCTCAAGGTTTGTTTGAACCAAACCCTGGAAAAATAAGATAGTTGCATAAGTCCCCACAAGGCCTGTGTGAAACCTGAGTAGCCCTGAGGAAACTGGAGCTCATCTCCTTTAAATTGCCAGTGCAACAGGTACTCAGCTGATATACTGCAGGGACATTAGCCCCTGTCATTCTCCAAAACTATGGAAACCCATGATACCTGAAGACCTAACAGCCGCTAATTCATTCCACTCACCCTCTAGGTTTTGCTTCAGTGTGTCACAACCTCCACTAAAGTAACAAGTTGTATTTAGCAAGTACACTGTTTTACTCTAAAAGTACATAACTCTAAGGCAGGGGAGATAGAACTTGCTTTGGATTTTAATTAGTTTTCTCTTTAGTTCTGGGCCCTGCAGCCACATGCACACAAAACAACAGGTACTTGAGACTGCAATTTTACATGCTATCAGCTTGCTGTTCTCACTTCTGAGAAAAAGTCGTGTTTCAAAAAACATCATTATTTTAGGATGGTAAGACGAGAAAGAAGAGGTGCCATTTCTAGGGAAAAAAAAAATAAAAGAAACAACTTTACAATAAAAAGTAATTTTTTTTTAAGACAATCCTTTAAGGTCATAATAACTATAGAGATATGTTCTGAGTCCCCACCCTTCAGCTATATATGTAGTTGTTATAAACTACTGTAAAAGCCTTTTTACAGAGCCAGAATTAACAACACAATTTAGATATGTTCCATTGATTAATTTATTTTTCATGAAGGACTACTGGATATATTTGGCTTAGAGATGTTGCTGGCTTTAGTATTTTCCAGGATGGAGGCATAACCAAGATTCCTATGACCTTTACAGAACAAATGTAATAGTGAGATTAAGAGTCCTTAACCCACATGCATCTATCAGTCTGTCCATCAAATTGACAAAGAGATCCACTCTGGATTCAGTGGGTAAAATACCTGAGTAAACAAGAATATATATATATATATGCATAAACAAGAATATATATATGCATGTAAATACAATAACTACAAACACAATTTTGCCTATGTGTTTGGTCATAACTACAGGGATGACTTGCAAAATGATGTAAAAGATGTACCTGTTAGATTAAATGTAAAACATTACCTGCTGTTTCTGACCTGCAGACTTCAGCTTGCCTGGCACAGGCTTGAAGTGATTATGCTTACAGATAATCAATTTTATTTACCATAAAGGAACTTGGAGTTTGTAGATTCTATAAAATTCAAATCTATCTGCCTTATATCTTACCTAACTTTAAAGCAAAATGAAGCAAGATAGAAAGGCATTTTTGGGAAGGCACCATACAACTGCTCCATCCTTTAGACTGCATTATCAAACTTAAAAAAGAAAACACCAAAACTAACAAAAACAAAACAAAATATAACACAACTCAACAAAACAAACAAACAAATAAACAACAACAACAACAATAGAAACAGGTATGCATGGCAGCCTACCACAGCAGCTTTGCTGGCTAAAGGAAATAAACTGTGAAACCAGCAATTCTGAAAAGGTGAAAGAAAGATGGATATGGCCTAACTGAGCCAACTGTAACTGTGCCAGGTAAGCTAAAAAGCTCCTTGAACTCCACATAAGGAGATAGCCAGAGAACTGTCAGTCCCTGTTGATAGAAAACAGGTAAAAAGCACGTAAACAAAGAGCAGCATTGAACGGTGAGAGGAAAAGGACAAGTTCCTTCCTTCGGGTATTATCTCAGAAAAATAATGGGAAATTTTTTTTCATGGCATGAGTAAAGCAAAGACCTCTCCTCCATGTACAGATGGAGCAGTAGCTGTGATCAAAATAATCTCTAGACTATTTTCCAGATTTGGAAAAAGTGATTTCAAAAAATTCTGCATTCTGCATTGACATTAGTAATTGAAATGGGAAGAGAATTTATATGAAGTTTTCTGATAGAATCTAATTATTTCAGAGATTAACCAGTTAATTGGTATCAGATCCTATCATGAAACAAGATGTTACGAGTGTGACTTTTCTGCTGGTATGTATAGATAATTAATCATTAAGTGCTAGCATTACTGAGTACATACTATAGCTTTGGTATGACCAGCTGCATTCATTTATGTCTAGAATTGGCGTTCTTTGTAGTAGTCATTAAGTTTTGCCCTTAATAAAAGCTGTACAGTCTTCCCAGAGACTCAGTAATACTGTGCACTAGGAGTAATGGGGCTTAACCCTGGGATTGTTGTTAAGGAAATTCTGACAGGCTTGTGCTATTTGGTACTCTTTACTTTGTCCTTAGAGTAGCTAATCGATTACAGAATCACAACTGCAATAAACAAAGGAGGATGAGGTGAATTTCTGATGGTTGTTCACTCTGTTAATCTATTTTTATTTTTTTTGTTTGTTTGTTTGGGACACTTCAAAATGAAGAGGGAGCCATAATCCTGACTGATATCCTGAAAACATCTATTTTGAGTGTTTCCCCAAAAATTTATTTAGAAGAAATAGATTGAATGGGTATCAGGTTTAGTCATAGAAAAGTAACCCATTTGCGATACAAGACTCCAAAATGTTTTGTAGATGTAGTCTAGCATATATACAAATTTTCTGTAAGGAGAATTCAGTGTTGTTATTCAGTTTATGGTTGACTGACATTTATACAGAAGATTTTAATTGCTGATGATGAGGAGTAACATGAGTTTAAAACTTGATGTAACCAAAAAGACTGACCTGAAATGGTCATTGGTCTGCTATGATCTCAGTGTTGATTTATTAATACTCGTATTTAAGAATATTTGCTCACATCTGGATATGCTTTGAAGGGAAAGCATAATCTTGTAAGAGTGATGTCAATCACTTGGAAGGCTCATAATTAAAGGTTTTGTAGAAAACAGTGAGTCATTCATGTTAGGATGTCTATGTTTTCACAGTTTACTTCAGGCCAAAAAGCACATCTTCTGGAGCACTTTTTGGGTCACAGGAGAAAGGAATGAGTACCTGCTTGTGGATCCCAGAAGTGCTCCTGGAAGAACTCTGGGATCTCAAAGGATAAAGTCTGTGTCTGGTTTTCACATCCTGAAGGAAAAAAGCTTCTTTTCCACTAGTTCTTCTTTTGCTGCAAACTAGCAGTGTCACTGTGCTTCTGATGTTTCTGCAATACTTTGAGTTTTCCCTTCAAAGATTTTATGTAGGCAGTTAGGGCAGATGTGAATTTCTGCCATCTCACAGCTTCTGATGCAATTTCTGAGACATGAAAAAGCGGAGATTGAAAGCTAGCTTGTGCAATCCCAGCCAGTACCTCAAAGATATTGTCAAGTTCATTCCTCTTTTGCAGAAATACATATATGTCCTCAATCAAAATAAATAAATAAACAAACAAACAAACAAATAAATAAATAAAAGTTATTTAGACCTGGACACCTAATCATCATTGAATGGCTGTAAATGTACACTATCTCTAAACTTAAATTTAGCCACATGTTCTTCCACAGAGGACTGGACTTTCAGATATGGAGACTTTCATACGCTTAACACCAGTATATGGCATGCTCCATTTGAAGGAAATGTGCACTAATGAATAATACAGTGACAGCACACAATGCCTTCATCTCCAGATTCCACAACATTTTTGTTCGTAAGAGCTGCAACACCCCATTCTCTCCACATCACACAGGAGGCACCATCTGTTGTGACACAAGTGAGCGATGAGCTTCCCATGTGTTGTTTTCATCAATAGCATGGCACTTAGAATAGTTATTTTTTCAATCAGTGCCATCTTTGAGATTCTAAAGAGCATCAAGGGCTTCTGAGACTTTTTCTGTCACTCCACAGATGAAAACAGCATCCTTGTCATCAGTATGCTCTTCTGGCACTGTGGAAAGCTTAACATGCTGTCTTTTTTCCTGTTGAGCATACTTTTCAACATTATTGCTGGTGCCTTCTATCATGCATGCCATTTTTGTAATGTTGACTTCCCAAAATGTAACGCAGCAAGTAAAGCTCTGAATTTCTACATTAGGGACTTTTATTCCTTACAGAATTTACCAACCTGGGTACTCTAATAAGTCTTCAACTCTGTCTTGTTTTCCTTCTACAGTGTAGCATAACCAGTGTTTATTTCTAGCTTCCAAAGAACCAGAGCACCAATCCTGTCTGGATCTACATTTTCACTTCAGTATCTAAAATAATTAAGATTTTTTAACAAATAATCTCCAGTTGGGTTCTTGGAGGGAAACATATAAAGAAAGCTGTAAAATTGCAACAGAAGAGGGGGGAGGTTGAGTTTTTGAACATTAGGTATGAAGGTGTGTGCTATAGCCACAGAGAAGAGCATGTGGGATGTCTGAGGGTACGAAGCTTTCTGACACAGAACTGGGCAACAGCAGAGAGAAGAGGGAGCCAAACCTGGTGTAATCTCAATCCATTCTGCTTTTTGGGAATTGTCTTTGGTGCTAGGTGTCTGAAACCTTGCCCAGACCACGTCTGGAAGGCCTAGGAAACCATAAGGAAGTAAGAACCTTGTTAACAACTAAACAGTTTGTGTGATCATAGTATAACAGTCAGAATCTTTCCCCTGGCTCTGTTCAACAGCATGAACATTGCCTTACTTTAAAACCTGTACCCCAAAAATCATTTTTACGCCTAAGAATGAGAAGGCCAGGGTGATCTCACCAATGTATATAAATGCCTGAAGGGAGGGTGCAAGAAAGCCAGGCTTCTTTGAGTGGTGCCCAGTGACAAGATGCAATGGGCACAAACTGAAACACAGGAGAATCCCTCTGAATATCAGGAGCTCTGGCACAGGTTGCCCAGAGTACCCACCTTGGGGATATTCAAAAACTGCCTGGACGTGGTCCTGGGAAACCTGCTCTACATGTCCCTGCTTGTGAAAGGGTTTGGAGCAGATGGCCTCCAGAGGTCTCCTCCAACCTCAGCCCTTCTGTGATTCTGTTATTTGGCTCCATTAAGGGTGGACAAAAGGAAAAACTAATTTGTGAGCCATATAAAAAGGCTTCATGGGTCACTAATGTGTGGAGAGCTGCATTTTAGTAAGCCTTAACCTAAGAAAAAAAGTGTGTGTGTATGTATGTGAATCCAAATAAACCTCTAGAAAAAACAGTATACAACTAAGAACGAATCCCATGAAGAGAAAAATATACTCAAGAGCCCGTGACATTTACAAATCTCTTGAGTTTAAACAAGATATACACCCCATGAATAGCCATCCAGATGAAAGAATACAGATGAAATATATTGCATAGGACACTTTCCATCTGTTCCACACTTAGCTGTTTTGTTATGTACACTAGGCAAAAGTTAAAAAGCATAACTACATTTTCTCCTTCCCATTTTCTGGTAATATCCACATTTGTGAAGAGAAGCAGAAAATTACAAGAAATCAACTGTATGCAAAGGTTAAAAAATAAAATAAAATAAAATAAAATAAAATAAAATAAAATAAAATAAAATAAAATAAAATAAAATAAAATAAAATAAATAAATAAATAAAATAAAATAAAATAAAATAAATAAAATAAAATAAAATAAAATAAAATAAAATAAAATAAAAAAAAAAATAAAATAAAATAAAATAAAATAAAAAGAAAGAAAGCAAAGAAAGCATTCACACTGGGGAAGAAAAGGTTTAAAAACTACTGCAGAAAGGTTTTTCACTAATTGTAAAGAAACAATCTATAAAACTCAGATTTCACTTGTCTGAGGTGATTTTCTTGCTACAAACTGATCTCTCAGTTCCATTATTAATAATTGCTTATATTAACACAGGTAATTAACTCAAAATCCTACTTTGTAAGATCCTAAGATACACAACAGGAAAGGATTATCTCACATTGCAACAAATGATCCTTGTCATTGACACCTATTAGAGCACCTAAAGAAATTAGGTATATATTCTTTGTGAAAGAAAATTCAAAGGTCTTTCAACAACTAAATCTCTTTTTATGTTTTTTCTCAACATACAACTGTTGAAGAGATTTCTCCAGTTACTGTGAAGCTTTTTCCTGTTATTTTATAGAACTACTTAAGATCCTATTCGTCGGTGTGTTTGTTCATGAACTTGTGGGGGGAGTTAATTCACAAAGGAAGCTATTATTGCAAGATGTTCTAAATTTTATTTTGTTCAGTAACTGTTAAGTAATGCATTCTTTAACCACAGCTGATGTGATATAGAAACTCTTTCCCTCCATGTACCTCCTTCATGAGTGCTTAGCACTGCCGAGAGGGTGACATTACTCTGCCAGCCCAGAACTGAGATCTCTTTTGTCGGTAATAAGACCTTATCTGGTGTTCAGAAAGGCAGCATCCCTACTTTTCTTTACAAAGGATTTACAGCTTTTCTACCTGTTTCTTGTCAAGAACCTAACAGAAAGTATTTATTAGCAAAGCCTAATTCCTACACTAGTCCTTGCAAAGCTCTACATCTCATGTGTGTTGCTGGTGATGTACTATGACCCTTTTTCTTTTAAAATTATTTTATTGTATAATGTAGTTTCAGTGGCTCACATGGGTTTAAAACAGTGGCATCAGGAAGGTGATGATATTTCACTGAAATGGTCATATCGGTTGTAAATGCACAGTACCTAGTTTCGCAGTAATAAAGAACCAACAGTACTTTTAGTTTTATTAAGTATTTCCACTGGGAAAATAATTCCGTGTGTTGCTTATTTAAATATTCCCTGGCAATATCTGGAGTACTATCAAAGCCCCAGACTGGACGTAAAGTCTTTACCCCCTGGGACTCTGATTCACTTTCTGGGAGTCTTTAGACAGATAGAATTTTTGTTATTAAGCTGTGTATCACTTTGGCTTGGCAACATGGAAAAGATAGTCGGTGTAGTGAATTAGGGAGAGTGTAAATTATGAGTTCTTTCATGCCAGCTCCTTATCTGCCCATCACGAAGGTTGACTTTATGCTTGGGAGGATAGTCTGCTACCCCTTCTACCAGAGAAGGAAAAAGAGAAGCAAAGCCTCTCCTGCTCTGAATCAATTTCCAAATAAAATAATCTTTTTTTCTTTTTTTTTTTTTTTTCCTGCTGGTTGCAGAGGGAGTCTGTGCCCCATGAGCATATCTCTGAGAGCTTGTACAATTAGTTCCAAACTCAGTGTGGAGACATTTGTCTCACAGGCAGCAGTGAGAGGCAGAGCAGGTGAGAGGGAGAGGTATCACATCACTTGAAGTGGAATCTTTTCTCCCCAGACTCTCTTTAGAGTCACAGTGGGGAGAGAGCATGGTTTCTCTCTGGAACAGAGATCACAGCACATGTCTATCTTATGTGCTCTGAATCTCCCTCTGCAGGAGACTCTACATTGGCAGTGCAGAAGCCTGGAGACACCTGCAGCCAGGTGAGATGGATAGCTGTGCTGGGAATGCCTCACCTGGAGCCAGGACAGATTAAACCACACACTGTAAATTCAAACTGTCCTTTATTGTGCACCAGCTTTCTACATAGACATGTCATTCATAGCAGAAAAGGAAACTGTGGATATGTTGTTTTGCGGACAACAATGCGATGTTAAACACAACTTTAATACAAAACTTTTCATGCACTAAGTTCAAGGAATTTACAGAAGGTAGTTAACACAAGTAGTGTTTTAGAGACTGTGACCACAAACAATAAAAGCAATAGTCATTCAGAAATATTGTCAGAGACTTGGTTAAAAAAATGAAAATAAAAATCTCTGGGTTTCAAGTTGGGATTTATTATCATAACTCAGCTGACTCACAGTAACTAAGAAAATTAACCAACATTTTGCAATGTTTTCTCCTTAACAGGAAATTGCACTCCAAGTATAATTAGTGTTGGATGTATGCTGTATATAACTAACATAAGACATATGAAAATGCAGAGCAGATTCTGATATAAGTTGAATTTCTGCATTTTTACACTACATGCCTAGTATCTTAGAGCAGTAATCTCCAGCAAGGGTTCTGGATAATCAAGGTCTTATGGACTTATGGAACAAAGTTTTGAAATACTAACAATAGATGACAATCTGCAAAAGAAAATCTTTTAAAGTCTGCTAACTTCAAATTAGGTCATGAAATCGAAACAACATGAATTCAAAACCAGGATGTCAAATTTATGCATGTGTGTGCAGAACCATGGCTTAATTTGTTGCTGCAGCAAGCAATTTACAATAAAGCAAAAATTGTCGTTTCAGTAACAGACGTGCAGATAACAAAGTAATGCCTTATTTTATACCCACTGAAACTTTGCTCAAAAATTCAGCAGAGTATGTAGTCATTAAAGTACAGAAGCTGAAGACCTAAATGGGCAACAAGGAGAGAACAGAATAGTAATAAAACCTTTCTTTCCATCAGTTGCTTGTCAGTGTTATGCTGCTGTAGCAATGACCAATGACAGCTTTGAAACTCTCACACACTGCTCCAGTAATGCACTACACTAAATCACAATGTAAGAACCGGAGAACTGTACAGAAGGTACAATCTGATAGCACTGATACTGCATATAAACTTCTGAAATAGCACATAGCTCTCCTCAGAGTACTGAAATAAAGTTATCAGGGGTGTGAACAGGGTGAGTCCTTCCCCCAGGCAAGGACAAAGGGCAACTTCTTGCTGCTACCAGTGCCTAGAAAGTTGATGTCACAAACAGAAAATCCTGAAGTTTTGTGCAGACTGGAAAGTTTACTGAACTGTTCTTTCTTACCTCCCCACCCTTTCCCTGCCTGTCTACACATATAGGTATGCAAATTAAATCCCAAGTCACTGGGTGATCTACCCAGGGTAGAATAACTGCAAAAGTTGGCTGACAGCTCTGAGCATTCTCTTTCATCTGTCATTGCCCTCCAGCACCATGTTAAAGCAGAGATTTTTGAGGCTCCCATCTTCTGCATTAGTTAGGATATCAAATGAAAACTGCTGGACTGAGAACTGAGTCCAGCAAGGATGCCATGGTAAGGACAGCTCTGCTCTATAGGTCTTTGATACGCTCACCAGTGTGACTCAAGGCAAAGGAAGCAGTGGCAGGTTCAACCCTGGAGCTCTGCATGCATTATAGGTGCTATAGGTGCTATTGTACTTCAGATTGGGCCCTGTGCATTACATCCAAGAACCCACACTTTTCTTCTCACTTTTTATGTTTGGATAGCTATGAGCCTTCGTATTCAGTAAGAGCTGCTGTCACAGGAACACCCTCTGCAGGAAAGGACCATCTAAATTAATTTAGAGAAAAAAGATAAATTGTTGGTATGAACAGGAACTATGGATAAGCCCTCACTACTATCTGTGCCCTGAATGCTGGGGGCAGGAGGAGGGTTGGTGGTACCTTTGGAGCTAGGAAGCTTGGATTCCAGTGTGGAATGTCATGGTTTAAGAAGTGGAGAACAACAGTCTTTATTTTTACTAACCAGCAGACATCTTACTAGTATTTTGCTGGGAAGAACGGTGTTCCTAGCATCTTCCTACATTAAAATCCCTGTAAATGTCAATGACTATACAAGTCCCTTGTCACTGAATATAATTGAAATCTATTCTTCAGGTCAGTTCAGGGTTGAAATAATTGGCTTCAGATCCACAGGGACTTCTCCATGCTTACCATAACCCAATATGACCAGCGTGCCCCATAAGACCTAAACAATCAACCACATGTTTTCTGAATCCCTTAATGTTTAATGGAACTTCATGAACATAGTGTATTATTCTATGAGAGTGACTGGGAAATAGCAGGATATCATAAAAACTTGGGAGACAACTACAGTGTCTAATATGCTTCTCCGATTTTTGCCATGCTATGGTACATAAGTGTTTGAATCACACAGCTGCACTCTTCATATCTACCAGTGCTTGATAAAGGGTATTTAATTTACACTTATGTTTGCTACTTTTCCATTAAACCAAAAGAAAATCTTCAGCACTGACCCCAATAAATCCCTAGCCACAGTCCTGTGTGCTTTTGTGCTCATCTTTTTCACAGTAGGCACAGTTGTCAAAGATTAGAAGCACACTAGCTCCATCTGCTGAAACTGTTTCAGCAGAACTTTACCCAAATATCAATGTTAGATAGGACATCTGTTTGCATCAGTGTATATCAAGAGATGACTACTAAAAGCAGATAACAAAGCAAAGCAAACACCTTTGTCAAAGATTAAATAATAAATATATATATATTAACAATGTTGTCTTAAAATCTACTTTGTAAAACATATTGTCCTTCATAGTAAGAACAAAGAGCAGCATTACAAAAATGTATCACCCATCTTCATAATATTTCCTGTTTTTACTGACCTCCATACATTTCAACATCCTTATCATTAGTGAACATGTTTTTCAGATTTAGATTTTCATTAGAAAATATTTTTTTCTGTTCTGAAACATGTAAAGGTAAGAAGATCATTTGGGGGGGATAAGAAATGCGGAATTAAACTAATTCAAAAGACTGTGTCTTTTGTAAAAAATATATATATATGTCAAAAGTTATATTTCCTATTTACTCATGAAAAATTGGTAAACCAATAATCAAGGAAAAATAACTGACCACTTTTCACTTCCTCACTGCACCAGAGAAAATAACCTGGAGTACCAGTTAAATGCAAATTTGGCATAGAAATCACTGAAACCTGTATTTTACAGCTTCTAGCAAGAAAGTCTGGAAAATATAACTAATAATAAAATAAATAAAACCACAAAATAATCAAAAAAGACAAGACAAAATTACTTCTTGATAAAGCTCAAGCTAGTATGTAGCCAGTAACTCATCTAACACTAAAGTAAGGTCAACAGCCAGAACTCCATACACCAGGTAAGTATTTTTCTGCCTGGTAAGTCATGGCAGTTTACAGATGTATTAAAGGAAGATTGTTTCTCCACTATTAAACTTTAAGAAGCTGGACTGAGAATAGATTATATCCCAAAATAAGACTTTTAAGTGCCTCTAAATCATAATGTGAGCCAAGCAGGAAATACCTTGGTCAGGCAAAATAAAATATCCCTACCAGTGTATTGTTTTCGCATGCAATTATTAATTGAATCAACTTTAGTGTTAGGCTTTCTGTGGAGTTTAGCCTTAACAGAAGAGGATCGATTTCACGTGTAAGAGAGCAGCCAGTTGTTTAGAGGAGGTTACTGGAAGGCTTAAATCAGTCCTAGACCTTGCTGTGGGTATTCTCTGCCCAAATCCTGGTAGACTGTTGCTACCAAGGGCAGCAAGGAAGCTCAAAAGAAGCTTAGATTTATATGTTACATAATAATAATAATAATAAATTATTATTATTATTATTGTTATTATATTATATTATTTATTATTGTTGTTGTTATTATTATTATTGTTATTATTATTATTATAAAACACAAATGGAAAGGAAACAACACATACACAAAAAATGAATAAGAAAATTTTGTATGACTTCTGAACAACACACTCTTTTAAAAATAGACTCTTTTGATGCAGGTTCCCAAAGCATTCCATCAGCTAAGGGTAGTGTTTTGTTCTAACCTCATGCAATGATGCATCTGTGAATTCACAGAAGCTTGTAATATTAAAGAGATCCCACATATAGGAGGTTGGCTTACTAGCTCCTGCTGTACTTGCTCAGGCTTCTCATCATCAACATTTTTGCTCAGCATCTCTTCTGTTAGCTCTGAGTTCTGTACTACAAGGGTGACAAGGAATCTATTCTATACCTGATCCGTTCAACCAAGTCTTAATTAGTTTCTGAGACAAGCAAAAAAGCTATAGATATAGATGATATAGATATGAAGGTGTTCGTTCTTTGTAGGTGTTTTGTTTGTAAGTTGGTTGGTTTATTGTTGTTGTTATTATTATTATTATTACTATTATTTGAAGTGTGTTCTGGTGAAATGTTTGTTGTCCTACGAAGGCAATGTCTAGGAGGAACTTTTTACAGATACCAACTTCACCACCTCTGGGAATGCATGTATACTTGTTACACCCCACCTGTTAATCTGGTGGAAAATCTAGGGCATTCAGTTACACAGTTACTTAGCATATTTTACTTAGCCATTGTGCTAATTCTAATACTAAGAAGCTGCGTCTGAGGTTGTGGTAAAGCTTCTCAGTAACCTCTGGGTGTTTCCTTTCAAGAATATCTCCTATTTAAGATAGAACATGATTCCACACAGCATGAGAGGCAGCCTCTCTGAAAAACCAATACAAATCCTTCAGGCTGCTTTAGAGGGAAGGCGACAGAAAGAAAAGGAAAGTGAAATGGACAAAAAAGAGAGTATAATTCAGGCATCAGAAAGAACACATAATAGTAAGTGTTTTAAATATTCCCTCTACAACTAGAGGTTTCTAAGGTTCATATAAGTTGTCCTCATTCTGTCCTATCTTCCATGACAGCAAAGGTGACAAATGCCACAGAACTATTGAAGGGATTGATTTCAACAGAGAAACAGGTTCTGAGCTTCAAGGTATTGCAGATGCACCCTGCCACAATCCATAGGCTGCAGAGATCACGTTCATCATCCCACAGCATCACAGACCAGAACCGCAGTAAGCTGAGGGGTGGGAAAGCAGTCTTACTTCTGTACCACATACAAGAAGATACTCATGGGTTTAGTAGCTCTCAGCAAGCCAGCCCATCTTCTCAGGGAAACCTTTCTTTGCCAGGCTTTGAGTGTGTCTCTAAAAGGGGTAAATCAGTACTGAGGCTCAATAGTATCCCAGCTGGAAAATAACTGGTTGCAGCTGAAGCTACATAAGCACAAAACATCAAAACTTTTTTCTATTTTTTTTTTTTTAAATAAAAGACCACGATGCACATTCAAAAGAAAGAAATGAAATTAATTTGAAAAAGAAAATTAAAAAAGAAGAAGAAGAAGAAGAAAAAGAAGAAGAAGAAGAAGAAGAAGAAGAAGAAGAAGAAGAAGAAGAAGAAGAAGAAGAAGAAGAAGAAGAAGAAGAAGAAGAAGAAGAAGAAGAAGAAGAAGAAGAAGAGGAAGAAGAAGAAGAAGAAGAAGGAGAAAGAGATAAGGAAAGGGAGGTTTGAGCATTAGCTAGGATTTGTTAAGGTAGATAAATTTATCTTGGTTTTGCCTCTGTAGAAGAACTTGTTTGCAATACTCTGCAAACTATCTGGAGGTTAGCAGTCTATTACTCTTTGTTTTTTTTGTTTTTGCTTGTTTAAGAAGAACAAGCTCTTAGGTAAAAATAAGCCTCTCCAACTGTGGTCTAGCTCTTCATTTTGTTTTATCTTGAGCTTTCTTTTATGTTTCTCAGTTGCACATCTTTATATTCTAGGCCTTGCATGGCCTTTACATTGCTGAAGGTTTTCATGCAATCAATAGAACTTCCACAGTAATTACATCTAAAGGTGTAGCTTTTTAATAAAGGATAGGCAATCTCTAGTTGGTGTGCCACTATCTCCCCAAACTGATTAATTATGAATGGAAGGGAAAAAAAAAAAAGTTAAAACTCTACAGGAAACAACAAACAAACAAGCAAGACTTTCTTTTTTTTTTAGAATGTTGTTAAAAAGCCATTTAAAAAAAAAAAAAAGAGAGAAAGAAAAAAAGTGGACCTGTTCTAAGAATTACATTTCAAAGACAGAGGACAACCTTATTTAACAGACTTGGATCAAAACTGAAGCAGTTCAGAAGGGGTGGGAAGGCGGTTCCTGGCAAATGCATGTGGAAGAGGGAAATTGGAAACATGGAATCAATATAACTTATGAGCAATCAATTTTTTGGATTAAGGGACGAACAAATAAAGACGAACAAATAAAGGGGATGTCGTTGTAGGAATCTATTACAGACCACCTGGCCAGGACGACAAAGCCAATGAATTGTTCTTTGCAGAACTAAGAGATGCCTCAAGATCAACTCCCTTTGTCCTAATGGGGGATTTCAACTTGCCAGACGTCAACTGGGATCACCACATGACTGACACGAGCAAGTCCAGGAGGCTCCTAAAGCACCCAGATGATAACTTCTTGGTGCAGGTGCTAAGAGAGCCAACTAGGAAAGGTGTCCTCCTAGATCTGTTGCTGGAGAACAGAGAGGGTCTTGTGGGAGACGTGGCAATTGGCGGCCATCTCGGTCATAGTGACCATGAAGTGGTTGAGTTTAGAATTTATGGTGACAAAAGGAAAACTGTCACCAAAACTTCAGCCCTGGATATGGGGAAAGCAGACTTCAGGCTGCTCAGGGAACTAGTCAGTAAGGTCCCCTGGGAAACTGCTTTTGAAGGCATTGGTGTCCATCAGCGCTGGTCAATCTTTAAGCACTGCCTCCTAAAAGCACAAGGTCAGGCGATTCCAAAATATCGGAAGTCAGGCAAGCAGGGCAGAAGGCCGGCCTGGCTGACCAGGGAACTTCTACTGGAGCTTAGGTGAAAAAAGAAAGTGTACGGCTGCTGGAAGGAGGGTCAGGCAACAAGGAGGAATACAGGGATGCTGTTCGTGTTTGTAGGGAGAAAATTCATGTGGCCAAAGCCCAACTAGAGTTGAAGCTGGCTGTGTATGTGGGAGACAATAAAAAAGGTTTTTTTAGATATGTGAACAGAAAAAGGAGAACCAAGGAAAACATAGGTCCGCTACTAGATGGGGAGGGTCTCCTCACAGACAATGACATAGGCAAAGCAGAGACATTTAACGCCTTCTTCACCTCTGTCTTCAACACTGATGATGGGCTTTGACACCCAGGGTACCCTGAGATGGAGGACCATGATGGTGGGAATGACAAACTCCCAACCGACCCTGAACGTGTGCGGGATTTGCTGCTCCACCTGGATCCATACAAGTCCATGGGTCCGGATAGAATTCATCCCAGGGTGCTTAAAGAGCTGGCTGACGTCATCGCGGGACCTCTCTCACTTATTTTTCAATGATCTTGGGAATCTGGAGAGGTCCCACTGGACTGGAAGCTGGCAAATGTGCCAATTTTCAAGAAGGGTAAGAAAGAAGACCTAGCAATTACAGGTCTGTCAGTCTCACGTCAGTGCCTGGTAAAATTATGGAGAGGATGATCCTTGAAGTTATTGAAGCGCACCTGGGGGACAATGCAGTCACTGGTCCCAGCCAACATGGGTTCATGAGGGGTAGGTCCTGCCTAACAAATTTGATTTCTTTTTATGATAAGATCACCCATCTAGTCGATCAAGGGAAACCAGCTGATGTGATCTTTTTGGACTTCAGCAAAGCTTTTGACACGGTTTCCCATAGGATCCTACTGGACAAAATGTCCAGCATACAGCTAAACAAAAACATCATACAATGGATGAGCAATTGGCTGACGGGCAGGGCTCAAAGGGTTGTGGTAAATGGGGCCACATCTGGCTGGCAGATGGTCACTAGTGGGGTCCCTCAAGGCTCTATTTTAGGGCCAGTCCTCTTCAATGTTTTTATAAATGATTTGGATGTAGGACTAGAAGGTGTTTTGAGCAAATCTGCTGACGACACCAAACTTGGAGGAGTAGTGGACTCAGATGAGGGTGGAAAGGCCTTGCAGAGATCTGGACAGATTGGAGAGCTGGGCAAACACCAACCACATGAAGTTTAACAAAAGCAAGTGCCGGGTCCTGCACCTGGGACGGGGCAACCCTGGCTGTATGTACAGACTGGGCGACGAGACGCTGGAGAGCAGCCCCGCAGAGAGGGATCTGGGGGTTGTGGTTGACAGCAAGCTGAATATGAGCCAGCAGTGTGCCCTGGCAGCCAGGAGGGCCAACCGTATCCTGGGATGCATCAAGCACGGCATCGCTAGTCCGTCGAGGGAAGTGATTGTCCTGCTCTACTCTGTGCTGGTGCGGCCTCACCTCGAGTACTGTGTGCAGTTCTGGGCACCACAGTACAAAAAGGACATTAAACTGTTGGAGAGTGTCCAGAGGAGGGCGACGAAGATGGTGAAGGGCCTAAAGGGGAAGACACATGAGGAGCGGCTGAGGTCACTGGGCCTGTTCAGCCTGGAGAAGAGGAGGCTGAGGGGGGACCTCATCGCAGTCTACAACTTCTTCGTGAGGGGGAGTGGAGAGGCAGGTGACCTATTCTCCGTTATCACCAGTGACAGGACCCGCCGGAACGGTGTTAAGCTGAGGCAGGGGAAGTTTAGGCTGGACATCGGGAAGAGGTTCTTCACCAAGAGGGTGGTTGCACACTGGAACAGGCTCCCCAGTGAAGTAGTCACTGCACCAAGCCTGTCTGAATTTAAGAAGCGATTGGACCGTGCACTTAGTCACATGGTCTAAACTTTTGGGCAGACCTGTGTGGTACCAGGAGTTGGGCTTGATGATCTTTATGGGTCCCTTCTATGTCAGGATATTCTATGATTCTGTGAATTTGCTGTGAATGAATAAACAAAGCTAAAAATCTCAGTTAAAAAAATAAAAAATAAAAAATCCATCTCTATCCCTAAAAGAGATATGGAATATAAAATGGATTATAAAATTATACACCAACAAAAACAACAACAAAAAAAATGCTGGAAAGTTAAGAAAAAAAAAACAGCCAATAAGAAGGTGAGAAGTGTGAACATATTCATGGGTTTTGTTTCTTTTATGTTATTTATTTTATGCTTATAATCCAAGCATCACAGACTGCTTGTGTTGATTAGCACTCTGAGAAAGTGAGAAAGTGTTAAAAACACATATCTGTAATGAATATAACAAATATGCAAAACTATGTGGACAAAGGGGACAATGACAAAAAAGCTGAATAGATTAGTAATATTAGTGAATTAGATTACTATCTGAGTGAACACCCAACAAAACATATAAGCAAGGTTGTAATGCGAGAAACCAAGTGCAGACTTTGAAGGAATAAAGGACTTGGTGTCATATTCATAATAAAAGCTACTCCGTATAAGCTCCTATATGATGCAGCAGCAAAAACGGCTGCATTCATGTGATGATTAAATTAGTAATAAAGGTATAAGAAAAGAAGTTATTTTTTTACCTATGCCAAGACTGACACTAATATTGTGAAAATGTGTACAGTTTGAGCATCCACAAAGTAAAAAAGTAGCTAGAAATTCTCTAGTTGAAAGTCAAATAGGCAATTTAAAAGCTGGAGAAATTGCCTTGCAGTAAGGGTTTGAAAGTCCAATCTGTTCAGCCCAAATAAAGGGGCTTGAGAGGTGACTTGATTACTGCTTGCAAGTACCTCCACAGCAATAAATTATGTATTAAGAGGATGTTTAATATAGTAGAGTGATAATAAGAACATATGGATAGAAAGTAATGCCAAACTTTTCTGGCATGACATTT
Organism: Anser anser; assembly: GCF_964211835.1. NCBI lineage: Eukaryota > Metazoa > Chordata > Aves > Anseriformes > Anatidae > Anser > Anser anser. The sequence continues at coordinate 53,349,872 of NC_139724.1, forward strand.
TTCCAACAATGAAGATGATTAATCATTATAGGGAACTCCTAAGGGAAATGGTGGATTTGTAATTGTTTCATGCCTTTGTATCGAGATTAAATGTCTTTCCTGGAGATATACATTTGTTAAACGCAACCTATTTGAAAGTATGTGAAAGAAAATGATTCAAGATCCTTTAATGTCTATAAATCCTGTGGATCTATACACCAGGACAAGACCTGTGCAATGTCTGTAAAGCACTGTGGAATATAAAGAAGAGTCCTTTATGCATTGGAAAAGTTGCTGTTTTCTCCCCTGAACCTATTAACCTACGTGGAAGAACATGTATGGCTATACTCCCATGTCTTTTGGGATATCTGAAAACACCTGGCAATGGCAACATTTAACATAACTAGACAATAGCAACATCAAATTTCATGCTGGAATGAAGTCCCATTTTCCATCTGTAAGCCACCAACTCTCACTGCATTCCAAAACAGAATAGCTTCTTTAAGTTAATATATAAAAACTGTTTGTTTAGTAAGATCAAGGCTTTAGTAAACCTTGGTCCTTGACAGATAGAGTTGGATCATCATAAATAAAATGTCTTCTTTGCTATGTGAATTTTGTGGAGAGTTAACAAAGTTGACACATCTTTTCATTTTCACTTTTATGTATATGCACTTTATTGTCTGCGCACAAACTTCTGCTTCAGGGTGGAGCCTTTCTCTAGAAGTGCTGGAAGACCAGTAGCCATTCTGCTCTCTTGAAACCTCTGGATTCTGCATGTCTAGAAGCTGGTGTTGTGCCAATGCATTTTCAAGTCATCCAAAGCTTCAGTGGAGGCTCTTGATGTCAACTGTGTATTGATAATCAGTCTTCAAATGCTGACCTTCACATCTTGTTACCATAGAATAAGGGTTATTAAACTCATTTCCAGTATGGTTCTTGTGTTAACGGAGAGCATTTTCTAAAGCACTCCAGTCACTCAGCCTATCCACTCCATGACAGGTGAATGAAAAGTATCTTTGCAGCATCCTTAGCAATGCACAAGGCTTACATAGAAAAGAAATGCTGATGGCTGGACTGAAGATGATGTAACTGATACAAATGAGAACAATCACCTTTTTTCAGACCACCATTGGCATGACATTCAGCTGCACAGATCATCTCAGAGAAAGGTAAGAAAAAACTAAGAGACTATTTCTCTGGAAATAGGAGGAAGAATCTAAATCTTCTACTGCCATCCTAGTTCTTTAGTAGGTGTAGTGTTCAACACACGTCTATCCATGTGAAAGGAGCAGAGTACACAGTGTTGTGGTTTAGGCCCAGCAGCAGCTCAGCACCACCCAGCCGTTCTCTCACTCTCCCCAGGTGGGATGGGTGAGAGAATTGGAAAGGTAAAAGTACAAAAACTCATAGGCTTATGTACAGACAATTCACCATGTAAAACAAATGCTGTTTACTCAAACAAAGCAAAATAAGGAATTCCGTCGCTACTTCCCACCTGCCTGCTGATCCATGTACGTGTCCACATCTCATCACGCAGAGTGCCATCACTCTGAATGCTCCTCCACACACACACCCTTCCTCCTTCTTTACCTCATCTGTTATGGCTCAGCATGATGCCATGTGGTAAGGAATATCCCTTTGGCCAGCCTAGGTCAGTTGTCCTGGCTGTGTCCCCTCCCAGCTCCTGGTGCACCGCCAGCCTCCTTGCTGGCAGGGCAGCATGAGAAGCTGAAAAGTCCTTGGCTCTGTGTGAGCACCACTCTGCAACAACTGAAAACATCAGCATGTTATCACCACTATTTTCATCAAAAATCTAAAACACAACATTGTGTGAGCCTCTGTGAAGAAAATTGACTCTGTTCCAGCCAAAACCATGACACACAGATAGGCTTGCACAGGACAGAGCTGCTCTGGTGCTTTCACTGAACTCTTTAAAGAATTAAAAGTGTGCTGTGTGTGTGAGGATGGCTGTAGTACAGCTGCTTTTGGTAGATATGAGGGGAGTAGGGTAATCCATGGACGAAAAGTAAGGAGAAGAACCAAGATAAGAGGTGTAAAGTCCTGAAAACAGTGATCACAGAGCTGCAGCTAAAGAAATTGTATGTTTTGGAAATGACTTGGAGGGCTGTGGGGTTGAGTCAGATATAACAATAAAACTATATGTTGCCCAGAAAAAGGTGTAAGAAATCCCGAAGGTGTCATTTTGAAAGGAAAACATTACAATGCATGGATATATAATGGGTACATTCTGAATATATAGAATAGCCTCTTTTTAAAGCCTTGCTTTAAAAGCCTTACTAGTATAAAGCACTGGTGCTCTGGTTCAGTTAACTGAATAAGACAATTTTTTTATTTTTCTCTGCATGCAGAAAACAAGAAAGTAGCAGCCCAAGGGAAAACCAGTGCATTCCTAGTTCTACTTGCTGCAAGCAAAGCTTAGTTTGTTAATTGGGCTTACGAGAATATGAAACACACCAGCGGGAAATTACACTATCACGTTGCAGGAACACAGCCAGCCCTGCAATATCTGTCTTTTCCCAAATTTTGCCGAAGCCAATTAAGTTCCCTTATAGCCAGCTGGTCTCATTGTGACCGCAAACTGACTCATTCGATGTAAGCTGAGCTTTCTGTACAGGAGCAAGGCAGCTTTCATTTCTACCTCTGTTGCTCAACTTGTGCACAGCAACCCCAGTCTTGCTCCCATGGGCTTCCTTCACTAAATTGCCATTGCCTTCAGGATAAGACCAAAGCCTTTCTCAAAATGTCTCGAGTCTGCCTTTGTGTTTTACCTTGTGATCCAGATAACCTAACGTACACAGGCAGAAATGCCTAGCTACTCCTCCGTTGCAATTATGGCTGTCATATCAATGGCAGGGGAGCCCAGTAAATGCTAGGCTTTAAATACTTTCCAGTGCCCAGAGACTGCAAAGCCTTATTTTCTAAAAAAGTCCCTGGCATTTGAACGCTCCTACATGACAGCAATGGCTGGACAGACTGACTGACTGACCCCAGCCCAAACTGTTTCACTTCAGGTGCTTTTCTAAGATATCTTTGAAGATTTCTGGTGGTTAAGGTCACTTGCTCTTTGGCTTGCTGTCTTATTAAAGGCATTGAAAAAAAAACATTTGCAGAGGTGCTACATCTCATTTTATTTCCTAGCAGACATAGTTATGCAGAATACATGGCAAAATAATACGGTATCATGGTTCTATTGTCTTTCTGCTCCTGTGTATCAATCAATTAAGATCACAAAAAAAAGTTTTATAGTACAGTAATTTTCATGAAAGTCATAGTCATACATTGATGAGGATGTTGACAGAAATGTAAGTGAATTACAGCTTGGCAACGGATGAAGCTATTAAAGGCAAAATGTCCTCCAAGTCATCCCTAAGGATCAGCAGGTTTTATACCCGACAGCTTTTCTTTACTTAATGGTGTTTCAATGGGAATTACATGAGCACAGTTTGCTTTACAGTACCTTTTATCTCACATTTGAAGACTGTGCCTAGTCAGTTCTGTGTTAGGAAATGGAGGAAGGAAAGAAAAGGAACATAAGAAACATGGTTTTGAAATTAGGAACTGAAAAAACTTTTTTTCTCCATATAACCCAGACTAATACCTTTACATACCCAGACCCGAGTAATTACTACTAAAAAACTTATATCAATTTATCATCACTACCAAATTAAAACAATATTAGCAGGACTTTTTGTCGCACGAGAAAAATATAAATTATTGTAAAATGTTTTTTGTTTCCATACAGGCACATTTTATTTTACCTTTTCATCTTCACTTCATAATATCATCAGTGATCAATATATTTTCTTGCTTTCTCTTTATGACTAAAATTATCTTTCAAATAGAGACAGCTGTACCTTGATAATTCCCTGCATGAATGTGTCAACATCTTTACAATCCACCACCTCTTGCCAGAATGCAGAAATGGCCTGTACAGATAAAGTTCTAGTTTGTTTCTTTTCCAAGCCAAGTCTGAAGGGAAAACAATCTCTCTCTTACTAAATCATGATCAGTCTTGTTTATTGAGCTCTGAAAGGTTCTGGAAGGCCTCAGAAAAATGATATCCTCATATAAAAATACTGTTATTTGTAAATAATTTTGTTATTTATTATATTTTTTCCAAATAAATGTATGTCACAGGAAGCATAAGGGATGATTCAGTGACCTAAAAATCATAAACTCGAAATATAAGCAGGATGGATAGTTGATGATACATTTCAAAGAATGAATGAGAAGGCTAAAACAGGCCTACATGTTTGTTCATGGTTCAAACATTATTGTTTATATGTGTGTGCACATATGTATTCCATATCAATAGTATGTACATTATATATATATAAATATATAAAAATATGTTAAGTATATGTATGTGTGTGTGTATAAATACATATAAATATGTGTGTATAATTAACATGTCTGTGACCTGTTTAATATATTCTTAAGCACGGTTTTATTTCAGATGAATTTACCTGCCCATATTTACAGTTGTCCAAACAGTACGGATCCACTCTTGCTTTTTCAAAAATATTTCATCCAAATAGTTATGTATATCTTTAAAATGTTTTTTGTTTTTTGTTTTTTTTTTTTTTGCTAGCTGAAAGGCAGAAGTATTTGCATGGGTCAGAAGAGAAAACACCACAGTGACAATCTCTGTGGTTGTTCCTGTGCAATGGAAAAGGCTAAATTGGTGAAGATGATTTCTTTGAAGAAGATTCTTTTAAGTTATGTTTCAGTGATATTAAAGCAACATAAGTTTCCCCCCTTTGCGTTCACTCCCTACTTGTCCCTTTAATCTCAGCCTGGGAAGCGCTGGTGTCACAGTTTGGATGGCCTCTCTTTGTGAGTGATGGGCCTCAACTTCTGCTGGTACTCACCAGACCTTTCTTTGTCCACCAGGAATGTGGTTTGGGTTGTCTCTGTGCATGGTGAATACAGCATCCCTTTACCATAGGCAACTAATTATTCTTGTGTAATTGTAAACCCACTCTTCTAGAGCTGGATGCTTTCTCCTTCCCCTTTAACCTTACCCTGTTCTGAAGGTATCAGGAGCTGCAGTGATTCTATTTCTTATCCAAACAGAAGTTGTTCCTCTCTGTGCCGTGCTCTTACAATTGATTGGTGGTCAAAGTGACACAAGCCTGCTGAGCAACGGGATGGGGAAACAGGAAATTCTGCTGCCAACAGGCAAAGAAGCAGGTAAAGGAACAGTTCTGTTCCTCCTACGCCACAGTACATATTAGAGGGCCTTAGAGGGCCCTCAAGAAGCAAAAACAGCTCTGGGAAAAGCAGTGGTACTTTTGCCATTGGGATTTGCAGGCTGACTCTGCAAAGCTGCATTGCCTGGGATAAAAACAATGGTGACTGCTGAAAACACTCCCAAACAACTTGCAAGTTCAGGCAGTTTATTTTTTGGTGGTGGTGGCTGGTTGCTTTGGTTTGGTGGCATTTTGTTTGTTTGTCTGTTTGTTTATTATTATTATTTTTTGGTCAGGAAAGGTAATAATATGACAAGAAAATATTGTAACACTATATAATGGCATGTCCACTGTATCACCAGTTCTCTCAGTGTGACTACAAATTTTGCCCAACAAGTAAACAGTAGGGTCATTAAGGAGCTTCCTAACCATTTTGAATTACTCCTGGTATCTCATAAAAGTGCTGATAAAAAAATGCTTTCGGCACACTGGTTCACTCATAATATGTAGCATATCCCACATGGACTTCTACCTACTCTGCCAGGTTCTGATTTACAATGATACTAGAAAGAACATTTTTCTCTGCTGTGCTCCAGATTCTGGTTCCATTGTTTTCATCAACGTTGTGGTATCACTGTTTCCTACTATATCATTCTCTTTATTGAAATTTCTTCTAATCCCTGCAGTTCATTGCTGATATTACAAACAGGGTATCTCACATTTCCAGAAACAGCTGCCATTGTGATGTGAAAGTTCAGAGCACAAACAATACATAGCAGCTTTTGGCTGTAATTCCACGTACCACATTACTGTGTGCTTTCTTGGTCAGAAAACACCAAGCACTTGGCATTCATAAGGAAGAGTGGACATATAAAGAAGACATTGATCTCTATCCTGCCAAAGACAGGTTCCATCCTTTTCCCATCTTAATCATAATTCAGTACAGTGGTAGGAAATCAAAGGAAAGCACTTCAGCTATCTTACATGCTTACTTAGGAATTCTTCTGGGAGGTCCTGACCCCTCTTGGCATTTCAAGAGGTGTCAAGGGTATTCAGCAGCTATGCTTTGGATTTTTCTATCCAGACTAAAGAATTGAGAAGGAAATAGCAGCCTGAGTTTTAGGGTTTGGAGTTTCTTAGGTAGTTTGTGTTTTGCTTTGTTTTTGTTTTTGTTTTTGTTTTGTTTGTTGGTGTTTTTTTTTTTACTTCCTTCAAGCCTTTTTAATTACAGTGTCTATTGCAAATTCCAAAACAATATTTAATCTTTTGGAATTTGTGGCAGAATATCTACAATCTCAGTTTTCTTGTAAGCAAACTTGCAATTCATCTCATAACACAGGGATGGAGGGGTAGAAATCTTACACCTTTTTAATCAGATTGCTGCTGCTGTTGAAGAATATAATTTTGTATGATGCTGGGATAACATGAGAAGATTCAGAGTTCGTGACAATTTTGATACAAATCCAAAGGTTTGTTTATTTTTCTTGTAAGATGAAGGTTAGTTTCTAAAAAGATAATCTGAACTCTAAAAAGAATAATGCCTACTGCATACGAGAATAGACAAGACTTGGACATGTCTGCATTCTTCACTTGGTCCAAGACTCTAGGAAGTCATTGAAGAAGCAACCTAACTTTTGTACTGCCTTGTAAAATTCTACCTGCTTATTATTCCTCATATCTAGAGAAGAATAAGGAGACTTTACAACTTTACTTCAAAAACTTTGTTCATTAACAATTTTTCAGGGATAAAGAAACAGAACAATATTTTTCTCCATTGTCTGATTTATATAGCACATTATCTCTGAGGATGAAAAATTAGCCAAAACTCCAATATATTGTAAAATGTCCTGGTTCACATCCAGCTCTATAATAAATGTGTGTCAAAACTGTCAAAGTCCAAGCTGAGACCAGTATCACCTTTCTTTTTTTTTTGCCTTTTTTATTTTTTGCTTTTTTTTTCAGACAATATTTTATTCACATTCCACACAGATCAGGAGTTGCTGAAATGATGATTCCAATGTGTGTCATATGGCAGAGGCTACATAATTCTCTTGTGTCAAATTTCAGATTGATATACTTGGTAATGTAATAGGCCAGGGCTCCTAGTCAGTGCAGATACTAGGGCTTCATGTGACATTAGGTGTGAAAAATGGATTTAGGACCAAATGATGGTATGATGTTAACAAATACTTTGCACAGTTTTGGAATCTAAATTATTGTCCTGGATCACCATGAATCCTCACAACAGGGATTTCCTCCATCGTATCAATAAAATTCAGCCAATTTATCTAACTGATCCCTCATGATTTGTGATATGCACTTAAATCATGAGCTTTATATGATATGCACTTAAATCATGAACTTAGAGCAGCTAAAAATAGAGGGAAAAAATCTCTTGGAGGAAGATAGGTACATTAAAAACTAACATTTAATTTTCATCAGGAACATAAAATCCACACCATCTCTTTCAGAACAAGTATGGTCTCACTGTCTGTTCAGTCCTGTTCATGATGTTTCTCATTTGCAACAATCTCTGTATTATTTACATCTTTTATACAGAAGTACCATTAAGCAAGGTTAGAGAAAAGCAATGATGTTTCTTGGCTGTTCTTTGTTTCCCAAAGGTACCAGTATTTTCCCTAAATTAAATAACACTTCTGCACTTCTGCTTCTAATATCAATTTCTTTAAGGGGGCTCCAGAAGTCCTTCAACATCCATTTTGCTGCGCCACAATTTCAGTTGCATTCAATCAGGAAGACATGTTCCCTTTCCATGATTACTATGGGCAGTCTGCCATTTTCCAGCAATATTTTTTCAGGATTTCATGACCTCTCCCAATGAAGTAAAAATAGACCCTCAAATGACTACCTGCAGATCAGATAACCTTGAATATATCTAGGTAACATTTTCTGGTCCCAGCCTCATCTATAGCTATTACAGTGGCAAATCCATTTTTCTTTGTTTCTTTTAAGAAATCAGTGCTGCCAAAAATCTATCCTAAAAATGCATTTATGAGTTCAATTGCTGTACAGAATACCCTTCGGTAATGTAAAGACATTTGCAACATAAGGTCAGTGTTGAAAATCCTCAACTTGCTAGAAGCTCCCCAAAAGTCCAGAAAGTATAATAAGAAACTACAGGGTATCACTATTTTTTCTGCTACAGGTCTCACGGTGTCACTTTCTACTCTGATTTGCCACACTCCTTCAACCAGATGGGTAAGGGCTATTCTTCTGCTCAGAGAAAAATAAATAAATAAATAAATCAGAGAAAAGACCTTCACAGTTAATGCTAGAGTGCAAGTCAACCCATTCTTTATTACAGGTAACATGAGACCACAGTGTCATCTTAGATCTTTCTGAATTCTTTAGTGAAGTTATACATCAGCACTACTTAAATACTATTTTGGGGGTTGCTGTTAGTTTCTATGTACATTTAATATCATCATATGATCATTGTCTTTTGACTGAGACAACAATTTCCATTTGTTATACAGTTCTGATAGATTTAACCAGGCTAACTTCCCTGTTATTAAAAAACAAATATATAAATAATCAATTACTTCTAAAAGAAAGAAGAAATCCCCTCCTCACTTACTCTAGAATACTGTTTCCAGTAATGCTATGTATCAAAATATCTTTTTTATTATTCTAACCATTAGTAATGTAACAGTTGCACAATATAATTGCTATATAAGACAGATTTTTGGCTTATTTAATTATATTAAGTGGATTACTGTCATGGTAGAAACTAGAAATTAATTTAGTACACGTAAAAGCAACTGACAAAGAAGTGAAGGGATAAGATTTAACTTAGATAATGTACTTCAAAGTGAAAATGTTCAGTGTAGCAAGGTTTGCCTGCAAGAATGTGAAAATGTTCAGCGAACAACAAATTAGACATGATCACAAAAATTGTTTTAATTTCCTCTTCAAGGAGGAAAAAGTCTGTGTGAAATTATTCTCTCCTTGCTCAGACCACTAAGGTTGCCTTTTTTTTTCTTTTTTTTTTTTTGAATTTATTTTCATAAGGGAAAACTCAGATCTCTGTGAACAATTCAAGATTCTTTGTTATGAAAGAAAGAAAATGACTGAAAAATTTCCATAACAGAAAATCTGAGAAGCTAGCAGACACAATAAAATATAACAAAGATCATTCCAGGAGTACAGAGGGGAACGTGTGAGGTCTTTGAATGATGTTCTCTGATTATACCTCTGAGAATGCACTGGAAGAGAAAACACTGCTAGGATATAGGGTTGAAAGTAGGGAAATTTTCCCAGAAGCAAAACAATTTTTCTAATTCAAGTGATATCTCTGGGTTATGGAATCTAAAATTGTCAGAGCAGGAGTCAGGGAAGGACATAACTGTTATTTAAATAAAATTAAGTATATAAATTTATGTATATAGAGACACCTTGGTAGTTATGATTACGAGGTTATATTCTCTACTACAAGACAAATTAATAGAATTACTTTATCTGTGATCACTATGCTGTTGATTGTTTAGGTATCATAAACAATCAAAATGCTATTGTTTGCTTAGGTATTAGAGCATTTCAAATGAGTTCATCTTAGCCCTTTCTTTGCTTCACACTGAACTATACTGACAGAGTACACTTCTCTCTCCAGCATATAATGTCATTAATAAATATCTGTCAATTAATTATACACACCACTAGTCAGTAAATGTATCTTTTAAATAGAATAAAACATTCTTATGCTCCATCTCACTGAAACGAAGTCCAAAGACTGAAACAAAATTATTGAAAAAGTATAACTGCAGAAATCCAGTCTTTCATTCTAAACAGAATGCTTAAGATAGATGGCTTTTAAATTTCCTTTATATTTTTAGATGTGAACAGAAATGTTTACATCTTATTTGAAATACATTGCCTTAGCCATAGGTCTGTACACATTTACTAGTAATAATTTCTGACCTTAAAACAGGTCATATAAAATGAAATATTAACAGAATAATTTACTTCAAAACTATTACCAAAAAAAAAAAAAAAAATCATGGTTATTGTTTGGGCTGTGCAACAGTGTAACATAACAGGAAGTTAAGTTTATTTTGTGAATCGCAACAGCATTATCTAAGATTGGATGTGTTTTCCTGCCTACAGTGCAAATTTTGGCCTATACTTGGAGGTACACTAGCAGTGGTACTACTGCATCCAATACACAGGTGCTACTGCATCGAATATGCTCTGTGTGCTATCCTGCTAGGGGGCTGGAGCAGGAGGTATGGTGGCATAATGTGGCATCCAAAGCCTCTGCTGAAGTGCTGCAGTCCACCGTGTCTCATGCAGGACTGAAAGTGTCAATGAGGAATGCTTGTTAACAGGATAACTTGTTAATTGCTGAGAACAATGGGACAAACATTTGTATTATTTCCTTCAGAAACAAAGGAAGAAAATGGGGCTTTATTACTCTGAGTTTTGTTTTTAGCTGTTTTGTGGTGGTTTTTTTTTGTTGTTTTTTCGTTTTTTTTTTCAGCCACTGATGTTACTTGTGGTAAATATTATCTCAGCTTTTCATAATCTTTCAATTAAGAAAAAGCATTCTGAACAGATTGCACACATATCAAGCTCTAGAACAAAAGTGCATAAGAGTAGGAAGGTAAATTGTATTTAGTTAATAATCTCAATTTGATTGATACATTTAATAGCAAAACACACAAACATCCATGAAGGGTGGTTGTTATTTTTCTTTTAATTAGATGAAGTATCCAGCTAATACATGTGTCATCATTAGCTCTTTCTTTTGCAATTAATGTAGTAGTTGCCCTTTGTGGATAAGACATTTTCCAATATTTTTTCCATAGAAACTGTGTTTAAAAATTCTTATATATATGTGAGAAATGACAAAAAATATCCATAGTCAACTATCCTATTTCAACTGCAGATTACAAGGGAAAAAAGCTTTAATCACAAATGCTCAGAACCAAAAAAGTTTTCCAAAAACTTGCTGTGACTTCTCTCAGTATGAAGCATGAATCCTTGTTTCTGCAGACGTGATATGATCCTTTTGTACTGCCATGTAAAAACACTGAGTGTAACAACTGCTGAAAATATTAATAGTGATAAAAAGAATCAAATACCCATAAAGACGAGAAAATGTTACCAAACTTGCTACCAGTAAATTACCATTGATGTCTGTTTCTAATGAACAGTGATGACATGGTGAATCGCCTGATCAGAGTTAGGTAGTAAACTTACAACACAAAACTTTTCAATTTACTTTACAATATATATGATTTTTTGTACACAATCAGATTTTAAATGTTAAAAAAGCCATGCTATAGATATCTTTAACAATTTAATTTCCAGGTATCTAACAGCATGGTATTTCCAGGTATCTAACAGCATGAATTGAAGAAGGAAATTAGAAAATGCAGAAACTTCTGGCTTTTCAGATATCAAACTTTTGGCAAGCTCTATACTCTTTCTTTCTTTTTTTTTTTTTTTTTAAATGGGGGGGGGGTTAGCTGAATCCTTCAAAGGAACTTTTTAGGCGACAGAAGACTTTAGGGGACAGAAGACTTACAATTTCTGCCTAATAATCTCTACACGAATGTGAGCATTAGCAAAGATTGCTTTTGTCTGGAGATTCAGATTAATTTTTTCTCCCTCACTGCCTCTGAGGGAAGCCAGGATGCTAAAACAGGGATACTAAGTCTGACTCTTCATTCAGAATTGCTGTGATGATTTTCAGCATTTATGAAATACTTTCAGATCCACAAACAGGAATTCCGTTATCAGTTTGTAATTATTACTGTTATCAATATGAAATTCCATATTGGGGAAAAAAAAAAAAAAGTCATTTTGATAAAACTCTTGAAATTAAATCACACTATGAAATTAAGGGGGGAAAGGGAAAAAAAAATGTTCACCACTCTAGCTATACACTTTCGCTCTACAGGCATACATTGGATAAAGACAGTTGGTTAGAAGAGGTTAATACCCCCACCAAGGTCAGGATGAGTGGAGGACAAAGCCTGACACCAGTTGTGAATTATACAATCCACCCATAACAGGGTGGAATAAACTATTTCTATTAAACAGGATGAACAAGCCATCTGAGGAAGAGAAGATGAAATGTGTGAATGTGGGATCAAACTGTAAAACTGAGTTATGGTATAGCAAAATATTCTGGACCATAAGTTATAGAACAGCATAGGCAGGTGGTAGGAAAGCTCCAAGATGGGACAATAGGATTTGTGGCTATACTCTGAGGCTATAAATCATATAATAAGTAGCTATACTGAGTTGGCTGAAGGTAAGGGCAAAGTGCAGTGTGACATATTTGACATTATTGAACACAAGATGCTCTGTAAGATGCACAAGCTGCAATAGGAAAGAGTTATTACCATCATAGACCAGATAAAGGAGTGGAGAATAAATACAGAAAAATATTATAGGGTTTTTCAAACCATATTGCTCACAAAGTATGTGTTGGAAGACCAGTATAGTGGCTATAAAGAGAGGAGAGAATTTTATTGCTAGCTCTTCTTTGACACAGGATGTGAACATTTAGTTGAGAATGTGAGAAAAAAAATGAAAAATTTAGGCTCATTATGTCCCAAACTGGTAAAAGAACATGAGACATGGAAAAAGAAAGCATAACACCAGCTGTCTGGGTATACTGTGTGCATTGCCAGGGGATATTGCAGGAGGACTCTATCAAGTCCTATCAAGGACGCCTGTTGCAAAATTCTGCACAGGTCTCTCAAAACACTAGGGAAGAGAACCATAGCCTAAACCTTCTGACATATTTCTCTTTGTCAATATTCCTGAGATCTTAACAATGTATGGAATAGCAATAATATTCTACTTATGTTTAAAAGTGCAGTTTTATAGTTTGATAGCATACATGGAAATTTTTTCTGTGATTATGATGACAGGCAAAACTTACTGTATACTACCATCAGTCTGCAATGAGAGGCAGCATGATTTTCCTATAATACTAAATGCAATGATTGCAATATCTCAAAGACATGAGTAATGACAATGACTGCTTATTATATTTGTGCTTATATTTAAAAAAAAAAAAAAAGTCAAGTTTTTGCTGAGTCTTACAACTGTGCAGACTGAGGTATCGATTTTATGTCCTGTCTGTCTGACTAGACCCCTGAGGCAGTAGAAAGCACAAGTTGCCAGTTCAGCCCTATTGATATGTAAGGTTTAGCATAAATATATCATCCCACAGATCTGGTGGATTTTCTTGAAGTATAACATCTCTCTCCTACTGTGCTATTCCCAGTTGTCTTTGGATGAGGAAAACTAATGCACAAATGAACTTTTGTGGTAAGATGAACTTTTTGTGGTAAAATGAACTTTTAAAGTCCAGTTGTCTTGAAGCTAGAATAAAACAGAGTACTCAGATTTAGATGATGCTTCCTAGATTTGTCATCCTCACTCATTCATAATTTAACTGAGCTGAGATCAGAAGGGAATTTTTTTCGTATCTGACAGTCAAGAGTGTATCCACCAGATTTAATGTGATAAACCAGCAAATTTTAAGTGATAGTTTTATGAAGGCTGACGTTTTAATGATGATTTGATGATTTTTTACTGATCATTATTTGTTTACTTTGAACAGATCATGATCAATAATAAAAATAACAGCTACAGTCAGCCCTTGTGAGTGATCATAAAATCCTTACTTGTTTTGAGAAATCACATCTGCTTTTTTCCTCCATATCAAAATATAACTCTTTGTCACCTACTAGAGGGCATTGCCTTGAAAAATATTTCTTTTATATATACTTTCAAATTTCAGGTCAGTAAACTATAATAACTTTTCTTGTACTTAATGTCTAATCTTTTATTTATTTATTTTTAAATAAAACTTTGCTTTCAAAAAGATGATCCTTCCTTCAGGGGAAAAATTAGGAGGCCTCAAAAAGAGAAAAATGGTAGGCATTATATGTTGTATTATAGTGTGGATCTTCTTGAGTGGAGAACTTATTGTATTTCATAATTCTTCTAACTCATTCTAAAGCAATTTTTCAAAGTAGAGTTGATAAGCTAGAAGAAGCTTAAGCTGCAAGTTTTTTACAGCCCTTTCCATCTAATGCAATTATTTCCTGATTCATCACCCCCAAGCAAATTAATGGAAGAAGGAAGGAAAATAGGATTAAATATAAAGATTTATTTCTAATAATTTCTACTTTTCAAATTATTGTTGGATTACAATGTCTTTTACTATCATCTGTAAATTATTTAAAGTAAGCTAAGCAATCTAAATTCTTCTCCTTCATAAATTATTTAGGGCATAAATGTTCCCTGTTGAATGCTTTTGTGGTCAAATAATGTATCTAAGGCTAAGTGAATAAAGTTAAATTTAATGCAATAATAAAAAGGCAATAGCTGGAAAAGGTAACCAAAGTGTCTACCATTACGAATTTTCTCACAAAAACTGTGAAAACCAACTCAGTAAAATTAATTTCTTACTTTAGTTAATAAAAATACAAACCTTTCAGGAATTTGTTTATTGCTTTTTCATGTGTCACTGATATCAAAAGTAGAAAGCTTTCTTCAAATACAAGTTTACTTACAGCAGAATTAGTTTCTTGTGTTTCAAGATTGTTGTGGTTTTACCCGGATGGGCAGTTGAACTCCACCACAACCGTTCTCTCACTACCCCTCCTCAGAAGAGGAGGGGAAGAAGAAAAGGAAAGGAACAACTCACAGGTTGAGATAAGGATAATTTAATTAAAGGACAAATAATTATTAAGGGAAATTTATTATTAATTAAATAATTTAACTAAAGGAAAAAGGAAAAGGGTAAAAGGGAAAAAAAAAATCAAACAAAGGCTGTGTGGAAGTGCAGAGGAAAGGAATTACTCTCTACTTCCCACCGACAAGTGATGCTTGACCACGTCCTTGAAACAGGGCCTCAACGTTGTTCATGAGGACAGACGTTTTCACGCGAGCTCACCCCTCCCCTCTTCTTCCTTTTTCCACCTTTTATGGCTGAGTGTGATACCACATGGTATGGAATATCCCTTTGGTTGGTTTAGGTCAACTGCCCTGGTGGTGTTCCTTCCTCACCTCTTGCTCCCCCCAAGCCTGCTGGCTCTGGGGGCGTTAGAGGGAGTCCTGATGCTGTGCCAGTATTTCTCGGAAACAGACACAACACTGGTGTGATACCAGTGCTGTTTTAGCTACAAGTGCAGAGCACAGCACTGTATGGACTGCTGCAGGGAAAGTTAACTCTATCCCAGCCAGACTCAGTACAAAGACCTAACGGATTCCTTTCATTCATAATTATGAATTCCTGCATGCAGAGATTTAACTCACAGAGTGAACAACTTGGAGGGCTTCCAGATACAGTGCATTATTTTAAGAGATATTTATACTATGTACTGTATGGAGTTAATTTGGTAATTCAATTTTTCACAGTGTTTCACTAGTAAAGGATAAGCTAGACCCAATCAAACAGGTGTTTAAATCACTAGAATAATTTTAATTAATTTGAGAGAATTGTGTTTGGGGTCAGCAAACTTTAGAAACAGGAACATAGGTCAGCTCTGGTTTGTTTCCCACTCTCTTCTAAACACCCTTTTTTATTTCTTTTTAAGTTTCTTTATTTAGGCAGTTAGTTCAAAATTTTTCTTCTTTCAAAAATGTCCTGAAGCCACAAATGTGTGTAATCTGATGGTCAATGTATATGTACTGTATATATGTATGTATACGTACATATGTATATATATATATATACACAGTATATGTATGTATATATGTATGTATACTGCAACATCGTATTTGTCAGGCCAGTTACTTAGAATGATATATGCAATCTCCAGAGCAGTAGTGGCAGAGTTTGTTGCTTATACGTGAAACAATACCTTTGACCTTTGTCAGTCAGTAGGAGCCTTTGCCATGGGACAGCCTTAGTTTATCCATGAAGTTTGGGAATGTGAGATCTCAAATGGTTCTAGTGTGGAAGCCATTTCCCTGCAGCATTTCAATTTCTGTTTTTCGTTTCATTTTCATGAAAATAAAGAGTAACCAGAGATCATGGAATAGGGAAATGAGAAATTAATTTTATAGCAAAATTAGACAATGAGTTAGATTATGTTGTGACCTACAGCATGAATCCTGGTAAAGCCAGGCCACCTGATGGCTGTAGCATATCAGTATGAGGGATGCATAGCCACTGGAAAGCATGATGGAGGCCACAGGACTGAGAACTCCAAATCTTTATCTTTCTCAGGATCAAAAAGATTATTTTTGCAATACAGACAGCCTAGGGATTACCTTATTCTGTTACTTGCTCTCATATATGTTAATATGCTGAGCTGTCAGCCAAAGAACATCTACTTGGTTCCTTACCTCAGTGTAGCAGGGGGCCAGAAGCAAGCTTGATGTGTTTTCAAATAGAAAAATTCCTGTGCAAAGATGCAACTGGGCCTTATTTGTTATATCAGAGGAGACTACTGTTAACTCCTTGGAATCAATGATGCTATGCTAATTCTTATCAGAACAGAAATACATTCTTTCTCTGTTCTCATACTGGCTTAAAAGTCATATTACGAGCTGCCCAATACATCTCTTACACCAGAAAGTATCATACCCCTGAAATGATGCTCTTGCTGTTGACTCTTTCTGGCTTCTGGACTTGCCTTGGAAATCTTCCATTTCCAAGGAATTTCCAAATCATTCCATTGACTTCAGTGCTTCTAGGTGAAGCTGAGGAGTGAGCTGAGTAACCAGGCCCAAAGTTCTAGCAAAGACAGCAAACCATGTAGTAAAAGCTTCCTCTTGCAACAAATTATTATCTGTTTTTGGTTTTCATGCAGGCTGTTACAAGGAAAATATAACTGGAGAGAAAAGGCTTGTAATTCATCTGATAACAGAAGAAAAAAACAAGATCTTTTCTAGTACTGGAAATTTTTCACAGGCTTCTTGAAAAACAGATAGTGCCTGAGGATTGCTCTACTTATGATCATTACTTGCCCTGTGGTTTTATAATGTTATCTCCTAGTTTATTAAAAATATTCTAGAAAACATGACATTTTGCTTTCATCATTTCTTCTTCAAAAAACCGTAATAGTTTTACCCCATCTTTGCTTGTAGGAGTGAAATGTCTCTGCTACTTCTAACAGTAGTACGTAAGCTTGGATAGTCTCTCTAGGTTTCTTACATGGCCCCTGGGCCATGGAATGAACTGGATTTAATTTACTCATCTCACTCTTAGGAGAATGATTTTTCTCATCACCTGAGAGGTGAGGAAAACAGCTTCAAACCCTTATTCCAGAGTGATGAAGAATTTAGTTTCAATGAAAATTTTTACCTTACTCTGATCAGTTATAACAATTTAACCATGTAGTACTTCAGTGGAAGAACAGTGACATGATCTATGCCATCAGGTAAATGTCTTTCCAGGATAAAGACTGTGGAATTACAAAATCACAAATTCACTAGCATTTTCTTCAAAAATAATTTCCCTCAAGAACATATTTGTTTATGTCATGTGAAGTCTGGTATTTGCTACCATGAATACTCTCACCCCCTAGAGACACAGTATGTTAACATCTTAAAAAAATAAGTTTTCATGAAACAGTAATGATGGTTCTAAGCATCAGTATTCTGCTTTGTGTTATATTTCATTCCCTATTACACCAGTCTGGACTGCAATATTAGCCAGAAATAAAGGTTACAGGGTGGTATTAAACACAAGAAGAAACAAAAGATTTTCTTTTATTTTATTTCTTTTTTTTTTTTTTTAATTTCTTCCACATTCACTCAGTTAAGCACATCTGCAATTCAGTTTTATAGCTGTGGTGTTGCTAAGTTTTTTGGATGGTCTCTGTAGAAAATATAATCTCTCTCATGTTATGCAGAAGATCCAGATGCTCCCTCTGAGCCTCACTATAGAAGCTAGAAGAGCAGTAGGTTCTTACAACACTTTCAAGCCTGCACATTTAATATCTCTTAGAATACACATAAGTCCTTTATAATCAAAATTCAAAAATATAAGTTAGTCCAACTTCTCCAACTCATCACTAACTACTACCTCTAGATATAGCAAGTGGAATGAAGATGGAGAAAAAGTTCTTTTCTGTTGATTCAGATAAGGGAAATAAGGTATCAAGAAACATAAAGTTTCAGAAGAGACTTTTTTGCAAGCCGCACTTTGTGCAGCTGTAGGTATACTGCTTTATATTACAGCTATGCTTTGCTCAAAATATTATAAAGGCAGATGTGCAGTCAATGTAGGCAGAAGAGTAACTGTCTATTAAACTACCTTGCTAAAAGGTGCTCTCAAGAAGTGCATGAGTGCTCATGAACTTCAAAATTGGAATATACCCAATGTGGAAAACCACCAGTGCATTCAGACTAACCACTGACTAACTTTCTTGTGCTCTTGTTAGGGAAACCCACCAAAAAATGCCAAAGGTATTTACAGAGATGGAGCTGTCTGGGCATAGACCAGCCCTTGAACCGTAAGAGTTACCAGCTTGATCAGAAATTTCCATGAAATTTATAAAGCTATAATGTGTTCTCACTAGATTACTAGATTACTCATTGTTCTGTATAAAAAAAAAGGAAGAATTCACACCCAAGTGGCTGATAATACCGTACGTTCAGTAGACAACAAATCTCTCTATAAAGACTGTAGAAACATACTCTTCAAGATTCATATACGGTCATGTTTAAATGGCTCCAATGATCAAACCAGCAGAAGTATACTATAAATTGATTTTTATTGACTGAATTAGATAAACAGATTCATTTTTAAAAAATCATATTACAAACTGCTGCAGTACAATAAAATGGGGTTGCACATGTGGAGATGCCATTCTTAGCCTGCACAGCTCCTGCAGCGCTGTAGCCCATTCTCATTGCAAGCAGTACACTTGAGGGCTTTGAATGAGTCCGTAAAGCAGTTCCGAAACACAGACATCTTGCTCCCATGGCACACTGAGCACGGAAGGAATCCAAAGCCCCCGCAAGAGAGGCACTCATGAGGGTGCTGGACTCTCTGCTCGAAGAAGAAAGAAAGATCACAATGTTACCTTCTCAACAGCTGTATCTCTAGGACAAAGAAGATTCCAGGACAGCTTCTCAGAAACACATTTTGGTTTCTGTCATGAGAAACATCCACTTCCCCATCCCAAGGTATACAACCACAGAAGACCCATGTCTGCCTCTGTATGGACCCACGTGCAATGGTTAGAAATGCTCACTGTGGGATCATCAGTCACATTACACCTCAGAAGCCTGTGTTGATAGTTGTCAAAAAAGCTGGCTAAGTGATGGCTTGCTCTGATGTAGTCTTAGACCTAGATCAATTCTAATAGGTATTGCAATTGATTGATTCTGAACTCCAGGCAGTTTATGTTGATGTTATATTTTTCTATGTTATATGTTAAGATATGAGGACTTTTATCATTTGCACATGTTCATGCTGAATATGTTGTTCCTATTACAGTTAGAGCTGATCATATAAAAAAAAAAAAAAGCAATTCATAGCTTCTGACAAGGAGTGCTTTAGGAAATAAGTGATGTATTCAAATTTATGGGTGTAGAATGCTGAAGCTTTCAGTAGAAAAGAGAAAGATCATTAACATTCAGCAGTTATACCTGGAGAAAACTGCTGCAGGCAAGACTTGGGCTCCCTCAATTTTCTTATTTCATGAGTAAAACAGTAGTTTTACTATACTTTGTGATGAATTAAAGATGATTGAGAACACAGGAAGAGATTTTGAAGACATTTTTAAGTTACAGTTACTGAAAATACTGCTAATTTATTTAGTGATTGCTTGAAAGTTCTGTACCAGATAAATGAAAAGTAGACCAGTACTTACCACAGCACAGATATTTAGCTTTAATATTGTACTGTTGAGTAAAGACTTTATAGATTTATTTATAAAGGAAGAAGAGTAATCCATAAAATTCCTGTTAGTGTTACTCTGAGGAATCATACACCACTGAAAATATTAGTCAAAAACTGTTACCAAAGTATACTTAAATATGTAGAACTAACATAGCCCCTTTTTTAGCATCATTGAGAAAACTGAAGAGATTGCTGCAAAGCTATTAAAAACAGCATTCATCTATTGACAATTTAGATGAACATACAAAAAAAATGTAGAGCATAAGATGAAAGGAAAGAGTCTTAGCTGACGTAAGTCATTTCAGCTGCCTTGAAGTCCATGTCAGTTTGATGTAGCAGAAAATCTGACTCACAATCTACAAAAACTTATTTTCACATGGGTCTGATTAGGTGAAATGCAGATTTCAAAGTGCACAGTATGCCCCAGCAGGGCTCATGGGTTGTTGTACTGAGTCACTCACTAAGATATGATGCACCAGTCTTGCTGCTGCTGCTATGTTGGTGTATCTTTCTGTTCTGAATCTTTATTGTAATGTAGAAGTAGCTTCCTACTTATTTCACTTGTCAGTACTGTTGATACAACAGCATTTGGGCTGGTGCACAGCAGCTGTAGTGCAAATCTCTCTAAGATGATAGATTTTTTCTTAATAGATTTGCAAAACACTTCCATCAATCTTTCTTGCCATATGCTTGATATATTTGTCCATTAGCTTATCCTTATAGGTAAGCAGAAGACACAGCATGACTAACAGATTATGCGATATATACATCTGTAAAACAAAGATCAAAGTTATATGGGAAATTTTATGAGGGACAAAACAATTAGAAATGCAGTATAATAGTATCAGATTTTTTTATTATTATTATTTGTTTGTTTGCTTTGTATTGTAGCTCATAAATTTGCCATTCTTCTTCACTGGACATACAACTCCTTTTACTATTAACTTCTCCAGGGACAATGTCTAGAAGTATATAATATAATATTTTTGTTCTCTTTTATCTCAGGAGTGCACATGTCATTAATAATTTAAGATGGAAGTTTACTTCATTGGACATTATTGTAATTAATCTCAACATTTTAAGATAATATTGTAATCATTAAATTCATTATTACTTCTTATGCTTATAAATAGCTACCTTTTCATGTAGAAAGCTAAGATAGCTAAGAAACAATGCACAGTTGTTTTAGCTTAGTTGCTTGAACAGTCCCCATTTGACAGTCACCTGTCAGACAGCAGTAATGCTGAATGTATTCATTCTATGTATACATTTGTTTAATAGTTTCTGGTTAGCTATTTAATGTGGCCAGTAGGTTCTTCTGTATTCTATACAGAAACACATACATTGAGTAATGAGACAAGGAAAGCTTTTCTGAGTTAAAGAACAGGGCAGACAAATGCAGAAGGTGACACCTGCATTGCGAAGGGACATTTATTTCTCCAAAAAGATGAGGCAGTCCTCAATTTACTGGATAATGCCCAATCTACACCTGGAATAAAGCAGAGGTGAACATTCCTTGGTCAACCTGACCGTAACTTTTGAAGGAGTTTAGGAAAGAAACTGGCAATGAGAAATCATCATGCTTCCCCAAAAAGAGGATTCTCTTTTAGTGAAAAGCTCAACATAAGATTCTATACAAAGAGTTACTATGAAGGAATGTTAGGAAAGCATATGCTGTAGTTTGTTTAAATACAGGGAAAAAGAAACCTTTTAGATGTAATCTTGGGGATAAATCAACTAGATACAGCTTTCTTTTACTCTTTCATTAGTGTCTTTAACAAATATCATATCCATGTTATCTATTTTTAATGTGGAAATTACATACTTCTTAAGTCTATGTGTTATCTTAATTTATTTACAAGTGATTTCAAGACAACCAAATAATAATTCTAAATACATTTCTTCCCCACAGCTATCCGTATAACCCAGACGTTATGACTGATATCTCCACCAAAAGGAAGACAGGTAATCCCTTGAGCAGCCAATTTCACAAGATCAGCAGAAAAGTGATAACCAATAGAGATCCTAGCTTAGAGCAAAGCAGATGGAGCAGTCTTACACTGAGACCGAGTGTCCTCAGGGAGAGTATATCAAATGTTCAGAACTAAAGACAAATAAGCCCCAAAGTACTTGAACTAACAAGGCAAACTAAGAGCTGGAGAAAGGCATAATAATCTGTAATGTGAGGTCTGTGTAATTTTGTGTAAATTGGTGTGACTGAAAACTTCCAACTTTTGCCCAGATTTTCTAGATGTCAACTTTAGACTTTCAAGTCTAACCAGAATGCAGGAGATGTGCATGAACATCTCAGCATGTTCAGTGTGGCACACAGAAAGTGGGTCAACATCCACACAAGAGGCTTGACTCCTCTGGGACGTGGTGAAGATTAAATATCAAAGGTGTTGTCAAAAGTTATAGGAAAGTGAAAATTACCTGCCTTTCTTGCTGTGGCAAATCAGAGAAAATATAGATAGGTAGACATTTGGGTTTCATGTTATCACCGAGTTTTCTCAAACTTAATAGGCTGTGATACTGAGATATCATTTATCCAAAGAGCAAAAAACAAACCAGCATTTGGAATCGTTATATAACAGAAGAAAGAATAACAGAAGAAGAAAGAATAGAGGAGAAAGAATAAAGAATAGAGAAGAAAGAAGAAAGAAAAGAATAAAGAGAAATAAAAGAAGAATAAAGAGAATAAGGAGAAAGAATAAAGAATAAAGAAGAAAGAAGAAAGAAGAAAGAAGAAAGAAGAAAGAAGAAAGAATAACAGAAGGGAATCCATTCAGGAAAATGTTCTCAATTGCAAGTATTCAATGTATGTTCCCTATGATTATTTGCAGAAATAGTTACCTCAATTTTGGTTAAGAGATCCTGCAGTTCCCCAGATTCATTCATTAGCAAAATTTTCTCAGCACCCTATTAGTAAGAAGAAGAAAAAGGTCAGCCAGTTTAACATGAAAAGCCAAAGATGATTAGAAGATTTGGTCTTGAAAATTTAAACAGGCTGAGGACAAATTTGACTCACATTAAGCATTTTGTAATTAGGTCAACCTTAGGAAAGCTAGAAGGAAAGAAGAATCTAACCGTTGTTGTGGTAGAACTGTCTGAGGTTAGTTACCAAGTGTCATATTGCATTTCCCCTTCGTAAAAGGTGACATGGCTTGGAAATTCTGGTTGTGTTCACTTTATTTTACAGGGTGTGGTTCCTGACAGAATAAAAAATATGTCTAGTTACTATGTCAAAAATTGCAATTATATAAATATAAAACACATCAGAGACTGCAACTAAATGAGAGGAGGAAATTTTATTTCAAGTATTATAGCAGTTGAGCATTGAATTAAGATATAATATGCCTAATGTGTAACAGAAGGAGAAAAAGGGTAATGAAAATACCATAACAACATTAAAGTCAGACACAACAATGAATAATAATAATTTCGTCTGGGTATATTAGGCCTCTGAGGGGTTCTGTGATCTGAACCAAGACAGCACTGAAGTAGTTCTTTTTTCCCTCTGAAAGTAAAGGCTGAGAGATTATTGCAGACGAAACAAAAATGTCAAAGATGATGTAAATCTCTTTTTCCCTTTTCTTTAATTAATTTAATTTCTTCTCCCTCTGCAATTAGAGGGACATATTTGAATGCTTACGCTTCAGTTATGTAGCCAAATATACTGAGTACTAAATATTACTGAATACTTACAAACACTTTTAATCAGTTTAGAAGAAATTGACAAAAAGTAAGGAAACTGAGGCATAGATAGAGGGAATTGCACAGTCATGAAGCCAGCTCACAGAAGAGCTCAGATAAGACCTATGTTCCCACCTCACCGTCTTGTGCTTACTCACTGCTGTGGGAAATTGGCCACAAGTGGTGGGTTCATGACATCTCATTGTCCCATTTTTCAGGTCTCTGAATGCCCAGACTGCTAAAATTCATCTTTTGTAGACCTCACATGATCTGGGAGGTGTGGTGGGATGCTGGAGGTGGAATGCTGGCAAACAACGAAGATTTGCCATTACTTTGAGCTCACCATGGTCATCTGCAGGGCTCTAAGGCGCTCTCAGCTCTTGTTCCTCACCAGCACCATTCTCCCCATTACATGGAGGTACAGGAAGGGATGCCGGGGAGCATATACATCAGTAACGTATGTGCTAGTGTAGGGCTAGTGCCTTGCTAGAGACTTCCCATGCTGCATCATCTTTCCAGTATCCCTTTTTTGTCTTGGACTGGTCACAGACCAACCCCAGAGGGACCCAGGGACCCAACACACACACACAGCTAGTGTTCAGATGGAGCTTCTATCAAGGTACACAGCAGGGAGAAGGGAAGAAGCCCACAGCTCTACCAATAGCTGAGCACAGGGTACAGAACCACTTCAGTATGTAATACAAAAATCAGCCAAGGGGCACAGAAATATTGCAAGGGACTTTGCATGACACCCTAGTGAGGTTGGTTTCCCTCTGCAAAGTCTTTTAGCTATGGCTCTCTACAAAGAAAAACACTCTTGACTCTGTGTATGATGTTATACTAAATAGGTCCCTTGCTGACTTCTTTACCATGTTCACGTTTCTTATTCAGAGATGCTTGTAATCACAGCATTGCATTCTGTTAAAAAGCAGGGTATTAATATTTTAGTGGATGTGAGTGCAACTTCTGCAGTGAATGCTACTCCTTCAGTGCTCCACTTTCAAAGAGGTTAAAAAAAAAAAAGTATTTACAAGGTAATTACTTGTGTTTAATTATGTGGAAGATGACAGGAGACTCAGATCTCAGATCAGCTAGCATTGCTTATGCTAAATCTTCCTCTGTTGAAATCTGTTATATATCATGGGCACAGTGTATACCAGCTTCAACATATGCATCACATCCCTCTGTGTCCCCAGCAGAGAAGCTTTTAGCAGTCGACCAGCCTCCTTCACACTTGCCCTCTAATTTTTCTCTATTTTCACATAGAATGGGCAACAGGAGTGACTGGCACAACAAAGAAAGGGTTTGCCAAGAACCGCAGGGTATTAGCTCTGGGCTTGAATGCTCTGCAGTGGCTTAAGTCAGAGCTTGCACTGCCTGTGCTAGGCAAAAAACTTTAAGTATTTGGAGCTTTATTGATGTAATTGTGGCACTGCAAATTCCGTAATCTGGACAAACCCTGATTTGCCCTCATTTAGACAGGGATCTGTTCTCCGTGGCAACAGCTGGCAAAAAGCATGCCTGTGACTTCTGCTCTGTTATACAATGGTACTGTACTGTAATGCTGACTGGCTTTTGCAGCCCTGTAATTAAAAATCTGACAGGTTTCCCATTACAGATTGATATTTCAAAGGATTTATATTTCAGATGAGACATTCATCAGCTAGCTGTGTTATTTCCAAAGTGGAAAGTCTTATTATTATAGCTTTAAAATTAAAAACCAAAGTTCTAAATGTCTATCAACATTTTTAAGTGTTTCAGTATGTCTTCTGTGATTAATGTCTGCCTCAAGTGAAATTTGAATAAAAGATACTTTGCAGATGTTAATCTACCCTTTGGATCTGTGAATCTTAATTCTCAGTGCCTGCAATTAATAGAGTAATGAAAGCACCTGTTAAATATTTCCAATAGTTGCTTTCTGACCAGAAAGTGACACCTTTCTTTTTATTCTTAGATTGTGCTCAGTCCACAATTACCCACAAAGGGGTGTGAAACAGTTAAGAATCTGTCCCTTCAAACAAACATTTTGTTAACCAGGTAAAGGTTTGAAGCACCAGCCTGTTAATGCTTTATCTGCCAGCTTAAATAGCTTAATAGCTCTTAAATATCTCACAGCCATGGTGCAGGAGAAGATTTCTTTTGAAAATCAAATGCTACAGACTTTGCTAAATAATTCAACAGGTTTTCTAAACTATTTTTTTGCTTCAAAATATTTCCCAATTTTCCCTTGAGATATTTAGTAATTAGCATCATATTTCAGGCACGGTCCCACTATCTGCAGAACTAGGACAAGCCCAGTAAATTTCCTACTGCTCCAGCTCTGTCTTGTTATCGAACCAGCTTGTTGATAATCCATCATAAATGTAACCTGTTACCATTTTTGTGATGTAATTCCTCATCAAGGAATGCACGTAGATGTACGCATTTGTATGCAAATGTTCTGCATTTGGCTGTACTAGACTGCCTGCTGATTTGGGGAAGCAGCCTCTCTTTTGCATCATTCCCTACATTCAGAAAAAAAATAACACAGCACTGAAATGTTAAATGAGAGTGGGCTGGAAAACCAACCTTGACCACCATGTGAGAGAATTGGGTTTGCAGGAAATAGACAAACCCAAGTATCTGTTGTGGACATGTATGGAATTTGATTAAACACCTGGAAATCTGCCAATAAACTGAGAAAAGTGTGACTGTAGCTTAAGAAAAGTTAGATTTGATATGCAAAGAGCTATCAGATTTTGTATTAAGAGGGCATGCAATTAAACCCTGCTGTTCCTGAAACGTTAAACTGCAAAACAGAGGAAGCAGATGAGTGAATGCAATAATTATATCATAGCTTTATTGCCACAGAGCCATTCATATCTACCCCATCAAGTGAAAGTTAGGAAAATGTGTTTACTCTAGCAAAACAATGAGGCAATTGAGAGCTACTAATCATAAATGACCACTGGAAAAAGGCAAAAGGGAAACTGCTAATATTTTCATAAAGAAATATACTTTACACAGGTATTTTCTAAAGTTAATTACAAAAATAGCTTTATCATTCTTAGTAAATGGTCATAACCAACGAGTCAAAATATTTTGACTGTAAAACTCAAGCCATTGTAGATTCATTACAGATGGGAAGACTAAGTAGGAAGTTGTTTCTTCATGAAAAAAATAAATGTACATATTTGAAAACGTTTTGAGTAAGTTTGAAAGGAGGAATGGCTGATACCCCAGAGGGCTGTGCTGCCATTCAGAGGGACCTGGACAGGCTGCAGGGCTGGGCCAAGAGGAACCTCACGAAGTTCAACAAGGGCAAGTATAGGGTCTTGCACCTAGGGAGGAATAACCCCAAGCACCAGTACAGGCTGGGAGCTGGCTTGCTGGAGTGCAGCTCTGCAGAGAGGGACCTGGGATTCCTGGGGGACAGCAGCCTGACCATGAGCCAGCAGTGTGCCCTTGTGGACAAGAAGGACAACAGGATCCTGGGGTGCATTAGGAAAAGTGTTGCCAGCAGGTCAAGGCAGGTGATCCTCCCCCTCTACTCAGCCCTTATGAGGCCACACCTGGAGTATTGTGTCCAGTTCTGGGCTCCTCAGTACCAGAGGGACATGGAACTACTGGAGTGAGTCCAGAGGAGGGCTATGAAGATGATTAGGGGACTGGAGCACCTGTCGTACAAGGACAGGATGAGAGAACTGGGCCTGTTTAGCCTGGAAAAGAGAAGACTGAGGGGAGACCTCATCAATCTGCATATATATATGAGGGGAGGGTGTCAAGGGGATGGATCCAGTCTCTTCTCAGTTTTGCCCAGTGACAGGGCAAGAGGCAGTGGGCACAGACTGAAGCACAGGAGGTTCCAACTGAATATTTCTTCTTTACTTCTTTACTGTGAGGGTGACAGAGCACTGGGACAGGTTGCCCAGGGAGGTTGTGGAGGCTGCGTCTCTGGAGATATTCAAAACCCGCCTGGATTCCATCCTGTGCAATGTGCTCTAGGTGATCCTGCTCGGCAGGGGGGTTGGACTAGAGGATCTTCAGAGGTCCCTTCAATCCTCAGCCATTCTGTGATTCTGTGAAAGGCAGCTGAATACTGGCATTTAGTCATATGCTTAAAGTGAAAAATAAACAAATGTATTTTTAAAATATAATGCATTATGTATTAATATCTATAATGAGCTAATATGTATATTAGGGATGGCTCTGTCTTTTTAATGTGCATCCCTTTTCCAGTAAGGTGGGCTTTTACATAACATAAAACTCTAGCCATCCTGGATTCCTTTGTATGAGTAAGAGAATGCTCTCTTTTTTTTTTTTTTTTTTTTTTTTTTTTCCTGCATTGCATTCTGCTTTCTGCTTTCTGGAAATTATTTTATATTCTGCTTTGGTGCCCCAGCAGATGGCATAATTCCATTTCAGATGGAGAGATGGAGACAGCCTCAGGTGAAATTGGGGGGGGGGGGGGGGGCGGGGGGGTGAATGAGATGGTAAGGAGCATGTTGCAGAAAGAACCTGCAATTTCCTGAAAGACTGATATTTAGACAGCATGTGTCAAAAAATACAGTGATTCAATCCTGAAAGAAATGAGAAGATTAAAAAACCTTCTGTACTGCAGCACACAGGACTTTACTTGACAGGGACTAAATATGATTTTTCTATTGCTTCTGCCCAAGTAGCTGATTTGTCTCATTCCCCCTGTGTAGGCAATGATAAATTCCACAGTATTGTGAAGATTTATCCACACAGCTTGCAGTACTCTAGCAACCCTGTCAGGATTTCTGAGCAGCTCAAATACCGTGTGCTATGTCACATGCATATATGCTGTGTTCTGGTGCTTTTGTTACATTTATCTCATTAAAAATAATCTTGTCCCTTTTCAAAACTCTTCATATTTTAATTAGGGTGTTTTTTTATCCTATGACTCATTGAAAGGTGCCTGGCTCAATATAGATTCTCTTTTGTATTGCTTCATGCAATCTCCTTTAGGGAGGGATTTGCCAGGAAATAAATATTCAAAATTAAAAAGAGAGAGAGAGCAAGAGAGAGAGAAAATATTGCGTGATTAATTTACTGACACACCAGGCTTCTGGATTTCTGTTTTACATTTGCATATCAGAATATAATTATCATAAAAGCTATTACAGAAATGTCCACTGTTACCAATGAGACCAAATTCCATGTGAGTTCTCAATCACATTTTGCTGAAACACAAGCCCAGTGCAGGAGGCAGCCAACCTGCTGCCCTGTGAGTCCCTGACAAGTTGTCTTCTTAAGGTGTCACATCCACGAGGCATTGAAATAGCTGGGGAGTGATTGCTTCATGGCCAGATCCTGAAAGACTGGTAAAACTTTTGTAACCTTCCTGATATGCAAACTACCCTCCAACTTATTGCTCTTCCTCAGTGATTTGATTTTGGCCTATTTTGTTTTTTACCAGATCAACAGGTACTTTTTCTTGTCTTAAATAATATGAATGGAGTTTCCATGCTGTAATAAATGTATGTAGACCAGAACACTAAATTCTTACTTCTTTTTACCCACTGGTGTCAGCAGGTAGTTTGACAGTTTGATATCTCTCCCACATTTATCTAGCTTCCTAATTCACTTTCCTTCCTTTCTATATGTCTGTTAAATATCTCATAAAATAATTAAATAGTTTTAATAAAATTGTATTGCTTGTTACACTGTTGCTCATCTGTTAAAGACAAGTTTCCCATGATCTTCTAAAAAAAAAGCGGCAGTGAATTAATGGGCCATCCATCACACCAAAGTGACTATAACTGGGCATCAGCTAGAGCTTAGCAAATAATTTATTCGATATATTTCAGTATTTTACCTGATTTGTTTTGACAAATTGATCACAGTGAGATTTTCTTGGACTTGGTCATAACTCATTGTGTTGTGTTTTTTTATTATTATTATTTTTAATATGACAGTTAGGTAAGCAAATCTTAGTCTGAATCCTGGTGAATTTTAAGCTTTTCTTCTAAGAAGGACTTCTGTTGCTGGCTGGTTGGAGAGCTCTCTGTCTCAGGGATTTGATAAAAGCAGTCTCTAATGTGAACTAAATTTCTCTGTCTGCTAATACCCTGTGCATGGTCCATTTTGCAAGTACTAGTGTTGTCTGGTGAAGTGGACTGCTCAGAGAAACCAGCCTTAAGCATAGCATTAAGAGTTTGGCAGAATCCTGCCAGTGCCACGAAAGGAAGGGAAGAATGCGTGCTTGAGCATTTTTGCAGCCCCAGCACCAATTGTATGCTGTTTTTTGATTGCATTTTATTCCATTACTTAAATCTTTTATAAAAATGAAAGCATTAGGCAATACCAACAAAATAACCCTGCTGTGTTTAAATACAGTTTGCCTCCACAAATCATGATCTCGCGGTTGGTGTTAATTGCTAGTTCTTCACCACTTGAGACAAATACCTTTTCTGAGCTCCCAACCTATTTTGTTGGTTGCTTTCCAGATTTTTTTGCTTTTAAACTCTGATTTTTCAGTTTATGAAAGAAACATTTCTAAAGAACAGGTTATCCCTAATACAAAGGTGCAGTTTTAGACACAGAGTACCAACGTACAAATTTCAGTTATAGTTTTCTACTTGGAGTTATGTCTCACAACCGAGCAGAGTTAGGCTGTTTTTATTGCTAGATTTTAAGTATTAACCATTCTGTACCTAAAACAATGTTCCATTGATTATAGTTGCCTGATACAGACTATGTTATATAAAATTCAGTGCATGTTTAAGCTCTTAAGCCCCAAGCTGTTAGACATTCTCATATTCAACAGAGTTATTACTAAATGACAGGTAAGTTTTCTGTGTTAATTTTCCTGGGTCAATAATATACACAGGTTTTCATGAGGAAAAAAAAAATCTATTTCTCTAGATTTCCGTGGTTTTAACTACAAAGATGAACTCTTTTCTTAGAAACACAGCATCACTTAGATTGCATTACTTCATCTTACTCCCCTCCTGAAAGCCTCTCCCCAGCTCTGTTGTGTCTTTACATCAAACCTACCAGTGTGGATGGGTACAACACATCCCACAAAGGGGCCTCTGTCTTTGTTCCCATCACTCCAACATTGCAGACAATTTCATAAAAACATAACTTTCTTCTGTTCTTACAGACTTCATAGTCTCATGTTTTACTTACCCCAAGGTAATGGCCATCAATAAACACAACAGGGAGGGAGGGAACTTCACACACCCTCCTGCATCTCTCATCTAGTTCTTTTCCATAGTCACTGTTGAGAGCAATATTTTTTTCTTCAAATTTAACTCTGTGGTTTTGAAAGATCTTTCTAACCAGTTCACATCTTTCAAAGGTGGTTCTCACCACACGAAGACTGGTTGTATAAATTATTATACGGCCAAATTCTGGCACTGATGACACCTGGAAAAGAAAAAAAATAAGTTCCAATTGCAGTATATGAAGTGTTAACAATTTATTTTTTTCTGGCTGCTGTAATAACATCCAAATATTGAACAATTTCATTAAAAATATTGTTTAAGCAAAAAAGAGAAACACAATCTTTTCTGTACTTTTTTGAGATGTAAAGATGGAGTGTGAGGAACTAAGTGTTTGTAATCACCACCTTAAGGCAATTTAAATTGCTTATCAAAGTCAGGTGCAACTTTACTTCTTTTGGAAAGCTTTGGAGATAGTTAATCAAGCACAACATTTTCAAGAAACAGACATATTTTAGAACTGGTGGGCTTCCAAATTTGAATAAGTCATTACTCTTTTGTTGTTGTACTGGACACAGATTCACCAACCTTCCCCAAGCTGTAAGACACAATGCTTTGGGTTAAACCCATTTCATTTGCAAAAGCACAAATTCTTCAAAGAAACAACAGAAACTTGAATGCAGGGCTCCCCACTGTTTTTAAAACTGCCTGATTCTGTTACAACAGTGACTCCTGTTTGTTTATACAAACACAGTCTGGTAGTATCCAGATGAAGTCCAGACTTGATAGCTAGGGTGTTAACAGCCTCCTTTCAGCAAGGACAAGAGCTAAAGCTAAAAGCTCTATCACATCCATGAACCAACACTGACATAGAATATTTTATCTCCATGCTGAGCTAGATCATGATTGGAGAGGGGACAGATTTATCACTAATTTTTTAGTGGGGACCCAAGTTAAATTATTCTAAAATCCAGCCAACATTAAAAAGTACATTTTGTGTGTATTCAGTCTCCAAATCAAAGCCCACTGCAGTTAGGGGACACAGTTCCATTGGCTATAATAAGTTACAATGCAGGCCAATTCTTCATAGGTATAAGTTTATACCTCATATTTCATTACTATGATGAAGAAAAATATGGAGTGTAAATACTACAGGGGTTATTTTGTCCAAGAGAGAATAGTACATTTTAAAAAAGCCTGAGAATCTTTGCTCTAATCAAAGACACTCTGTACCAATAAAGAGCTAAAATCCTTGCTTTTCTAAAAGTTAGTAAGACATTTCCAAGGTTTTTGAGTTATCTATAGTATATTGCAAAGGAAATTTCATTATTTCAGTGCTATTCCAGGAGTAAAACCACAAGTCAGAAAATAATAAGTAAATATACCTATAATGCACTGTACCAATCTATGCAAAGCAAAGCTTGATGGGTGTATGGATACTTTTGAACTATGTCATGTAATAATCATAAAGACAAAACCGGGTAGAAGCCATTGGAGATTTTGTCAAATAATGAGGTCATTATTTATCTTACTATTTAAATTGAAGAAAAATGCCTCTTTAAAAACATATTCTATTTAAAAAGATGTCTACATGGTTCAATGTACAGCAAAGAATTCTCAGAAGAACATGTGAGTTTTACAGATCACTTACAGATTGCGGGAAGTTTAATTGCAGATATATGTAATTTACCTATTTTCCATCTCCCATCCTAGGAAAGAAGCATGTTGTCATACATCAGTATTTATTTCTCTTTGAATAGAATTCAGAACTTTCATTTTAGGGGAAAAAAAATATATATATATATAAATAATGTTACAAAAAGAGAGCTACTTTTCTCTGGTCTTTTTTTCTGGGCTGAAAATCTGTTATATCTCTACTGCAAATTGACTCTTCTCCAGAATATTATTCACACATCCCATGTGAAAGGATTAGCTTGTCCTCTGCTTAAAAGGCAAGTAATCTACATAGACACTGACAAATATTGTAGTAACTGTGCATGGAAGGAAGATGAGTTTATCCTTTGCAGAAGTAACCAAGAGGAGGTCTTAAAATATTCTTTCACAAGATAATTTCACATACTCATTGTTTTCTCCTCTTTGGAGTAAAAATAAATTTTGAAGTGGAAAACCATTCAACAGGATGGAAATTCGTGTTGCTTCATAGCTCTAATCTTTAATGCTGTTTGTTCCCAGACAGCAGGGGCTGGCAGGAGAGATACAGACAGTCATTATCTACTGAAGCATCAGGGCTGTGGTGTCCTTGTAGCATACAAATAAGCAGCTGAAGACATGGAAAAATGGAAAGTTGTAAAGTAATCTGGAAAGATATCAAGTGGAAGGTGTGTACACAGAGTCACTTTTACGCTTATTCCTTTATTTTTTCCCTGTTGTGACAGTGAAGAAAACCTCTTGTTTGCTCTGCAAAGAAATATCAAGGGCATTGATTAAATAATTCTTTAGGGAAATTTTATTAAATGCCTTGTTTTCTGTGCTAAAGACGCACATAATTTATCCTTGCCAGGACTTTATCATACCAGAGAAAATCCTTCCTGTCACCTGTCCTGAACCACACTGGTAATTAAAAAAAAAAAAAAAAAAAAAAAAAAAAAAAAAAAAAAGATAATTAGAGAGATTTACATGTGTTTATTTGTTTTTGTTTTTCCTTAATGAAAATCTATGTTAATTCCTATTTTTCTATCCAATTCACCAACTACAGCCTGTAATGTTTAGTTGCTAGAATATGCTTTTGAAATAAATCAGCAGAATAATGTTTGAACACTCTGCTATGCTTTTGAAATAAATCAGCAGAATAATGTTTGAACACTCTGCTTTTCCTTCCTAGGCTGGAACTGTTGAAAAAACATAATAAATGGCAAGCAATGTAAGCAAATGAATAGAAAGACATTTTTGAAAATGAATATTTACAATTTAATGTAACAAACTTCAAATTAAAATCGTCTTGTATGACTCATACTTGCATAGAAAATTTTAGCTGAAGATAAAGAGAAGGTAATTCTCGGGTTAATGGGCATGACAAAACTTTGCTTAGGTTGTGGAAGTTCGAAAAATGTACAAACCAAAAGATTTGGAGTGACTTACATTGACCATTTTCTTGTACTTAACTGGGATTCTCATTGAAACCTGAAGTTTAAGAAAATCATTTGGCCAGAGGCAGCAACTTTTTGTGTCAGATTCAGAAAGTCTCTTGCACATGGGCCAAGGTGTGTTTCAAAGAAGTTGTCCATAGTGAAAGACTGTCAAGGAAGTGATTTAAGGCTGCAGAGGGAAATAAACTTGCTTTAGCTTCAATGCTCTGCATCATTTACAGCTCACAAGTTAATAGCATCGTGCTACCAACATCCAAAGAAGCATCCAAAGGCACTGGATATTTTATTGCGTCAGTCTGAACAGCTTAAATTTTGCTTGGACCAGCTAGTAGACAGCAACAGCAGCAGCATAACCTACATGACTTCATGACACAGATGCCACTCAGTGATTCAGGAACAGCTGCCTTTTTTTTTTTTCCTCTTTTTAATTCTCTCTTTTTTTTCTCTTTTTTATTTTTTCTCTTTTCTTCTCTTTTTTTATTTTTTTTTCTCAAAACAAAAGACAGAGCAAAAAGAAGGGATGAAGGAGACTGAAAAAGAGATGAAAAGACAGAAATAACCAAAAAGAGATAATAAAGCAAAAAACAAATTGTGGGGTACCAACAAATTTAGAGCAGTACAAACTAGAGATCATAATGCAAGAAATATGATATAAAAGACAGACAGTGAGACAAAATGTAGTAAACAATTTATAAAATGAATTATGGAATAATAATACTAGATTGTTTCTTCAGCATATTTGTCGTGAATTGCTTT
The DNA here is from genome assembly GCF_964211835.1 of Anser anser. Classification (NCBI taxonomy): domain Eukaryota; kingdom Metazoa; phylum Chordata; class Aves; order Anseriformes; family Anatidae; genus Anser; species Anser anser. Next base: position 53,384,643 of record NC_139724.1, read on the forward strand.
CCCAAGGCTATAGATTTTAATATCTTTTATGACATTTTTATGTCTGCCTTGCTGACTTTGAGAGGTTCTTTGGACCAAAACTCGTATCATGGATATTTTTGCAGCACAGTTGGGATCTGGCCAAATTCAGAGCAGAGGAAGTGGTCCAAGCTGACGTTTTTCTACTTGTGTAAGGACCACTGGTGCACCTTGGGGTTATTCATAAAGCAGTTGTAATTTTTTTTTTTTCTGAAAGCCTTTGTATATGATCATGTCTGCAAGCAAGTAAATAGACAAGCCTAGCAGGGAGAGGAATATCCATGTTGTTAGCTTCATTTTTATTTGCTTGCAAAGGAAAACTGTGACAGCAACACTTTGAAAGTCATCAGATGTTTGGGTTTTTTTCTAATCTTCCCTCTGGACAGAAGTATGAATGCATGTTTTAATCTCATTGGTGTGAAAAGAATATCTATTTATATTCATACTCATATATAATTTATTTCAATGGTGGTGTCACCTGCAAATTTGCACTTTTAAAGTACTTGTTTCCAATAACAAACAAACAAACAAAAAAAAAAAAACAAACAAGCAATGAAAAACCAGCTCTATATTTTACTTTATATAAGCAACTCTATTTTAGTAAAAACAGAAATCTTTTAGTAAAAACAGAATCTTTTTCTGCTAAGATTATTGAGCTTGTATAATACTTTGCCAAAAGTAAAAGCCCAAATTTTAATGCCAGCTTTTATCACATAAGAGATTTTAGAAGGTTTTTACTATGTTCAGGTATAACATTCAACTAATCTTATTCATGCAATAGTGAATTGCTTCATTGACCTAAATCAATGGCTGATATGCCCTTCTCTGTCTCAGAATATCATCTTTCAACATCTCAGTGTTCTACTGAAATATGCACCTCTTGGCTTTGCAATTAGATACTATCAGACCAGCAAAGTATCTCCTATCCACTAAGTCGGCTGAAGAAGGAGTCTAAAGTGCATTACAAACCCTGCACCAAGAGATGCTTCAGTGAGTAAATGCAACATTCATGATCTAAAGAAAATGTTGCGCAAGAAAAAAGATGTATATATAGATATATGTATGCATGAATGCATGTGCACATATATATATATTCATACATGTTTGCATATCTACAAGTTTTAAATTAAGCCGTTCAATTCAAAACTGGTATTGCATAACTTAGGGCTTGAATCAATATCAATAATTGGCAAGAAGAGTTGAGGTCTAACAGCAGTTTTCTAATTATGATTTGTTTTGAATTTTTATTTTTATTTTACAGTCAGAAGGGAAGGCAGCTATGACTGACTGTTGAAGAAATTCTGCAGAAAAAAAAAATTAAATAAACATTTAATTTCTGCAAGACTGAAAAGTTTGTACTGTCTTTTGACTTTTAAAAGGCTTCCAAAATCCATACTAAATGTGTACTAAAACAAATGTATTCTTTCTGAAAAGTTAACCTAAAAAACAATCACCAAAATGTTTTTATTTTTTTACATGACATTTCCTCAGAACATACATGTTTTCCAAAATGCATAGTATTTAATGAAAGACACCAAGACACTCTTTAGATGAAAATGTGTAACACTCTTTGAAAGAGATGGCTGGAGACTGAAGGTCTGTGGTCTAGCGAAAACTCTACAGCATTATACAGTGCTAATAGAGTTGTGAACTAGTCCCTTTGGTCTGTCATTATAGGTTGTCTATTTCAAATTAAAGATTTAATGGCATTTTTCAGAAAGCATTGACTCCCAGGCCAGAAGACCTCTTGCAATGAATGGAACTCATGTTCCAAAGTAACATATTTTTCCTTGGCAGGTAAGGTCTGTTTACGCATACCGAAGGAATTGCAAACAGCCATGGTGTGCAGTCTCAGTACAAAATCACATTCTGTTCCATTTCACTGTTCGTAGTTCAAACTCCCCAAAGGCTCACGCAGCAAAAGCACAGTGTTCACTTATTTTTTAATTTAAGCACTCTCTAAAGTGCTCTACTACGTTAAGGCTGTTAGTTCTGTTTACATTGTCTTCAAGGACCTGGCACTATGTCAACATTTGGGAAAATTCAGAACTTGAATTTTATTAAATACAAGAACCTGTGCATTTTAGTAGTGCACTGTAAAATAAAGACTAATTTTCTGCAACATAGCAGGTCATATACTCGAGTCAAACCATGTCCTGACCTCCTCTTAAAAGTATCACTTTGATAACACTACACTTTTCCTTATCCAGTTTGGTATTTACAGGGACCATAACTGTAGGACTTGGAGTCTGTGACCCCGTCATTGTGACAGTGAAATTGTATCACCAGTTATCATACTGTAAGCTTACCATCAGTAAGCTGGTAAGATGTATCGATACCAATTTACAAATGAGAGCATCAAGAGCTGAACCCCTACACTAGGTAGACAGAGAGACTGGAACAGTCTCAAACACAGACAGTAGTTCCGTTGTGTTCAAGAAAGTGGTTCAGCCACTGTTTTTTTCAGATTTCAAAACAGCACAAGTACTTGTGTGCCTCTTATCTGCCTACTTTCTGGCACTCTCTTCCTCCACAAACAGCAGCCCTAGGAATATACCCATTTCCAAAAGCGGTACAGAAGAATCTGTTCTTCTGCTTGATTGAATGTTCCAACACAGGAAGCTTCTAATTTTTTTCTGTTTCAGTTTCATAGGGCTAGTTAATTCTGAGGAGCTTGTCACAGTTACAGAGAAAGGCTGAGATCCAGCAGGAAACTGAATTGTTTGATCTTCTAGCTCCTGGGCAATTCTTGTCTCTCTTACCTGTACATCCACCATATAGTGCAGATTGTAAAACAGCAGATTTTTACTTCCCTAAAGCTGGCATCTTCAAAATTGCTCATCAACAGCAATATAAAATAGATATAGGATTTCATTATGCTTAAGGCATATGTATAGTTTCTTTATATATGTCTATACTTCATTTTTACTTCTCAGATCATATATCAATGTTGGGAATATCAGATGAAAATAACAGAAGTAGTAATAATGTTACATGTGATTTTTATATAGTTCCTTTCTTCCAAAAGAATCCCAAGCCATTTTATGGAAAACAAAAATAGCTTATAACATTATTCTCAGCATTCAAGTCAGTTGACTGAGTACTCGGAAAACAAAAGGAGGCCTGTCCAACCTCTCACACCGTGTATATGTGCGTTGTGACCCTTTCTGTTCCTCAAATAACACAACATAACATAGCATTTTTTCTGGCCCTGTAGGATTTCCCACATACCCTCCAGCACAGACTGCTGTGCAGGAGGTGTCAAAGAGTTTTCACTTCAAACCAGAAAAAATAGTTGCGATAACATAGCAATGGAGTACAGGGTGCAACCCTGCTTCTCCCAGCTCTTTGTAATGCTTCAGCTATTCATGAAGTTCATGAAGGGTTCATGAAGGGTTCATGAAGGGTTCATGAAGTACAAAGACTACATTTGAGCTCACCTCCCAGTAGTTCCTGTTACCGTTCTTCCAGAACGCACTCATACAGCCTGCTCTCAGGTGACCCTACTCCAACTAAGAGAACAAGTTATCTCCCTCAGGTTTGTGATTTCTGCTAGACCCTGATGCCTCTGCTTGCATGTACTTTCTAAAGCCAAAGCTGCCTGCTACCAGCATTGCACTGACTCTGGGTTAAAAAAATAAAAATAAATACAAATAAAAGTTATTTGATTTACTTAAGGAAGTCAGCCGGTGCAAAATTTAATAGAGTGTTCAAATTTGTAGGAAATAAAAAAAAAAAAAAGAGCAGTATCTGTCCATGCCTAATTGGATGTTATTTAGCATGCTTTGGGATGCCTATCAGTATTTTCTTATTAGTGTATTTATTTCTTTTTGCATATGATAAGAATAAATGAGGCCTTTGAAAATCAGAAGCAAAAATTAATTCCTGTAAGTAATTCTAATCTATCCTGAAATTCTCCCTGGAAGAAACCACACTGCGACATAATGCTTGTTTTCCGCTTTTGCTCACTCACTCTTTATTTCTCTCTCTTCATGCTTACCAAGTTGACATCTCCAAGAAATCCTTCCAGAGGAAAAGGGAGAGAGTTTCTGGGAAGTCTCGCTTGGAAATGTTGAATGGTTTTGCAAGAAGAGAGAAGGATTTCATTGTTGCAGTTTCAATGTCCACAAACATTGAAAGGGAAGAAGCAAAAGAAGCCAAAAATAGTTTTGCCCTCAGTAGTTTACACAAGGCACTAGAAGTTGTTTGAAAAAGGTTCTCCAGTAGCGGTGTCCAACGATAATCTAACATCATGAAGTGCTTTGAAATGTTTTTGGTTTTGGTGAAAGAGGCCTGAAGACAGACAAATTGTACCTAGATTGTCTTGTAACATCTACTTTTAGGTAGTCTGAGGTATGGGATGGGTTAGGACAGGTAATAGTTTAGCTGTTTACACTAGATAAGTGTTTCTATCTTCTGTACCTTACAGATCTCATCAGCCTGGTAGATCTCATCTTTCTTTTTCTTTCCAGAGGAAAGACAGTGACTTGAAAGAAATTTTAAGGTACCATTTATCCACAGAGTATCTTATGCTCTATATTCAGCACAGTCATTTATTTAATAGCTGATGACATATAAGGAAATCTAAGCATTTAGAGGATCAAATCACACCTCAAAAAACATCTGTCATATTCCCTTTTTTTTTTTTTTGAGCAGGCAATTTCATTTATTCTTCAAAAATAATAGAAGAAATTATTACTCCAAGTAATAATAATGACCAAAATATAGTCCTAAAAGCTACAGATATTAAGAAATTGCCAAAATGTTGGTCATAAATGAAATATAATTGCTATTGTTAATTTGAAAAATGCTATCATACAGTCCTTAAAACGTAGTTAAAATCATTCTCAGTTAATGTAGTAAACATTGTAAAAAAAAAAAAAAAAAAAAAGGACATTTATTAAATGATTTTACTTCATTCTTTTTCAATAATTAAATATATATGTATATATATAAGCTGTTAAAGAGATGTCTGTGATTCAGTTTGCTAGCATCTTCTCCACTCATCAACACAATAAAGACACCAAGAAAAATACAGTGTTAGGATGCACAAGACAAGTAACAATAAAGTATTAGAGCTAGACAAATTGTCCCACAAGTAATCTTGTTACAGTTGGCCTGTACTGATGTTAGACTGCTAATAATTTTGAAACTTCCACTGCTAGTACAAAGGAAGTCCACTGCATCCTCAGTGGAAACATCTGGCACTTAATCCCAGACAATGCAGTTCTGTTAAGTTACAACACTGTCTGTTAAGATACAGCAGTATCCACAGAACTTAATTTCAGAAAATTGTTATCAACCAATACTATCACCATACAAAAATAATGTTTATTTATAGCCAAGAACTTCTATTGCAATTTTAAGTCAGTAGTCAGGTAATATCCAAACCAAGTCTCAGCAAGGTGTAGAAACACTTTCTCTTCATTTACAAAGTGTGCTATGGGCTCTTACACAAAAAAAAGATACCTGAAACCTTTCACTCTTATTATGATCTCACCTACAAAATGAGTCTCTAGTGACAAATGCCTCCAGAATTAAGTAGTACTTAAAATCAGAGTTTAAGTGTTGTCTGATCACTTTAGTTTCTTTGAGTATATCAGTCATTATAAACCACACAAAGCATTATTCTAGGATGATTATTTTATATCAATTTGTTTGACTAATGATGTCAAATGAAAACATTTGGAGTTTTTTAGCCAGTCCAAACTGATAACCAAGATTCATCTCAATATGAGGAGACATGGTGGAGAGAATGCTCTGCACCAAGTGAAAGAAATTCACGTTATAAACTGAATAAAACTGCAATGCATTTTGAATGTGTTATGAAAAGGAGAAATATTTATCACTTGATTGGAAACAAGTCTTATAGAATGATTTTGCCACCCTTGGACCATTATTTTCTTCAGTGCACGTCCATGAAGTGACTTCACCTGGGTGAAGCTCCATGACAGTTTCTCAGTGTATTTATTTTACTAAATACAGTGTTTGCTTTTTGGGTGAGCAAAGTGGCCTCAAAGCAAATGGAAGGTACACTTGCTTTTTCTGATGTTGATCTTCATCTGCACTAAGAGCTTGATAGCTTCTCAACTTTCAATAGCTGTGCCAGCGTATAGTACAGTTTTGTTCTTTGATTTGTTAACACAGTAACTGTAATGTTGTCATCTCTGAAATGAACTGCTTGGGAAGGTGAAAGTAAAGAAAGTTTAAAACTGCTCTCAGTTAAATCACCTATTTTAAACTTCCTTTACCTTGCCTTTCCTGATCAATCATTTCAGAGTACCAAGATTTCCTATACAAGAGGAACAGTGGTGGTATAATTTTACTTACAAATATAGTATTTGCAAAGTGGATCTTTTGAGACAATGAGCACTAACTTCTAAGAGATTTTTCTTCCTGCAAAACAAAATTTCAGTGGGGAAATGCTACAATTTCTGAAATATGTTTTTATTCTAATAGATGTTTTAGAGTATGTTTAACAAGAACATGTTTAATACCTGCATTAACCTATATAGAACACATCATGCAGACATCAACACCTGTCCTAACCATAAATTTTCTTTGGCAATGAGATATGCCATGTTCCTTTCTGTGCCTATTTTGTGTTGAAAGATTTATTGTAGTTCACTGTAACCTTACATACAACCAGGGAAACAATTGTTCTCTACAGGTGCAGTGGTAGAAGAGTTATAAGCTAATTTTACTAACATTTGATTATCTGCTATGTTTGATAAATGGCTTTCAGCTGAACAATCTGAGTGGCATTATAAAAAACTTCTCTTTGATGTATTTGCTGGATCAGGAAATTGAAATCTATACTCCTACAAAATTATGTTACAGTCTTACAGGAGATATAAGCTCTGTGATTTGCTTCTTGGATATACATAACATATATATACATATACATATATATTTTGCATTGTTGTTATTGCATAAAAGAAATAATAATTAAAACTGCTCCTTAAATTTAAATAGCATGTCTTAAGAAGTAGGCTGTGCCAGTGAAATGCAGAGTTAAAATAAATAAATAAATAAATAAATACATATCAGAAAAATTCAGATGTAGTAGCTGCAAAAATTTTCCAAAACCTCAAATCCCCTTGTTGTCAGACTGAAGTCCTAGTTGAAAATTATTCTAGAGTTTTTTCTAGTTACAACAAAGTTAGGAAGAAAATTCACCGTAGAGGAGGCTAAAATATAGGTATTTTGAAGTTGTAAACCACCTGTTTTTGCAAGAAGAACATTATTCCTGGAAGACATAGCTTGTGTTGTGACATGCCTGTATACAGCTGTAATGCCTACAAAATTGTATAACGTTATTTTTCTGCATGAATCATGTGACCATTTGGAAGTCTTTTAGCATGAACTTTCACTGTATTAAGTTATCTTGGTGATGGTTTATGATTGTATTACTTCAAAGAGAGGCAGAACAACAGCATAAAAGTTTATGCAACATTCGCTTGACATGCAAAAAATATAAACATTTCTAAATATCTGGAAAATTGGGAAGTCAAAGTATGAAAATAGAAATGGTGATTCGCAACATATCCTACCAATTTTCTGTCACAGACAATGGAGAACAGGCAAATTGGAAGATCATTGCTACCAAAGCACCTTGGAAACAGAAATTAATTAATGTAAGAGAGGGAAAAAAAAAAAAAGTCTACTGCATATCACTTAGAGAAATGCTGCCATCCGTAAATTAAAAATGTATGACCGGAGCTGCATAGCATCTGCCTACCTAAAGATACATCTGTAAATAGTGTGGAAGACCAGAGAACTGAAACAATGGATCACAGATGGATCATGAAAAGAATGTTAATATTAATTATGCAATTCTAAACAATTTACAAGTCCTGGATATCTAAGAATTAGTCTTTATTCTTAGAAGAAGATTTGACCTAGATTATACCATTTAACTTCCTTTAACTTTCTTAACGTTTATGGGATACTACTTCGTATTAAAAGTTATACCTACAAGTATGGAAAAGAATTATTATTCAACATTTGTTCTCTGTTTATCTCACCATTATCTCCTTATCACTGGGAACAGGGAGATACAGATTAAAATGAGAATGGAGTTTCAATAAAATTGAACTTTTTCTCAAGTTTAAAAAACACTCTGAATTTACGTGCTTATTTTTTCTGAACCTTTTATTTTCTGGTTCTAGTCAAAACAACAAGATGGGCTGGAAATAAAAGAGAGCATATAGGTCAACTTGAAAGAGTGGTGACTAGTCTTTAGTGTTTCACCACTTGCCCAAACAGAAATGGTAAACTTATCTAGAGTTGCTTATACTTGGCTGTGTTCATAAAATATTTAAAATTGCTAAATATTTTTCTTGCCTGTTATATTACTCTCAGTTCACATTGTAAGGTTCCTTTGGGCCTTGCTTTCTAATAATATGAGTACGATTTTTCAAATATGATTACCTGTCATGAGTAGAAGCATCTTGTTCTGCTAATTATTCAAATGCTGGTGGTAATTCTAAGGTTTATTTACACTTCCCATGATGTCACCCTGAATTACTAACAAAACAAAACAAAATAATTGTCTTAAACAGCATCTTAGATTTAGGTCCCAAATCCTATCTTCAGTAATAAAACAGCTTTTATCCTTGTTTATGTTTATCACACTGTTCAAGATATTTGAATATTGAGTTGTCTGTCCATGTAGGATCGTTGTACAGCTTGTGTCCTATCTGAGAATATCCTATAAGTAAGGATGGCCTTAGCCAGAAGTGAAGCAGAGCAAGGCTTTCTGAGGGTGGGCAGATACAGATGAAGCTGTTTGAGAGCACAGATCATGTGAAAAAGTCAGCAAACAGCATGGCTCTGAGTGAGTCCTGGTTTGAGCATGCTGGTCCCATCTGTCTGTAATCACTGCTGCTTCCCCCAGTGGAACATTTCATACTTCAGGGTTGTGTTGATCAGCAGCAAATTGCTGTCATGAAAATGACTGTGTCTACTCCAGCCCATTTCTTTTTGGCAACAGCTTTGGAAAACCCTGTTTATTGTTCTCTGGTAGTCAGATGAATTTTTAAAAAAAAAAGGTTGCTACCCCTTCCTATTTTGGCAGGTTGATTTCTGTTTGAAGAAATAATCACTCTTTCTGTTTTCTCCTGTCTTTCACCAGTCCCTCACTCATCCTTTCTAAAATATTCCCTTTGTAACCTTACACTGCTGGAGAGATTGATAGATGCTAATAATAGTGTAATAATGCATACATGGATCTCTGACAATCATTTTACATTTAAACACAGCCAGGTGCAGTTTGCTCACATAATGATTCTTCCAGCAGTTCCCAAATGCCAGTTACAGTTTGTTTAATTAAAAGGCATTACTGGTCTATGAAAATGAACTCTAGCCTGTTGAGCTTCTTACAAATGTAATTCATCACACTGCTGACTGCAGAACAAACTGTTTAGCAGGTGGGATCCTGCTCATGATATTACATGCCTCTGTCTTCTTGGCCAAGCTATGCTTTGTGTGGTGAATGGTTCTGTTTTCCTAAGACTTGCCTTGAGTATATCAGAAAAAATCAGGAAACCACAATAGACCATGACTTTTTTATTTGCACAAGTGCTGAAACAGTTAATTTTTCTAGTGTTAAAGATACTGTATAAGTACAAACCAATATCAAGGAAAGCTCTTATCAGTTAGATTTATGTCAGCTGAAAGTTTACCTTTAATTATGATCAATTACACTCTGGGGTCAGTCTGTCTTACACAACAGAACTACTGCTCACTCAGAACGGCTAAAGAATGCAATAGCATAAATGGATTAAGGTGCCACTTTTGAACTGCAAGTAGCAGCAGTAGAGAAAATTCTAAATTGTAATCCATTCTTCACAATTTACCTTCTTATGCAATAACATGGCTGGACTTGATGATCTTATGGGTCTTTTCCAACCTAAATTATTCTATGAAAATCAGAGGAAAAAATTGAATGCATATTACTTTGATTTGGGATATACCCTGGAGTTTTTATGGTTGGCAGATAACAAGCTTTCTGTCAAAAGTTATTTATTTTTTTACTGTATTCCTGTGAATGGCAACTGGCCATTGCACTGGCATCTTGAAACTCACAAGTGTTGAGCAAAACTGGGAAACCAGCACCCTCCTGGCATGCATAGCTTTCATTTCCAAACTTCTGCCACTTATGTGGAAAATGATTCCCTTTTTCTTTCCCACTGTTCTGTACAATTTAAATACTACCTGAAGATGTTACTCATCTGGGCTGAGATAAAAACAGGCTATTCTGTAATGAGTTGGAGTTGTCATTTGTACTTCACAGTTAAAGAAAATGCAAATAATTCTTCAGGTGCACAGTGAGCATTCTCTCCCCCAGGACCATGAAGCACTTTGCCTCCGCTAATGAATGTTCCACAAGTCTCTGAATGAGACAAAGAGCAAAGCTGAGCAATGCTTAGCTTGACAAAATGCTGATGAAGTGCTGACTCGGTCCTTGCTCCACAACAACAGAGAGCCTTATCACTCAATACACGGAAGTGATGAACAGGAATCTCTTCAAGTTATAGCACTACTTAGTTCTGTATTAGCACTGAGAGATAAAGGATCGTGTTTCCCTGCTAAATTACCTAACATAATTGGAACAATGCTCTCAGCTATATCTTCATTACTTAATAATATCTAGAACTTTGGTACTTTCATCTTCAAACTCTGAGTAGTTAATTACTCATTATACACTCAATCTTTGTTTCTTTAAATTAAAGAGCCATATGCATTGCACATGTAAGGTGCTTCATTCCTTTTCTTATTGAATGGATTCCAAAACCAAAGGCAGAGATGGAGATTTTTATGCGGACAAAAAGGATGCAACTCCTAGACAGCATAAATATACTAGCTCTGCCCTGGAATAACCCTTACTGTTATTCCTAGCTTTGATGTAAAAAGGTACAGATGACTCATCCACCATTTCTGTGTGAGAAAAGTAGATTATATCTCAGTGCAGCACAGTTATAGGTTTCTTGTTGGACAAAAAAAAATAAGTTGTAGGCTTTTTTTGTCTTTTTTTTTTTAACTAAATAGATAAAATGTCTGAAAATCAGAATATTACAGGTTGTATGCTTCAAATGAATACCCCAACCTGTTAGGCAAAATAGCTGTCAATGTAGGTGTTCTGTATATATCACATCTGTAGTTGGTGAAAATTTTTTAGCAGGGACAGCTTAAGCAGCTTTATGCTCTAGTCAAAATCAGGATTTGGTCCAGAGATGTATAGTTTTAAAATAAAACATACATTTTTATTCTTACAATTGTATTTTCCTATAATAATGTACTTATAATAGGGATATAATCTATATCATGTCATGTAGTTAAATGTGTTGTGGTCAAAGAATATGAATAGAAATGGAGATGCTGGGGTGATTTAAGTTAGCTATCTGCTTTTCTTTTGGAGCAACATTTCCCTGTCTCCTTTGCATAGATATTATTTAATCCCCTAAAAATAAAATAAAATTTAAAATAAAAAATGGTAAAAACATTTATTCTAATATCGTATCACGTCTTCAAGCAATGTTGAAACTCCGTACTGATTACATTTCTGCTTTTTGCATAATTTTCTACTAATATGATAATTGATACAGGATGAAAGAATGGTCAGAAAGTTCACTTGACATCTTTTCTTCTTTGTCAATTCTTTCCCTTTTCTGTTGTGACTTTAATAGAGAGCTGCAAGAGAGGCTGAGATAAAACTACCTGTTGGAAGGAACTGCTTCTTTCAAGGCTGCTCCCAGTTAGTGGCAAAAAAAAATAAAAAAAAAAATAGACTGTCTCTTGTATCCAGATGCAAATCCTGAGCTGTAAAAGTGCCCTTCCACTCTGCAGTCTCTTACATGAAGATCCATGAGAACATCATGCACCAAGTAGATTTTCAAAAGGCCTGACCACCTGGCAGTCGCAAAAATCTTAGCCACCATAGCAAAATTTCACAGACGTTTAAATGAATCTATTTTCTGAACAGGTAATTTAGGAGCTGCCATCTCTTTTAAATCTTCATGAGAGCTTAAGCTTGGACTTGGAGGGACTGAGTAGATGGTTATATTGTTGGACAATGGTGGGATTTAGAAGAACAACTGACTTCTCCATTACACATTTGGAAATCTGATTGAAAACATCAGCCAACACCTGGAAAGGGAAGTTCTCAAGATGCAGATTAAGATCTGCAATAGCTGGAACGAAGTCTAGCAATAATGGTTAAATCAGTCATTATTCCCTTCTTTAATCAGGGAAGAATGTTTCCTGTCTCTTGTGGCATTCTGCACTTGAATACCAATGAAATGCTTCACAGATGCCTGTGTGGGAAGGGTGAGTCCTTTGCATTTAGGTGCAGTACACCAAGAGCAGGATGTGAGCAGCTGGGCAGGAAAAGAACACATTTTCTTTTAAAATCTGCAATTGTGCATGCATGTTTAGAAACTGTCCACTTTCTGATGTACATGCACGAGTTGCATGGGGAAATACATTTTTATTAAACAATATTGCACAACTGTTAAAATTCATTAAAATATTAGCAATCAGTGGCATTCCAAAAAGCTTACCAGGGTCAATCCCAAAGAAACATTTTTTTTGCCTTTGCACCAGCATTGTCTGATTTGTCAGTGCAGAAGATAACACTGCATTTTGTTATAAACTTGTGCAGTTATTGGCCAGTAAGCTTTCCCATATTTCTTTCTGACGAGGGGAGGAAGAGTGAGTTTTCATGTGACATTTCTGTGGTATAGAAGACATACTTCTCTGACATTATTGATGGATGGTGTCTCTAGATAGAGTTCCAAAGCAAAATTGTGCTAAGGTTGTTAAAATGTTTTCCACAATTCATACTAGCAATATAGATGGCTTTTCTGTCATCTTTCTTGTCATGTGTGAAATAAGTCTTTACCTCACTGACTCCAGTTGCTCGCCTGTGACCATTTCTGTTGCTTTGTATGATGGAGGTTGTAAAGACTTGTACTGTGGCCAACTCTCTACAATATGACTAACTGTTCCAAGCAAAAGCACAGGACTGCCTCTTTGGTTGGGAAGCTATATTTTTCCTACTCCTTTTCAAAATCAACTGGCTGGGGTTGTTGTCTTAATTACTATTTACCTTATAAGATGTAGAAAATTTTAGCAAGATTTGACTTTCACGCTTTGTAATATCTAGCACTGGATGTTGCAGCAATGAAGAGGGTTTTCATGCATGAAAGTCAAACCTTTTTCTCTCTGTCTGCAAATTACATTCTTAAGCATATTTTATTGCACTTTAGCTACCAACTTATGGCGCTGCTGAACATTACAGTCACGGGCTAAAGCTCCAGCCACAAAAAGAAGTACTTCTTTAACCACTTCTTTCTTTCAAACTGTTAATCACGAACCTTGTGTTGGTGTAGTGTGTAATAAACTGTCAACAGTACTAGACAAATGTCAGAGCAGACCAGAACAGTCTAGCAAGCATTACCTGCAAAAAAAGATGGTTTCACTTCTTCTCTCTTAAGAAAGGAGATGACACGTACATGACAATTAAATTGGCAGCAGGTGACTCCTGAAATGTGTTTTTGGTCAACTACTAAAATACACTTTACTTGGGTCATTGTAACAGAGTACCAATAAAGCATGTGCATATTTAAAGTTGACTATCTAGTCTTTGCAAATACTAATGTTTCAAAGGGTTTCTGAATCCTAGTTCAGATCTGAAGTAGTTCTGAGATCTGTAAATTACATGGAATCGTAATGTAATTAACTTGTTAATAAGTATTTTTGTTAATGCCTGTTATGGCATGAAATGAAAACCACCAGTACACACCTGCAGAACCATACCACTAAGGTGAAGAAAATTTCTAACTCTTTGAAGCTAACGTTTTTTGAAAGAAATGAGCTCTATCCTCATTATTAGCATATTTTTACAATTGCACAACTGTACTGCTGTGCAAACTAGTGACAAATTGGCCCACTCTAGCAAAATCACAGAATCACAAAATAGAAGTTGGAAGTGACATCTAAAGGTCATCTAGTCCAACCCCCCTACCTAGCAGGATCACCTAGAGCACATTGCGCAGGATGGCATCCAGGCGGGTTTTGAATATCTCCAGAGAAGGAGACTCCACAATCTCTCTGGGCAGCCTGTCTCAGTGCTCTCTCACCCTCACAGTAAAGAAGTGCCCTCTCATATTCAACCGGAACCGCCTGTGCTTCAGTTTGTGCCCATTGCCTCTTGTCCTGTCTCTGGGCACAACTGAAAAAAGACAGGCTTGACACCCTCCCCTCATATATTTATGCAGACTGATGAGGTCTCCCCTCAGTCTTCTCTTTTCCAGGATAAACAGGCCCAGTTCTCTCATCCTGTCCGCATACAACAGGTGCTCCAGCCCTTTAATCATGCTACTAGCCCTAAAATATTTGCTTCCATGTTTGCAAATGTAACTAAAATATACCTCACCTAAGACAACCAGGTGCAATGAGGACCCTTAAATATCTGGTTGCAAGGTGGTTTATTTGCACATAATCATTAGATGTAAATAAACAAGACTGATGCTAGTAACTAAGCATATAGGATGGTTCGTATTTGTAGAAAACTGTATTTCAACTTTCAGCTTTAAGTGTTCCACAGACTTCATTTGTCCTGTGTCAAAGGATGAAGACATTTATGGGCAAGAGGACACAGCAAATGAGCTAGCAGGCAGCGTGTTGTACCATATCAAAGAAGAGGGAATAACCTAAACTCTTCTTGATGGTCCTAGTTTTAAGAATACTTTAAAAGTAATTTTTTCCTAAATGTCCTCCTGAGTTACTGATTTTAGCTTCATAGACAAAAAAAAAAAAAAAAGAGTTATTGCTGCTAATTAACATTTAATACTAACCAGCTCATCATTTTATCTCTGTTGTAAGAGGCCAACTCTCAGAAAAACAAATTTCATACTGTTAGAATAAGTAGAAAGAACTTCAGCACTAATGTCCTAAGAATTTTTTGGTAAGCAGTTTACTTAACATTACACTTTTTCAGTCAAAAATAAGGTCAGCTTAAAGGAAGAGGCATTTTCCACATTCATTTAAAGGCTGAGCACCTTCCTGAGCAGCTCTGCAGTGACATTATGTAAGAATACCAGAGCTGCAACTGGGCTCAGCACCAGTGTTCATCTAGTATTCCAGGTCATCTACCAGACAGATAATTAAGAGAGGATGGAAAGCATATATGACATTTCCTCCCAATACTCTCTAAGTTTATGATTCTTTTCAGCTCAGAGAATTTCCTGAGGGCAACATTTTTAGGAATACTGCTTAGTACAACCAGGAGGGACTTTTTTCCATTTGGCATATGTGTTCATTGCCTGAGAACAAGCACATTAGTTCTTTCTTTCAAAACGAAATCAAATGCTTTTGGTTTTGGTTTGTTTGTTTGTTTGTTTGTTTTTTCATATTTAAAGGGGGGCAGAGAGTGGCAGAACATGGTTACGTGCAGTCTCTCAGGTCTTGTCTACCTGGATTCAGTCTGCTCTCTACCTCCTGTCCCTGACAAGTAAGTCACAGGTTCCAAGCTTTTCCAGGACACTTTCTTGCTGTAGTAATGCCATCACCTTATAATGTGTAAGACTGGAGAGAGAGAGAGAGACAGAAATGGAAGTCAAGTATAGTATTTGGGATGACAAGTAGAGAGTCAGCAAGCCTGTCCCCCACTCACACTCCAGCAACTTATTCACGCTGTCTTATGACTGCTTAACTCAAAGTACTACTCCCACCACTACCTCCTGCAGACACGTTTTGTAACAAAGCAGCATCTGCTTATGTACATTTCGTGTAGGATCTGATCCACCAGGCATGCTCAGAGGACACCTACTGCATCAAGCCCAGCAGGTGAGACAGGCAAAGGAATGCCTATTTTGTGGTTCCCATAGGACATGAGTAGGAGGTACCTGTCACGTCCTGTCAATACCGAGATAATGAGGCACATGGCCAAGGCAGATCATTAGTCAAAATTTCATTAATAAAAGTTGTTTTTTTTGCCTTTGAGACAAGGTGGCAACAAAAGAGGGGTTTGGGAAATCCATTTAGTTGTAAGACCTTATTCAGAAGCCTATCTTTTTGTGAACCTATACCTAAAGTCTTGGTTCATTCTAATACTGCATATATGTATTCCATATATAAGTATTCACTGCAGTATAAGCATATCTTCTTTGCTCTGCCCTTTGTTATGCAAAGGATAAAGCCTGGGGGTGAAGCTTATTAATAAATCACTCTGCTTGGGAAAGTAGCCACATGGTGTAGACTTCACAGAGCGAAAAATGTAATTGTGTTGTCCCTCATAGCCCAGGGCAACAACTCTGCTTTTTCCTATAGGCTGCTCACTCTGCTTGGACCACAGGCACTTAGACTCCAGCTGAGGTGAGTCTGAGACTCTGTTCAGTAGCAGTTAGTTCTTAGAAGTTGCTTTCTATCAGCAGAAGAGAGAAGGTGCAAAGTGCAAAATGATCTCCCCACTGCTGCCCCCATCCTGCCAGAGTCTAGCTGTACATGAGACTCAAGTGTCAAGGGCGTTCACAGGCCCGTGCTAGGAAGTGCCAATACAGTCTCTGTTTCAGGGAAGGCTGGAGTGCACGGATAAGCCTGTCGAGGTTCAAAACTGCACCACTCACATCAGTGATGCCTGACTTCTGCTGCAAAATGCACAAAGGCTGGCTCTCAGTTGCCTTGCATTTTGTGATCTTTGTGATCCTGTCTACCTGTGCTAAATGAATAAAAATAGTACAACCAGTGAGGAAATGCCAGTTCAGTTTTATAACATTTTGCACTCATCTGCAAATGTAGGTGTGATTCCAGAAGCAAAGTACATGCTTATCTGAAGCAGAGCCATATATTTACACTGAGCAGAAAGGTTTAATTGTCTGAACTGTCTATGGGGTTTGCCTCTGCTTGAGACACCTGAGTGTCTCAAGAACACAAACTTCTTTTATGGATCCTTTGTTGGGATCAAAACATATCAGAACAAGAGTAATTTTGAGGCCATACAGTGTTCTGGCATGTTGGACAGACATCCAGGGCATGATGATCAGACTGCTAGAACAAAAGCCCAGTGTTTTTTTCTTCAGTTATTGATTCAATCTCGAAGAGGTGATAAATGTAACCATGGTTTTGTTGCTTAGCTTTCCAACGTTGAGTACATTGAAAAATCAAGACATTCTTACCTATATTTTTTTAAGAAGAGACAGATAAGTCTTTTCAAACTCAAAGTTTGTATATAACTTTAAGAAGTTTAGATAGTTTAGTCTGTTTACACATTGTCTAAGTCGAATATGTATTTCAAGTCCAGTAACAGCAAATACTAAAATATCATGAACATACTAATAATAGACTTGCCTGAGTTCAGTGCTTTATAGCTGATTTATAGGAGAATATGAAAGCTGATTTATAGGACAATGTGATAACAATATTAATATCCTAAGTACTGACCAATCCCAGGCTCCTCTTAAAAAATGACAGACCTGAACATCTGTCTTTTTGAATCGGTATGGCTGTTCAGCAACCAGCTCTGGAAATGACCATTTTTAGCCATCACTTAATCAACTGAATTAATTGAATCACTGTCCCAAGTGTTGTGGTTAAAGATAAAAACACTTAGGAAGGTACAAAGGAAGAGGTGAACAGACAGTATGACCATTCCAGCGGTGATCCAGGTGACCTGCTAACACTGAATTTTCTGTAAAAAATACTTTTTTTGTACTCATTTGACTCACTGTAATTATAACTTTTCCTATTCTTAGGTGGATTTCAGTGCTACACTGCTCAATACTTAGTTTTCCAGATTCATGAACACTAAGAACAAACACTGGAACTTTATATCTCAGAGTAGGTACCTACAACTCACTGGGGGGGCAAAAACTGTGGCTTTAGTTTATGAGCAGGTTTCCCTGACATTGCTATTGGCAGGTACTGAGAATACAGCATGTCAATTCCTTCTGCAAACTATGCCAGTTTGGGAGTCACAGGACAGTGTCTATGAACTAAGAATATGAAGGGAAAGTTCAGGAGGCCTCTAACAAACTTAGTCCAGTCCTAGCAGAAGTTTTTGTGTTCAGAGAGTCCAATGATGCTGGAGAGTCAGGAGCACAACCAGCACTGACCATCCACCAAAGAAGCGTGGAGGGGAATGATGTTATATCGTGACTTCTCCAGTAAAACCACAGATATCTTCCTCCCTCTTCTGCCCATAATTTTGGGGATTGCAGTGACACACTTCAGAGGACAGAGCGATATACAGTGTGCCACCCAACCTAAGGCCTTTGCTTTTACTGTTACACCAGAAACATTCTTATCAGTACTTTGCAGCATCTGCCTTCTTTGGAACACTGTTGCTTTTGTGCCTGTTTTTCATTTTATTTTCTCTGTGTCTTGGCATTAGCCATCCCTTCTGGTTTTGTGAGCTTTGCATGTATTGTAGCGTGTTCACTTCTCCAGATCACTAACAAGCAAAGAGAGACGGCAACGAGTTTAACCACTCCAGAAGCTTTCCTTCTCTTAACAAACTCTACCTGATTCTTAACTCTACCTGATTCTTCTTTCCCATCTCTCTCTTTAAATATTAATAAGCTAATCCTTTATCTGGCTGAATATTGATTTGCACTTTGTAACGTTAAATGTTAGCTCTACCTGTGATACTGCACTGGAAAATATCATAAAGACCAAACACATTATGTCTGTCTCTTCATCCATATGCATTCTGATGCAATGTTCAGAAAGGCATTAATCAGGTCTGTTAACCAGGCCCGCCCTTCCATAACAGACGTCAGCAGGCCCTGCCTGGGAATGAGATCTGTAGCTAATTTAGCAGAAAGTGACCTTTCAGAGCATACTGGAAGGCCAGTGGAGTGTGTAAGTGTGGAATTAGAGGAAAGGATCTGTGCTGAAACTGGGAATGAGGGGAGACCTGTGTGAAAGCTCTGGCTGAGCTCCATTGCTGTGCACAGTGCACAACAGTGTCTCGCATAAAATGAACATTGCACTACTTAGCAATATACCAAGCAACCCAAGGATTTTTGCTCTGCATCATCTGGAAGCCATCACAGGGACAGCCTGTTCTGACACACACTCACATATACACACACAAAGTAATTATGAAGAGAATTACATTTATTTCAAGGAAATAAGTATCATTTCTGTTCTGCTTTTTATGGGAAAATATAGGATGCATTCAAACCTATTCACATGTTAACAATGTTCAGGTTTAAGTATTAGAAAACAAACACTTTAGTCATATGCTGAAGAAAATAATTACTTTATATGTGCCGAGAAAGAGCTTATGCCCCTGTTGCAATCAGAAAGTCACTTCCCCAGCTCCGGAGCTGCCAGTGTGGTCAGATTCAGTGTTTCAGTGAAGATAATTTAACTCATGCTGAGAAGGTGGATGAACAGGGAGACCAGGAGCTCCTGGTCTTTTCCTTTAATCAGGGTTTTGAACTGTGATCATTTCTCATGGATAAAATATTTCTGACTATGTTACCACTGTAGTGTCAGCCTGTACGAATGAACCAAGGCCACCCCTCAGGTCCCAAGTGAGGTGGATTTGCCTGCTGCATGGGCCAGGCTGGACATGGTGGTGGACCAGGCTGGACATGGTGGTGGGACAGACTGGACACCGGGGAGACCCAGCAGCCTGGCTGCTCCAGGGGATGGTTGCTATGGGAATGTTCTCCTTGTGGCATTGCCCCTAGAAGGAAAAGGCTGGAGGGGTTGTCATGGAAACCCTGTTCCCATAAACTGGGCTGATGTCTTCCTGCATTTTCATCCCTAACATGTCCTACCATGGAGCAGAGATGCTACCTCAGACACATGTTTCTCTGCCCCACACCATCCCCACAGCTGTGCCATCCCCAGCTGCACATGGATGCTCCTGCTGGGCTCCCCAGGCTCCTCCCAGGGGGAAGGGAGACAGACCTCCTACTGTCACCATGCCACAGCAGCTCGTGTCCAGGGACAGTCATCAGACAGTCTAATACATGGGACCTAATTCGTCTTAAGAAATGCCAGAAATTGAAATTTGGTGGCTGTGCTGGCAATGGAAGTGCTTGGCATGTGGTTGCAGGAAGATGTTGCTGGGTCTGCACATCTATTTGGTGGTATATATACATTCTCAGGCCAAGATTGTGTCATACAATAAAAATAGCTGCATTTTTTTTTCCTCTACAAATACTGCCTGTATGCCTCACAGTATTCACATTCCCCAAAACTCCAGAAGAAGTGAGGTTTCTGGATGAGACTGTTATGGGAAGGAGCTCTCTAAACCAATTCTGTAGAAAGGCTGTAGTTAGTCAATGTGGAGAAAATATTCAAAAAGACAAGTATTCCACGGAATATTCAAATACATAGAAGTGCTTTTATCACAGGTATACTGGAAGTTTTTCTGAACACCAAACATCAAAGATCTTGACTGTGTGACTTAAGGCCCATTTAATGAATCCCTGTTTATCCTCAGAATATCTGAGTAAATTGACTTATTTTAAGGGACAGTTGGACTTAATCTTTGCAGGTCCCTTCCAACTGAACTATTCTATTCTATTCTATTCTATTCTATTCTATTCTATTCTATTCTATTCTATTCTATTCTATTCTATTCTATTCTATGCTAGATAATAGGATAATAGAGGTGGGCAGATGTAGTCTGAAGAATCTTAATACTGACACTGCTGAAAAACTCCAACAAAAAACTACTTTCAGAGTCACAGGACACTGACACATACACAGTACGTGGCTTCTTGCATGCACATTTTAGTTAATGAGTGATCTGTTAAAAAATAAATCATAAATGTTTGCGTTCAAGAATTTATCAGTACTCAGGATTTAGGACTGCCAGAAGGTCATGAACATACTTTGAGATGACAACCACCTGCTTTGACACTGATTCTGAGAATTTTTTGATGAGGTCACCTACTGCTGAATCAACAAAGGGGCAGAAACAGGCTCTTGTTAAGGATGAGATTCCATATATATCTTTGCTATTGTTATACATCTGCTGTTGCTTACCCAAGGGAAGCAAAACATGTAACTGCAGATGGTCTCACATAATCAAGTGAACTTAGGAAAATGCCCAGGTCAAGGGATTTTGAGTCCTATCTTTTTACAGAGACATATATATATCTTAATATATTTCTGAATGCAGAACTCTTGTTGCTCTCTAAGCAGTATTAATGCACAATTAACTGTATGGAAAATACCTACAGAAAACTAGAAATTACCCTACAATGTTATCCTAACATAGGATTCTCCATTTGTAGCTAGACATAGTATGATCTTATTTCACATCCGGATCAGGCCATTTCCAATCAGCCCCAAAGAAAACTTACATGTTTTGCTCTTCTGTGTGCTCACCGTGTAGCACAGAAAATTGTATCATAATATGACAAAAGATATGCAAACAAACACTCATTTTCACTGGACTTCAAACTTTATCTCTAAGGAAACTGGATCTTGTAGAAAAATAACATGGAGCAGTGTCTGGAATCAAGGTGGGAGAAGAACACAGACATGTCCCAGCTAACACTTCTTAACTCATATCTGATTAGAAAATGTCCCCAGTGAGTTTGTTACAAATTTTGTCAGAGTGGGGAACTCGAGGGCAAAGTTTTCAGTGAGTAGCTTGAAAGAAAGCAAGCTCTCTGAGTGCTCTGTGATATAAAGAACAAAACACAGACATTACAGATGATTCATCTTTGAAGAAAGAGCCATCTTGCACAGAAACATCAGTACTGACAAAAAGACTAGGTACAGCATAGGGGGTGAGTTCATATTCAGAAGCAAGAGAATGCTAGTCCACAGCCATTCCTAAAGTATTATGAAATGACTTAGCTTCAAAGTAACAAAGAACTTTTAGAATATTTAATTTTAATGCAAAAAGCTATAGTTACTAATATAAAATTCCCCATGATTTAAAGCTGCATAAATTATTTTAAAAGAAGGCACTGAAGCCAACTATAGGCTAATTTAATAGATCATCATAATTCTGGGTTCTAACAAACTTTAGAGAGAGTTTGGTTGCATACCTGTTCTTTTGTTTGAATATTAATGACTGAAAGACCTGAATAGCTATGTAGATAAATTATATATATGAACTAAATTTTTTAGAACTTTATCTTGAATTTTCTGAGACCTGCTTTTCTCCGCCTAAGGGGTCAATGTGGCACATACTGTTTCAAATACAGATATTCTACTCCTTCAATAAAATGAATGGAAACCAGACATTAATAAAAGAGACCTGTGACTAAGATTTCATTCCTCTGAAATTTTCATGTGGGAAAACAGTCATTGCTGCCATCCTGCATTTAATTTGATCTACTTTGCAGATTAAACACAATGGAATTTACAAGTATACATATTTACTTGTAGGGGACAGTAGATAGCATTGCAAACTCATTAGAACTAATACAATGGGGGTGGAAACATGACACATCCTTGTACAGATCCCCTGTACAGATCTTTGGTAAAGCACCAGTTAATTCCTCTGTTTTGTTTCTTTCCTGGTCTTGATGTGAGAAGCACAATATACCCAGTGCTGGTAAGCAAATTTTAGGTCAATTTTGAAAGAAAAATATCGCAGTCAGTTTGGAGCGTGGAGTCAGTGTGTACCAGAAAGAGCAATGAGATTGTGCTGAGCACGAGCAGCCAGCAGACAGCAAAGGGGATGAGGCAGAATTGAATCCAGAGCCTGAGAAATTGTCAGATAGATCTGGACAAAGGAACAGAATAATGTGCAACATTAAAAGGGACAGATACTGGGCCTAGAGCCAGCTGTACTGCATCACTTACCTGAAATACTTTTGACAGATTGTCAAAGAGGGCTTGACCAGCGCTGACTTTGTGCTTGACACCTCTGACAGTGCCATTTTTGCTGAGAATATTGACTCGCTTTGTACCAAAACCCTTCTCTTTAGCAGCTCTGACTAAAATAAGCAAGTCATCCTGCTCGCTTTCATTTTCATCACACTCAGACCCGACGTGCCCATTCTGCTGCCCTTCCACCTCGCTCAGCCGGCTGGTCTGGTCGGTCTCCGAGCTACTGGCATATTCAGAGTCCAGCGAGTCAGTGGCCTCCCCATCAGCATAGACCTCCTTCAGCACCCTCCCGCTGTGAGAGGATGCCACGCGGAACCGAACCTTCCTCGACAGCCTCTCGCCTTCCGCCTTCACCTCGCTCTTAAACATCTTCTCTTCCACCGATATAAGCAGTTTGCATTGTTCCACTGTGGTGCCCATTGGATCTGCCAGTTTGTCACGCTTACCAACAATACCAGCACTGTTTCCTGCTGACAGGGGTTCTCATATTAAGCCAAAGAGGATCCCCAAGAACCTACACTGCTGTTTGGCGGTTAATAATGGATGTGTTTGTGCTATGGTTACCTTTAAACTAAAACCCGTAAAACGATATCTTCAATTAAATATTAAAGAGCCATTGTGTAGTTTTTAGCACTAAAGAAGAAAGGGAGAAATTATATTCATTGAATAAAAATTCAAACCCACCCATGATGAACCCAATAACAGATATTATATGAGTTTATATAAATGTAATTTTTTTTTGCTGAGGAAGGCAAAAAGGAAGAAAGAGCTTTCCACAAGATTTATAGAGTCACAGCTGCTCATGTACATGACACCTGAGGTGAAAATCACGAATTTCAATACCGAAGAGGAGTCAATGATGGGCACATCTTTCATCATGACATTTCATTCACCTACCAGTCAGACCTCATTCGCCAGTTTCCTTTCTATATAAGCTTACAGAGATTAGGAGGGGAGCTATGACAGCACTTGGAGTTGCTGGCATTTTCACAAACTAACAGAGCAGTGGAGAAGCAATTAGTCTCAATTTGTTGCAGAATAACACAGTGATATTAAACAAAATTGAGCCACCGCTGTCATCAGACAGTAACTATGTTCTCTGTTCTGTTTTGGGTTTTCAGTGGGCTGGGATAAGGGAAAATGAACAGAAGAAGAGGAGAAAACTAATTAATTGGGGCAACATGTGTCAAACAAAAGAAATGTAGGATAAGATGGATTCCACAACAGGAGAAGCAAAACTGTTCCAAACACACTCCTTTCAGCTTCATTTCCCCCCAGACTCATAAATAATACATTGTTTCCTGAAATCTCTACCTTTCAGACAGGTGTAGGCAAGAAATGAGTCCCAAGATGCTCAGCCAACCCAGAATGGTAATGCCCATGATCATGAGCAGATGCAGAGCTTCAAGCATCTGAGGTTTTCTGGCCAAGATTTTAGAAATGCAGACTCGTATCTTTCATCAATTCAGTGGGAATTATTGCAGCTTTCTTTTGAACAAGAGACATGAAAATGCTGCAGTTCAGTCATGTTTCTTGTGAATAAATTATAAAATTACTTTTTTTCCATGTGCAAAATTGGAACACAATCTATTAGTAGCACTTCATAGCATTATTGGTTGCCACATTTCTTTCTGAAAGGGAAGGTCACAATATTATCAACTATATTTAATTCACTGTATTATCAACTATATTATCAACTACGTATAATTCACTATTATTATCAACTATTATTATTCACACACACACAAAAAAAATGTTAAGTAAAAATAATAAATTACAGGAGTTAAAATTAATCTTTCAGAGAAGAAAAACAGCTTGTGTCAAAGTCTGTACTAATATTGAATAAAGCTATAAGATACCTTGTAAAATTCAGTTTGGGGGGATGAGGTGAGTCACATTGATTGTAATATAGCTGCTTGCCTATAGGATATTTGACAAAAAATACTATTCATTATTACTAAAAACTGACTTAGAATTAAGAGCATTTTGTAGCAGAATGGATGTTTCCAAATGTCTGTTATGAAATTATCTAAATAGGGATAGAAGGTACCTAAAGAAATCACTTACCAAGTTGCCTACTCCAAAGTTAACTATATCATTATATGCTGTGGTGTCTGAGTGATCTCAGAAATCTGCAGTAATTCAATTATTTTTAATATTTTAATTAAAAAAAATTCTAGTGCTTTGCAATGAATTGTCACTGTTTAAGAAAGCTGAGCTCCTATAACAAAAATATTTTTCACACTTTCATAACATTTTTAATCTCCTCCAATTGATGTTATACATTCTTTAACATAAAAACAATTTTATTCTCACTGCAGGCAATGGAAAAAGCTCCTAATGTCTGTATTGCAGAGAACTTAATGATACCTGAGTGATTTCAAAAGTTAATGTGACATCGAAGAAATGCAGAATTAAAATGTACTACATTCTAAAAATATTTCAAATACTGTTAACTACTTGTTCTCTACTAGTAGGAAATAAGCTCACCATTTATTTTCATGGCAATTCCATTACTCACTGGAAAATATTTTTGTTTCTGATTAAAAGAAAGAAACAAACAAAAAAAAACTACATGCACAGTTTTATCTGAAGGAAAACATGCAAGCACATTGGAGAATGCCCTTTGACAGAGGTGTCTACGCACATAAGGTTTCATCTTGACATTCCAGCTGCAGACCTTCTCTGAGCAAACGTGTCTTTTGGGGGCAAGTGCACATAACCAGCAGGAAACAGATTACAGGGACTTAACTGATTATATTCATGACATACGACTTCTGAGAGTTCAAAGAACTGAAATGCACAGATTTGTACCATCTGCTGGGTGCATACTCTCAACAAACAGAATGGATAGAATTTGACTAAGCATCTCTGTCCCTCCTGTAGAATTAAATTTGTTAACTCCTGTAATAAATGCTGACACTAATCCCACTTACCCACTTTGCTGCTGCATCCTGCCAGCTGATATATTTCTGTTCCTCATTTCCTATTTCTCTATACAAAGTTATATTCATTCAAAGGATTATTTCTTTTAATGAGTGATATCCATTAAAATTAATCTGACAGTTTTTTTCAGTAATGACATACTTCTTACTTGTAATTATGAATTTTCTTGAAACATTTGGCTATTGTTGTTTTTGTTCCTTCTTCATCAACCTTCGATTAATTTGGGGCAAGGGGATCAGCAAGCATAAAGTCAAAGCACATGGAGAAAAAGTTATCACTACAGAGATTTCTCCTGTATAGAGAAGCATTCTGTAAGTGTAGGTACTACAGTTTTGTTGGTACTACAGCCATTCTTTGAGTCTGAAGAAGGAAGGAGACACAAGGAACTGGACAAGTCCACTAGCTTGATGTTGCTGCTAAATAATGCTTTCCAGTAAAATTCTCACAATTCAACTTTATTGCTAGTTTAAAGGAACAAAGAAAACGATGCTTTTGGTAGTTATTAACTTCCCTTTTTGGCATGAAGTTCAGATAACTGTACTGGAGGAAGCTTATGGGACATGTGCTGTACAGTGCAGCCTAAAAGACCAACATGTGTTCCCAGATAGACATCTGAGAATCTTCCACACTCCATGCAAAAAGGTACATGCAGTATGAAATCCATTGTATTTTCCTTCCATGACAGTAGAAAAAGTCCAACTAACTAGCTTAGCCTAAATACTTACCTTTTAAATTACTGAAATTAGGTCAAGTGAGGCAAATTATTTAGTGTTTTTAAGGAGGAATGATATTATGTCAAAAATTACTATTCTAACTGTATCAGGATGGAAGAAAAGAGAATAGAAAGAAGGTATGGTTTCATTTATAACCCTAACAATTTGTTTAATATGTAGACAACATCCACTTGTCAGTGTTCATCATATACATGCATATATTATATGTTTTTATTTCAGCAGATTATGCAAGCAGAGAATCTGTCCCACATAATTTATTTCTGTAAGTCTGGAGCACTACCAGCTTCATCTCAGAAACGGACCACACAACAACAAGATTTAACTGTAGTAAAATGTTTGAAAGGTAATCTAGGCAAGTGATTAAACAGCAAAGATTTGTTTTGTTTTGTTTTCCTGAAGAAATGTGGATTATACTATCAGAAACTACTATAAAAATAGACCTCATGACATTCCTGTTAGTAGAATAGAAGACCAAGGTAATAAAAAGATGCCAGAGTGAGTAGCATTAAAATACCAATGAAGTGGAAACTAAATCATGAAAATGAGACTTTTGGAAGAAAACAGATGTCCAAAGAAGAAATAAATCAGGTTGAAAACAGCAACTGTCTTCTTCATTTCTGAATATGTGATAATTTTAATAGAGTAGTTTACCCTGTGACAAAGTGTTATATTGTCTGTTTTGATGCACAGTGTAAGTGGGGCCATTTTGCTTTGTGTATTTGCAGGTTATTAAGTATATATAGCAAATCTGTAGGCTGATTTGATAGAATTTACACTGGTGTCATTCATCATTAGACAGATGGCATGAATTCACAGTGACACATCTTGTGATACTAATTTTTTTTTTCACTCTACAAAGTCTGTTTGCAACTACCTCTAACTTTATTATACTGGTAGTAATCAGAAGCATATTGCTGAAATCCATAGCTGTTAATGCATAATTAAAACAGTTATCAGCACCCAGATACTCAAAAGACCTAGATTTCCCATCCATTGTTGGGAAGCGGGTAGCTTGGTTTGAAAAATCTGAGCTTGTTCATTCCGTTACAAACAACTAATATTTGTGAATAATAACATCAAACGGGAAGCTTTAGAGATTACAGAAGTAGATGATTTGGATAATGAAGGATAAACATGTTGCTATCTGAGACAGATTTAGTGCATTTCCCACTTACTCAGAAAGGAATATTCCCATTTGCTAGCCTTGTAAAACATCTGCCTACTTTTCTGCAGATCAAGGATAATATTTTAACTTTAGTAAAACTCAGAAGGACACACAGAGTATATATCCAGATACCCATCAGAGAGCTTGCATCTGGTCATTGTTTGTCAGGCATAGCAGCTGCTAAACAAAAATACTACAGATTAGAGCAGGCTGAGCAGACTGTTGCTATTATAATGTCTAATTATTCATATGACAAGTGCTTTACGGTGTCATTTCTTTTTGTTTGTAGGTTTTATTTAACTTCTGTTAAACACTTGATAGACAGAATGACAGGGCTTCTGTGTCTATATTTCTGTTTGCAATAGTGGGTTGGGTATGTTGGTTCAATTTATATAATGAAGGATTTAAATGAATGAGGAAATCAACACATGCTTCTAGGCTGTGCACACAAGTGCACAAGGAAGTAAGAGGATCTTTCTGTTATGGGATCTTTCTGCTACCCTTTTGGCCAGGGTAGCAGAAAGCCTTCATTTCCAAACTCTTTAGGGAGATATGCTTTATGTTATATCTGGAAAGGTATTCAAGAAATATCTGGAATTTGAAATTGACAGGCGTTTCAGCATAGTTCTTTCATTTCTGCTTTTTCCATGGTATATATCTGTAGGAGCCAGGCTGCTGGGTTAAATGCAGAAACAGTGGTTCATGAAAAGTTTCTGTCTTTATGAGGTAGTTCAACCTCTGCCGAAAACATATTTTGTTTATTTATTCTGAACAAAGTAAAAGGTCATTTCTTAAATATGCTAAATATCTGAGTTATACAAGGTACAGACCCGATTTTTTTCTTTAGGAGAGCTTGCAAATACTTCTAGCTAATCAGCTGCAGTAGTAAGAACACTGGCTGGAAGCTTTGGCCCATGTCATATGTCTGATAACAGGCAGAATCATTTATTTTCTCTGTTACATAGCCAGTGTCAAAATTCATTGTTTGTAGCTCCATATTTACTTATTTTTTTTGGTCATTTAAGTGGTCATCATTGGATATGGAATGTGCTAGCTGTCTCTCTAGAAGCTTTAGCTTGTACTTAGACACCAAAGTCTTTCATGGTCACAAATTTTAGAGTCAAGAACAGGACTGAATTTATAAGCTGAGCTTCATTAAAATCTTTGGTATATTTTCTCTCTGAGTAGGACATGTCCTACTCAGTGTAGGATTAAGAACAGTGTGCACCTGTCTCCCAAGACACCTCCCAGATGATCATGACAAGCATTTCCCCTGGAAGGAGGTTCCACTTACACCTACAGTGCTAGGTCTGAATGTCAGAACCTAGCATAGAATAGGTCCAAGAGTCATTGTCTTCAAATTAAAAGGTTGTTATGCTGTGGAGTAACCATAAAACATATGGCAAAAAGTTCAGTTTTCTGTCTGAAAATTCCTTAGTGGCTCTGCTTGAGCCCATCTCAACTTGGCTTTACTGTCATTAATACTGGAAATTACAGGTAAGGTGCAAAAGAAAACATTAGAGATTAGAGGACATTAAAGGTAGAGGGAAATGTTTATAGATTATATTTATTGTAAGTTCTACTTAGACTTTCAAATATGAAAACATTCTTTTTTGGTGTGATTTATAACATCGTTGAAATCTGGACTAAAATCTGATAGTTTCTCATCAAATATTACATTCCAAATTCTACCAAATTCGATATTTGGAAGAAGAACCTTCTACAGGAAGCACTATTTCACTAGAAAGAAGATTCTCTCCTGTATCGATACTAAATTTATAATTTTATCAATGACGTCAAAGTCTAAAACATCCAGGACTGTAAAAGCATGTAATCTTCTTCTCTTGGGAAGAATAACAATGCTCACACTCATACTTTTCCAGGCTAGTTTTCAGGGATTGCAAAGAGTCCTTCTTCACCGAGGAAAAAAAAAAATCAACATCACAATTTCACAGCGTCATTTCCATTCTCGGAGCTCCACATGAAACAGCAGAAATACCTGAACCCTGTCCTGAGCTGCCTCATACATCTATTTCTCTTAGCTCCTATTGTAAAAATTTAATTTAATGTAATTTAATTAAAAAAAAAGGTATGAGAAATAAGAAAATCTGGCATTCAGTTACACCAAAATAAAATGGGAAGAACACTCTGGTGAAATTCAGTGTAGTACTGCTCTTCCTCACATGAGTCATTATCATTTGTTTAGTATCCCAGGTGTGCTTCCAAGGATTTCAGTGCTCACAGACAGCATCTCTGGGTAATACCACCTATATAAAATATAAAAAATCCTAGCACACTTCTGTCAATCTTCTGACTCCTAAAGGCATATATGCATATGTATAACAGATTTGAAGTCCTTAGAGCCTTTTTCATTAAAAAAAGGTTGTGTTATGACTACATATTGCTTTCAATATTTTGGACAAATTCCTGATAGATCATTGCATTCTGCATTGATAAATTTTCCCTGTGCTTCTAATTGGATATGGTGGTCTTCACCCCATGTTGCTATGTTGTTTTAAACAGCTGCTGAGTCCTACTGCTGAGCTGTCGACATTTCCTTACCTTATTTAAACACCTTTCTTAAATGTAGCTTGTAGACAAGAAAGATCTACTTATATAGTTTTACTGGAATTATTCTGAGACACTTCTAAAGAAATTAAAAGGATTTACAAGCACTAAGAGTAGGCTTAATTTTTATTATTATTATTATTTTATTTTATTCTGAGATTATGACATTTTTTTCAGGCTGGTTTATATCCATTCTGGAGTTTTTGATTAGTAATACTTGGTTTTGGACTTCACCTTTGAGGGAGTCAATGCTAACAATGTGTAAGTGGCCTTTTTTTTGTCCAGATTTATCCTTCTGCAGAAAGATGTACAAGTTACTGTTCACAGACTGTATGGAAATTCTGTTGCTGAGCATATAAATGTCTACCAAAATCCTATATCTGATTTGCAGCACAGATCTTGCAAGCCTCTCTCAGACTTTCCACCATATAAAATTTTTAAGATATATTTTTGAGCCAAAATATGACTAATAGTGATTTAGAATCTTTGTTTGCATCTCTGGCTTTCACAGGAGAAAATCAGATTCAGTGTTTTCCTCCTATCATTTTTTTTCCTTAGAAAACGACATCACTATTGTAATTGTAGATGTTAGATACTCCGGAGACAATAGCATATAATAATGTAGCTTAGCTCTCACTTCACATGTGGGAATAGGAGTGATGAAAATAAGATAAAGGACTTTCATTTGGGTATATTATTACTAGCTAATGTTACCACTAGCATTCTTTCTGTGGATTTCTTTTATTCAAAACTTGATAAATCCTTACATGTTAGTTTTCCATGTCTCCAGATCATTGCTGAGGGAAAAAAAAAAAAAACTCCAAAATCTTGTGAAGTTGTTTTGTTAGTTTCTCAACTGTGTACACTGCTGTTCACCTATGTAACAGTAGCCTGACATCTGTACAAGGAAGATGATCTGCATACACTGTGATTTCCCATCTGGCTTCTAGTTGATAAGAAAAGTAGCTCAATGCCTGAATTGTTGTGCTATTTTTAATTTACGATATGGTCCCTATCAGCAGTGATGAAGGAAATATTTATGTATGTACAAATGTATTAAATCCTGGATGGAAAGAAAAGGGTAGCATTTCATATACCCTTCAGTACAACAGGAACACATCAGCTTTTTTTTGTGTGCCCCAGAGGAAATTTTAATAGCTGTGAATACCCAGAGTCAATTCTTTACGAGGCCTGGAAGCAGAAGGACCATCCACAGACACAGAAGAGATGAGACTGGTTTGATTTTTCCACCTGGTTAACCGATTAGTAAGTCTAGAGGTGAGCAGAGAAAGGCTGCAGAGGGCAGAGGATTGAGGTATTGGTTTCCTTAGTGGCTGAGCTAATTGCAAGGAGGATGAACCATTAAGTCATTTTGGCTCTGCAGATCTCAGCCACTGAACTGGGAACACCTCACTCAGTTTGATCCAGGCAAAACTCGTTGTATGAGGAGGGAAATAACATCTACAAATATTATCTGGAGTGACTGGTGTTATCATGCTCATGCTGAGTGAAATTCCTGGCCTTATACTGACAAATTCAGAGCTTAGCCTGTGTAAATGAAGGAGAGGTAATGATCTGCACATCAGCATAGGCATGTTAGGGAGCTGTGGGACCCAGTCTCTGTGAAGGGCTGGCACAGGGCACCCTCAGGCAAGTGTAAGAGGGGTAGGGGCACCACCACCAGAGGAGGGAGGCCTTCCTCTTTTGTTTGCTAGCAGAAAAATGGGTACTTTTTGATGCATAGAGGAAGAAAAAGCTTTGGAGAACAGATGACTTCTTTTAGCACTGATAGCTTCAAAATCCTTTGCTAATAAGTGATTCAGCACATTGCTGTTATCATAAATCCAATTATTCTTGACTCTAATTTTCAGTCTCTTCCTTGGGCCATTCATTTGCTATTTGAAAAATAAAACTAAAAAAATATGTCAAACGTTGTCCAAAGGTATATGCACATAACAGAGTACTAAGGGGAAAAGAGGGGAGGCAGGCCGGCAGGCAGGCAGGCAGGAAGAAAGGAAGGAAGGATTCTTTAGTTACCCTGAATCTCTTTAGAACCAGGAAACACTGACTAGCCATCTGAGCACCCAACACTCGGATATTTGAACACTTTAACATGCTGGTTTGTACATTATAACAAATCACACGTCTTCAGTCACATATTCTTTTGCGTGTTATTATTATTACATTGGTCTTATTGCATTCCCCAGGAAATCAAAGACACCAAAACACAAATAACCTCCATATGCTATTCTAATCTTGCTTTCATTTTAGCTTGGATTTTGAGCACTTAGACTGAGCTAATTCAATTTACAGGCCCATTAACCAGACTGCAAATGAAAGGGGAAGACTGTGTCTCCACAGGAATCCTCAATGTCAAAACTGTCTCTGGGTTTTAAAACCTCAGGAGCTCCTGATGCAGCACCAATATGCTTTCTTAAACCTGAAATCCAAAATAGGATCCAACAGGTAGAGAAAGTGGCAAGGAAACCAAAAGAAAATTTGTAATGCTTTTTTCTCCAGTAAATGATAAATTGCATGTGAATTTATCTACAGGTTTCTGAGTGAAATCTCTACAAATAACAACTGACTTGCCAACAGGATTTTATTCTTAATAACTTTTTTTTTTTCTGATTTGCCTTAAAGTTGTTTAAAAATAAAAAGAAATATTTGTTTCTGTGTCTCTCTCTATCTCTACCTCTATCTCTGTCAGAAATGAGGGACAGCAACATCATTCAGCACTGCGTTTCCAGCAGGCATATATGTCTGTGCTGCAGATGGCTGTGTGCTGAGTCTCCCCATCAGAGTTGTTCCATGCACCCAGCCTCACAACATTATCAGTACTGTGTGGTACTGCCACCTTTTAATTACAATACTCTTCCCATGAATTCAAGATTCCTTAGTTTATAATTTTTTGTTTTTGTTTTTGTTTTGATCAGAATATCTTTTGTATTTTGTTTGGTTTGATTAGTTTTACTGTAGCTGTTCATTTACTATTTCTGCTCCCCAGAGGTGAGAAGACTGCTGAATTGCATCTGTTCCCAAAGGACGCATCCTTCAGCATCCTTCAGCTGAACACTCGTACATAAACGACTATTATTTCCTCTGTGATGCGTATTCATCAGAGGCAAATTCAAATGTGTACTCTCGCTTTATTACATTTTTACATTTGAAATACATTTCCACAAATGCAAGATTTCAAATCAAGACTTTGGCAAGGTTCAGTGGCAGTCTAAATAAGCTCAGAGGATTTCAGATCTCCCTATCACCTCTCCATCTCTGATGTCAAGCCCAAGATATTGACTGAACTGTTGAATATTTCATTTAGAAATTTACCTATAGTCTCCTGTTAATAATACACATAGACTCTATCTTTTTTTTAACACAAGTAGTGGCCTTTATGTCAGGCAACTAAATGCCTGCTGACTAAATGTCACCTCTCTGAATGCAAAAGCTATTTCATTGTCCAGAACCGTTCCTGGAACACTGAGCAGCATAACGATCCCTGATAAAATAGGCACCTGGGAGGGCTGATACCACAGTGAATTTTCATAGACATGCACTGTCACTAGACTTCCATTTTATTGTAATCTCCAAAGACTTGCATTTATTGGATTCAAGGTCTCCCTTCTGCCATTCCGCTGTCATTTCTGTTCCAAGGCAGATAATTTGAAGTTTTTCTGAATCTTACATTTTCTGGGGTATATTCTCTTCTTCTCTGCAGCAGGCTCTGTTTATTTTCAGAGAAAAAAAAATGCAGGTGAGAGCCAAATCAGCTGGGCAAGTGTGCATTCCTTTTAAATAAATGAAGCATTTTGGTGGTTTAAACTATAGCACAGTTATCAGATTATTTTAACATGTCCCAGAGTCACCTGGATGAAACTTAATTACTGACAATATTCCCTAAACATTTAAAAATCATGAGTCATGTCCCCTAAAATCTTCAGAGTGGGTAACTATTGTACTATCTGAACACATGCATAGTTCTTGTCCTCTCTGATCTTGATCTTGTTATCACACTCCTACTTTCAAACCTTGCCCCACAACAACATGGAGACCAACCTCATTTTTCACAGAAGATGAGACTTTCATGCAATCCTTGTATTTCAAGTGTTGTGCATTTGCCCAGGACCATGTCCAACCATGTTTCAAATATCTCCACATTTTTTGCTTAAGAACACCAGTTATTGTGACGCTTACATAAAACTGCAAGGAATGCTAAATCTGTCTCAGGGCTTAGTGCTTCAAGGTGCATGCAGCATTTGGCATCCCTCTTGAACATCCTCAGCCACAGTACAGCTAGTTGTGTATGATAATGACTAAATCTTTTACCAGCTTATGCACACATCAAAAGTTATGCACTAAAGTGAGCAGAGACCCAAAAATCTGGCATCTTCTAATCCATCAGCCCTTTGCTTAGAAGGATTTCTACTGGAAGTACTTACAGGGTCCTTAACAAATAAGCTTCTCACTAATCTTTAGTAGAATAACTTCACAATGTTTCTGAAGTGCAAAAGTGTTTTCCATCAGTCATCCACATTGCTTAACCCTTGTAAAGCTACCAGAGTCTGCTAAGAACTATGTCCTTGCCCCTCACTGTGGGAGGATTTGGGATTTGGATTGACCTCAGGGATGAACTTCTTTACAGTTGCTGGTCACAGCAGCATCCATAGTCTGCAGGGCCTTGATTGTCCTACCTAGCATTTTAGTGACAGCAATTTGATATTTCACTATGGACCTTTCTCAGAGGGATTCCCTTGCTGCCTGCTACAACGGTAGCTGGTATTTGTGAAGGTGGATCTAAATACAATATGGATGTCCACAGCCATGGCAGAAACTCTGATCTTCAGCAAAACAACTATATATGTTGTGTCATGCCCCAAACCTTGTACAATATTGAGGTGCCTGACTCCTGCTGACAGAAGTAAGTCTCATTGATAGGTGTTTGAGTACTTCAAAGCCAGCAAGTCCAGGGTCTTGACCTGAAATGGCCCACAGTTAACCCTCAGATCACCTTCCCATCTTTCCCGATGAAAGAAATTGAACGCTAGACCTTCTGTCAAATTTTATTTTTGTTGTTTCAGTCCTACACTCCTTTAAAAATATCAGCAGCCCACAGTAAGCCACCAGGTTAAAACACACAGAGAAAAGAAGTTCAAGTGGTAGAAGGTGTCCTTTTCTTCTCCCTCCCTCAGACACCTTGACACTGAAGGGGAGTACAGGCTGCAGCAGGGAAATGAGTTACCGTTCACATGGACAAATAGGATGAAGTTCATGTCAGGAATGTTAAGAGGTACTTTTAAAGTATATGTATTAACATGAAAATATTATATTTTTACCAACATTCATCTGTCAAATTTGTAGAAAAAAAAAAGACACCCCAAAACTGCCTTTCCATGTTTTTACTAGCTCTGTATTATTTCATTATTAGAAAGATTATTATTAGATTCATTATTATTATAAGATTCATTATTTTTCTGAGACATAAGAAAGATGTCCGTTTTCATATAAACCAACCCCATAATTATAGAGAATACTTTAGACAAACATAGTTGGAAAAATTAGAAATAGTTATATCTCTGATTCCATGTTTCTTACTTCAGTCATCATGTAATATGGCTCATACCACAATGAACCTTTCCAGACCTATAAAAGGTAGTATATAGGGAGTAAATATAGCTTACAAGAAAGCCATGAATATACTTATGAACATACATATCTACTGTAAAATTACTGTTTAATACTGATAAATACTAGATTATAATAAACATGAGGTTTAGATCCAAGTTTTCATTGTCCATGACTACAGTTGCAGTACTTGAACACTGGAATGAAGTGCCTGGATGCATCTTATTTTCCTTTTTGGAAGGAAAAGATGATGCTTTCCTCCATGCACAATTGTAACTGCCCCCCCCCCTTTTTTTTTTCCATACAAGTCCACTAATCAGCATATGAGATTTGAGAGCTGTTAGATTTCCTTGGTGCAGATTAGTTGGATTTAGTATCATCAACCGGGGTCAGAATAGCCTCACCTAATTTTAGAATTATTGAAGCTTTCAGAGACATTTGACAATGTTGGCAAACTTTTTAGAAAATGTAATATACACATAAAACATATTGATATTATAACTTCTTTGGCATTTTATCAAATACATGACAAAATATTTGCATGTATGTTTGTGCTGTTTGCTTAGTACCATATTTGCTGTCCTTGCCCCTCTCCAAAGGAGATAAGTAGTATTTTAAGCTGGGGGAAGTTTGAACACCACTGACTAGAAAATAAAACAGAGAAAATTAACTACATATGAAAGTAAAGAAAATGAAAGTAAATCATTTCATTAGTAGCAAACATTTAGTAACGACTAGTTTTCTAAAAGCCTTTAAATGCAATTCAACATTTATGTCAAGTCAGTAGTGCAGGCAGAAACAATGGCATACTGAGCAAAGCTTCCATTTTCCCAGTTTTGATTTTTATCCATTGTTCTGAGCGATTGTTCAGTCTGCTTCCCCACATCTCACCCTCCCTACTTTGTTTGCCTCCTTCTCCTTCTCTGCTCCTTGGTGGAGTTTACACTAGAATGTTGTTTTGGTTTTATTTTTGCTTTTGTGTTTTGTTTTTTTTTTTAAAAAAAGTAAAATAACATTTAAATTTCTAGCTTGTAAACATTCAGTAATAGTTATCTGTGTTCAGTAAAGTCCTGGTTATTAACTATTAAAAAAAAAAAAAAAAAAAACACTTAATTCCTCTAGATGGGAAAGGTGGATTTCAGCCAAGTCATTTCCTAACATATTTGAAACAGCAGATTGCATAGTTTGAGTGATCAATAGATTGTGTAATGCAAATAAGTCATTTCATACCTCTTTGACTCCCATAATGAAATAATTTTATTATACCAGAATTATATCTCTTATTCTCAAACTGTCTGCACTGCTGAATGTGTTATCTTGGTAAGCATACATATTCCTGAAGTGAACTAGCTGATGTTTTAACAGTGTTTTCTTTTGCAATTTGTTGACCAGAGAAAGAAATTTGCCCTCAGTGTTTCCAATAAGCTAGAACTTTCAGGGGAGAAGTATAATATTTCATTGGATCTGGGCTTTTTAGTTATTTCCTTTGCTGGAATCAAGAATTAACCAAAATTTATGCAGGAATAAGAAATTAAAGGATCTTTTCAAATGGAGTTTGTACCGAAGCAATGACTGCAATTCATATTGTTTAAATATTTTAAAAGATAAATTAGTTTAATCAATCTGACAATGCATTTTTGTACCTAGGCCCAACATTGTAAAATAAAAGATGGTGTTTGTCTTTACTGATTTGTTGAACATCATTATTTCATGGTCTAATTCACCCTCTCTAACCTGCAGGCCTGAAACATCATTGCTGTAAAGCAAAAGTGATTAAGCTTTTGCTGATTAAGCAATGCATTTTAAATAAAATAATTACCTAATCAATAATACAAGTAACCTAATAAACATACTGCTACTACTGATTTAGTTATAGCATTTTGCATAATTATTGCATACCATTTTAAAGCTGTTAGTCATCAATCTCTAGCTCTATAGATTTCTATAAATAGCACACACCTACTGTTGAATTGCAGCTTTATCACCTTTTCCTCTCCTGACCACCTAGCACTGGGCTGCAAGTCCATCAGTTGTTACCACACCTTTCAGGCAAAGGCCTGATGGTAAGTTCAGCAGATTGTCTAAGAGAGTTTGCTCCAGCATCCCACTGGGTGGATCGGCATCCCAGTTCACCAGTCAATTCCATTAATGTCTCTAGACATCTACACTACTAGTATCAGAAGATTTACTCCCTCTTTTGTTTCTTACCTGGTTTTATACCTTAATTCCAAGTTATTCTATTTCCAGACCCTTCTTTCTGCCATTCTTGCACCACCTTTTCTCTGTCCAAACGTGTCCCTCTGGGCCAGAGGTGGACCAGGTCCTTTGCTTGAAGGCACATCTGGCTCCTTATCAGCTTGGAGGAGCAGTGAACCTGTTTTGTAGCTGTAAGCCATTAGGTGGGACAGGAGCCTTCCTTTTGGTGCCTAAAGTCACCAGCTTCCATCCTTCCCTTCTCCAGAGGATGCACTTTCTTAGCACTGGAGGTGGACACTGCCTGCTTCTCTGCTTCCATTGGAGTCACAGGCTCTTCAAGCCACTGAA
Source organism: Anser anser (assembly GCF_964211835.1). Lineage (NCBI taxonomy): Eukaryota > Metazoa > Chordata > Aves > Anseriformes > Anatidae > Anser > Anser anser. The sequence continues at coordinate 53,423,061 of NC_139724.1, forward strand.
TCAGAGAAGATCTTGTCTATCTCCCTTTAAAGGTTGTACATGGTGCTTAGGAACATGGTTTAGTGGGTGACATTGGTGGTAAGGGGATGGTTGCACCAGATGATCTTGGAGGTCTTTTCCAACCTTAATGATTCTATCATTCATCTTGCCTGATACTGTACAGCCTGTTCACTTCTTTCTGTAATTCCTTCATTTAGCAGTTATAGGTCCTCCAAGACTGTGTACCTCCTGCAGGACAGGGAATGATCTCTCCTGACATCAGATAGAGGTCCCAGGCACCCCTTGCATCCTGGGACTTGGATGGCTGCATCTGTCATCTGAAGCTTTATCTATGTTGAAGCCTCCATCCTAGCAGAGAGAGGTGGTCCAACACCTGCTGGGAAAACTGCTCTGTAGTGCAGCACCACCACCATATCTGAGATTGTTATAGCGGTTTGAAGTCTACCAAGGTTTCCTTCTTCGCACCCTTCTGTGCAAGCTACTGGCTCTGGGAGGCTGTACTCTGGGCATAGCTCTTATGTAGACCTCTCCCAAGCACTGGCTAAAAGGGTGCATGACCCTGCCTAATCAGTAAGCAGCTGTAACAAAGACTTGCAGCACTCTGGGTCAAGAGCAGCTGATCATCACTGTTAGAAGCTACTAAAGCTTCATCATGCCCAAACCCTTGTGGGTCCCTTTACCTTGCTGTTGTCTAGCAGCAGCTGACACCCTCAAGTTTCTTTTCTAGGTATTCCCTGATGACCTCAGACTTAGTCTCTAGAAGGTCTTCAGGCTCCTAAAACAATGTGTAGAGTCTGCTGAGCAAGCTGTTGTATCTATTAGATGTCTCTGCTAGCTATGCTGGTAAAAGTTCCCATAAGAGGAATTTGTGAAACACCACACAGAAGGTAAAAAGCCTAGAGACACACCAGTTTGGACCTATGAGAGAAGCAAACCGCATGGAGATGTGCAGAGATGAAATATGGATTAGATAAAACCAAGTATCTAGAAAAGCCTATGCAAGCTGTATATAGACAAGCTCTGAATTTGACAGGAAAATATTTGCTCTTTTGGTTTCCACGGCTGTTTTCCTAGACCTACCATGCTGAAAATCTTAATTTAAACGGTGAACTGGGGCTATACTAAATAAAAAGGCTTTTTCTTAGGGTAGGGTGTTGGCAATCCTATGACGCTGGTAGCAGAAATGGGGCATAAAAGGCTTTGCCCAAAGCCTGATCTACTTGTGTTATTGACCCGATGCTGCAGGTCAACTGGTTGTGGGCTGATATTCAACAGAAACAGAATTTTTGGTCTACAGCATGTGCCTGTGTTATGCTACCCCAAGATTTTTCTTAGTGGCAAAAACATCTGGCCTTGTATTTTGTTGTTTCCCTTGATGGTAAATTTTTTAGTTTGTTAATATTTACTACAGATACAGACCTGGAGTTTATTTATCTCTCAGGCTGTATAGTAGAAGATTTTGCAGGCACCCAACTAACCTATTGACCTGAAAAAGTAAGACAGAACAGCCACAGATATACAATAAAGCTTTGTCTCTTGACTAAGTAGCCTCAAACTTCACTGTCTTTAAGCTTTGCAGGTTTTTAAAAGACAAATTATTTTTTGAGCATTCCATAGGTTAAGAGTGTTCATCCGTATCACCTTCCTGTAGGATGTCCCTGTGATCCTCAAAGTGGTGACTTTCTAGGCTAAAGAGAAATCTAGAGTGTTGACAGTGCTTAAAAATGTCTGTTATAGCTTACTTGGAGTGTGGATAGACTCAGGCATCTTTCTGCCCACCATATCCTAGGGTTAACCATAACGCACAGCACAAAATTGCTGGCATAGAGCAGATACAACATTTGCAGTCAAAATGTCCAGCAGCAGAGTTTTCTTACATGTTTCTGTTTGCAGTTCATTCATTAGGATCTTTGCACAGATGGGAGAAAATTAAACAATAAAGTCTGAAGAATGTAAATATGCTAAGGGCAAATAGAAATCTGTGGAGACCTATAAAGGGAAATCACTACATCCTCAGTCTCCATTTTATCAATGGTTTGTTTACTATACAAACATAGGAGAGGCAGAGGTGATAGGGCATTTGCTCAGGAATTATTTAGCACCATCTGGCATCTAGAGGTAATTAGTCTGCACTGTACCTCCTTTGGAAACCATAGCAACTCTACAATAACTTAATTATGTTCTCTGATGATAGCATAATAAGTAATAAGTGCCACTGCTGTAATATACTAATTAATGCATTCTTAACTGCCCAACTACTCCATAAAAATTCACTGTTTATTATTGGTTTCTTGGTAAGAGGTGTTTGCAAAACAGAAAAAGATTCAAAAAGAGCATAATTTTGAATGACATCAGCCCTAGACTGATCAGGGAGAAGGTCGTACAAGATTCAATTGATTAAAGACTACAGGAATCTAATGAATGTCAGTCAACATAGTTGTAAGTGAAGCAAATTAGTTTTGTCAAGCAAGTCTAATTGCACCCTTTAAGAGCAGAAGTTTTGTTGATTGAGGTAGCTAAACAGATGTAATCCACACAGCTCTTTAAGGTATTTTACTTCTTGTAATATGACCACAAATCAGTATTACTCAGTATGGATAAAATATATAGTAAAAAGATTTAAAAACAGTTAACAAATCTGATCAAAAAATACCACCAACACCAGCAAAAAAGCCTTGAAATCACAGCTCAACTTAGTCAAATGTAGTTTTTTACATCTAGAAGAAAAAAAAAAATAAAGAATACAAACTGTGCACCCAAAAGAATCAGAAGAGTAAATATATGTATATTTCTGAGCAATACTACATTCAGAAATTCATCTAGATTATTGGATAGTGAGTATGAGCTAGTGGATCTGGTATTGATAAAGCCAGTGTTAAAGTATGGTATTAAAGTTCATGTGCATGCTTGTGTGCAGTGCAGGAAAGAGGGAAAGAACCAATTCAGGACAGGAGGAAATGCTCTAGAGCAGAAGAATGTGGACAAGCTGCAGCACTGGCCAGGATACCAGCCAGTGTTTGACGAGTTAACACTGGGAAGTCATACAACTGCACATTGAAACAAGCCCAGGTGAGAGTCAAGGGTTATTTGCTCCCTGTGTCTTCCTACCCACGTTTTGTGATAGAACCTCAGCAGAAGGTTGCCCTACATCATGAGCACATGCCAGCTTGCTCAAATATAAACCAGGGAGCACTAACCAGGCACAGCACCGCATTATTTCAAAGTGACTATATTCTGCTGAGTTGTTAGAAAGTAAGGTGAAGAGGTAACTTGTTAAAGACACCGTGGGATATGAGAAATTGAAGTCAAATGCAAATTAATGTCCTAAAATCAAGTTGAATACCTTTCAGGATCACCCAAGCGACTGGACTCAGTACAGGTGTAGACAGAAGAAACATAATGGCCTTAATGGCCTCTGATGCATTCAGGATGTCAAAACAAGTGATCATGTGCCCCCTGCATCAGTGAAGATGGATGTGTGATTTCATAAAAACATACAGTCACCCTATTCCCAACCTGTGATGACCACCATTATATTGTCACACTGGAAAAAATGTCAGTGTGATCATTGAGTCCTGGAACAAAAGTTATAATTATTGCTTTTTCATCAAGCCTGAATTTAATATTTTCAGACATATTTTTAAATCGTATATTGGTTAGTAAAATAGTCCCAGTAAAATCTGAATTTCTCAGTAATGGCAAAGAGAATTCTGAAATGTACAGAGGAAACAAGTTAAATTTATCCAGCAGAACGTTATTTCATGAGAGTTAAATAAGAATTCTCTTGTCATGCATTAAGAATACAAAGACAAATCTCTCCTTACTGTCAACTATATTTTATAAAACAACAGCACAAATCATCATATTTATGATGCTTGTCATCTTCCCAGACCTGTTGACCGTGCTAGTTTTGACCAACTGTATTTTTCCCAATTCATTTATGACTGCATGGTTTTCCCAACTCCCTCCTAAGGAATGTATGTTACGAAATCCAGCGCATGTAAATACACATATATTCAAAGCAGTGACTGAAATATTTTGCAATGTTGTTATTACAGTACCCAGTCCCATCATTGCTGAGGCCCAGAATGTGCCTCAGTCCCTCAAAATAGTTCTAGGTTGCTTTTAAAGCAATATAGTGAATTACGAACAGATTTAGAACAAAGATATTAGAAATACTATCATAGTCACTAAAGGAAAAAAAAAAAAAAAGATTGTGGATCAAAACCGTAATGACATTAAAATATGTTGACGTACCAAAAAAAAAAAAATAGCCAAACATATACATGGGGCTTTCAGAGCAAATAATTATAAGATGATCAGGAATTATGCTTGTATCAATCATGATTCACATTTGACTCATATGGTAAATGAAATTAATTTGAGTCACATGCATACGTGCAAATACTTTTTTTCCTGTAGGAAGCTAAGACTTGTTTGGACTGATTATTAGCACATGATCATTCCCAAATACCTGGGAAAAAGTAATAACCCAAAAGGCCTAGTTCCATGCTGAATTCAACACTATTCAAACTCGTTGAAAGAAGCAGAAAAGTTATTGAGCAGGGTTGTTTTTTTCCATTTCTTCAGTAGCCAGTCTTCTCTGTAGATGTCTGTCAGGTCATTTTTGTGTTACTGAATTTTGCCATGGAATTGGCAGAGGTCTCTTAAAGCTTTCCAAGCCTCTACTTTTTGGTAGCGATTGCAATACATGCCTTCTGCCACAGGAGGGCAGGCATCCCAGTAAATAAAGACGTTGAAGCGGTTACTCCACAACCTCTCCTCACCCATTACCCTGGTTAGGATGACCTTGGTGGGAGTAGAAGCTTGGAGTATTTTATGAAGTCAGCAATATCTAAACCCCACCAGCTCTGTGTTAGTAGCACAAACAGATCAATCACAGCAGTGCAGCTCTTAGGTTAAAACAACATCTTGGCATTGAGGAGGTGACCATGATTATTTGACAGCCTCAAACAAAAATCTATACCTCTACATTCACTTCTGTGAAGAGCAGATAGATGCAAGTGTAACAATTTCATGCAAGAAAGGCAGTAGAATTTTTTTTAATTGATATCTGCATTTTCAAATACTGAACAAGCTACAAATACTGAACAATCTACTGTTACCTACAGTTCAGCCTGTTTCAGCCCAGAGTTAAGAAACCATCTTCTCAATACATGCTATAGATCTGTGTAGCTGACAGCACAATTCAATAATGTATGTATTTTTTCCCAGTTCTCTTGTATAAGCATACTTCATTGTTCATTTTCAGATATACTGGCAGTTAAGCATAAAAATAACAGTAGCTGTGTCTATGTGATGTGTGGAGTGGGAGGGAAAGGGGGACTTTGAAACAATTTCAGAATTAATAATGGTGTGCTATTCTAAGCACTGCTATTTTATACTGATTTTACAGAAAGTTCAGATTTGTTTAAATGTTTTTTGTCAGATGAGCAATGCTAGCTGCACAAAGTATCTCATGTTCTTCTCAGGAGGAGGGAAGGGGATTGCTCCATTTCGCTTCCTTTCCACTTCTTTCCCAACCCTCTCCTGTCCTTCCTTCTTCCTTCATTTCTGTGGCTTGCACTGTCATGTGAGAGATAACTGTAACCTTCACAAACTCAATAGCACTAAGATAATAGCCAGCAATATAGTAATCACCTGAGCAGCCAGCTGTGACTTTGTTCTCACCAGGGATTTCTGGTTATGTGCCAAACACTAGGAGTTTGTTCCCGATGAAGCCCAGCCTGAACAATAGATCTCGCCCCTAAGTATCTAAGTGAGATACTTCATCAGCTTGACCTGACAGCAATCATCAGTCATGACACAGAAAATATTTCAGATCATTTACTGCTTAGACAGGTTGAGGTCTCCCCCATGATTCCATTTAATCCACAGCATCAGTTAGGTAAATTTAGCTTCATTTCCAAGAATAGAGAGATAGATGCGGGTTGTCCTGTCTCAGATTGTTCCAGGCATCTTGAAAACAAATCTAGTAGATCTAAAATATAAGATCCAATTTTGTTGGGATATTTCCCATTAAAGATGCAGCTACCCAGAGACCATCAAGATAAAATAAGTAGTTAGACCTCAGATTTCTTGGCAGAAATTCAGTTCAATTCATCCGTAAGATGCCACGTTCCCAGCCTGCTTTCATTGTCTCTTTCTCTGGTCTAGATAAAACGTGAGCTAACAAACCAATCCTGTTTCCTTCTTTCCAGTCTGACACAACAGATACCATAGCATGCTCCTTTGAGAAATGCTATCTAAAATATGCAGAAGAGGATTTCTGAAAGCTTTTTTGTTGGTCAAAAGTAAACATAAGGAACTACAGCTATCACCATGAACAAGAAAGTGAGAAAGAATCAAAATTTCACTTCTTCTTATCAACATGTCTTTTTCTCTCCAGTTTGTGTTTAAGCACATTGCTAAAATGAATGCCCTTAAGCCTTGTTTATTCAGCTTTTGCTAATTCAGTGTCCTCTCAGCAATGAGAGAGTAAAGGCTTGTGTAATGAGAACAATATCTTTTTTTATTAATTACCTAATTAAAACTAGTAACTCTGTAATTCTTATGACATATACAGCTATGTAGCTGTTACAAATTGATTTTCCTTGTGCCATTTGCTAATCACTTACCTCTCTTCAGGGGCTGCTGACATGATAGCATGTAGCTAAAAAAGAGAAAGGCAGCACCTGATAGAGAAAATACTCTTTTCAAGCAAGCTTATTTTTGTCCTACCATGTTTCAGATATTTCTTGTCATCTGAAATAAAGGAATTCAACTCCAAAATAAGTGGCTGCTCTTTAAAATTAACTGTAAACTCCAAAGAACACCAAGGAAAAGAAAAAGAAAAATAAAAAAATAAAAATATTCATATTATGTCTTTAACAAAGACGTCTCATGTGGATCTGCAGGTGTGCAATGCCAGGAATTTCAGGGCTTTCACTTTGAGAACTCTCATGCTCCGTGAGAGCTCCCTTAGACAGCATGCTACCCTCGCTCTCCTCTTCATGCCTCCCACAAGTTAACATCTGCTAGCATTAATTAATACCAGACAGCAGCAGTTGACATTCTCTAGAAAAGCACTAGCTTCTTGAAAATTTCTGCCTGGTGCTCAGGCAGTCTGAAGAGGTCTGCTTGCAAATAGAGCTAGCACTCACCTTCTCTCTTCCCCAGATTTCAGTCCTAGAACGTGCTTGCTGAGGTCCTACCACAGCCTCGGTAGAAATATACCACATCTCTCGCAGCTTCATCTAACGATGGCTTGTCCTCACTGCGTACTTCTGTGGAGAGGCTGGTCCAGGCCAGGCACCAGGCCGTGTAATCTGCTGGGTTGCCTTGATGTAGACCAATTACAAAATTCTGCCAGAGCACATTTCAAGGCTTCTTTCTAATCTCTGTTTTTGCTAGACTAAAATCACTAGTAATTTCCATAGCCCCATTAGGCAATGTATTTCAGAAAACACTGACAACCTATGCTATATGATTATTGTAATAATTATGTCTTTCGTCAGGAAAGTCTATGAAGAATTAATTCTAAGTAGCTGATAGACAGAGTAAATCATTCATCAGTGCTTAAGTCCTGCACATTACAGACTGTAATAATTGTTCTGTTAGCATAAATGCTGAGGAAGAGAGTGTAATCAATGAAAACATTATTAAAGGTTTGTGTCACTGCTAGGAAACAAATTGGATAATTTCTTTTCTGCCTTTGTTTTCCTTACTTGCTTTTCCAATGTTAGACAGTAGCTGTCCTTGGCGAATGACTCACTCTACTGCAGCATCATTTGAAAAATAAGAGTGAAAGCAGTAAGTACAACAATAGGAAGAAGAAGGAAAAGAGGAAAACAGGTGAACTATAGTCAGAATGTGACTGGCCTTCTCTGTTAAGAAAATGAAAGAATTATTTTTTTCTAGAAGGTGCCAAGCCAAATATAATGGACACAGAAAGCTTATTTTGGAGAGCTTTACATTCCATGGACTGTCATTACACGTTCTGCATTTAATTCAAACCTTCAGATTTATAAAATGGCACATTATACCTAATTTTGGGATCAGGTACCCCCGAATTGTTTAGGTTATTAAATTCTCCAAAAAGTAATTCAGATTTGAAAACTAATGGTAAAATCATTGTAATAAATATGGTTGTAATTACATATAGAACCACAACACAAGTAATTATAAATATTAATATAGGATTCATGTTAACTCAGAGCCGTATATATATATATATTATATATATATGTGCCATCTATGTCAAACGGACAAAGTTCTTAGAGCCAAAACTCAAACCCTACACATGAGAGGGAACCAGAGAGCCCATGGATACATTACAGATGAGGAGATTCCCCATGAAGAAGTGGTGGCTGAGCAATCCATCTCTTTCATAATTATTGAGCCTTTAGACAGGCTGGTTCAAAATTTGAGTTAAAACACCATTGAAGTTTTTGACTTTGTGAATTCTGGAGTTTTTGTAGTTCCCTTTTTTTTTCTCCAAATAGAGAATCATTTCATCTCCAATCAGAAAATCACCCCAGGAAGGAAAGCTTTATTGAGATTCTCCTTGTGCCTGAGACTGCGTATAAAGCCATAAAGTAACAGCTTAGCGGTTTAGAATTCAGTCAAGGATCCAGGTTTTATGTGTTTATGATATGAGATAATTAAAAACAAACAAATAAACAAAAAAAAAAAAACCTTTGTTGCTATATCCAGTGTGAATGAAATGGAGAAAACTTATGAGGCTATATAATACACATTTTAGAGGAAAAAAAAATACAAAAGGCAATAGCAACAAAAGTAAGAAGTAATGAAAAAAAATGCATCAAGACCATTAAGGATTTAAAAGAATTTAAATTGCCAAGTTTACAAGAAAAGAAAGAAAAGAAAGAAAAGAAAGAAAAGAAAGAAAAGAAAGAAAGAAAGAAAAGAAAGAAAGAAAGAAAGAAAGAAAGAAAGAAAGAAAGAAAGAAAGAAAGAAAGAAAGAAAGAAAGAAAGAAAGAAAAGAAAGAAAGAAAAGAAAGAAAGAAAAGAAAGAAAACATTTTTAGTTTATGACGATAGCAATAATTAAAAATACAGGAATTTAAATAGATATCTACCAAGAAGCCAGAATTTAAAAAATGGGAACTCAAGTAAAATCAAACTCAAAAAAAAGCAAACCTGCAAACAAAAGGTTTAGATTTTATGACACTGTTTCTTTGACAGGATACTTGTTGATATTATGTTTTTGCACTACTGCAGTGTCCAGTGCCACAGGAGACACAGAACATCCTGTAGTTACATTTTTCCACTACTGTGAATGGTACCCATCATCAAACTCATAAATTCTTATCTGGAGAAAAAAATATATATATATATAAACCTAGATAGAATGTAAGGGCCTGCTTGCTCAGACCTGCAAGTATAAACATAATTTTGGTCATTATGGGGAGTCCCACTGACTGCAAAAAGTACATGACACTCCCATCTGTCTTTGTAGAATCAAGGCTGAAAGTTGCCATTGATGTGGAATAAAAAAGATTTATGTGGCAACTGGAAGAAATGAAAAATTCTACAGTGCACTTTTCTGATGTGAAATTGCAATAAACAGCAGTACTTTTCTTCCCTTCCATTTCAGTGAGTATACACTTTGCCATCACAAGTTATAAACCATCACTAATTCTGAGAGAGTTTTTCAATTTTCAAATGTCTCATACACCATTAAGCCGGCTATCAGTTATCTGCAATACCTGGACATAGCTCAAGGTGGAACTCTTATTTTTTGGAACTCTTGACAGAAAAAAAAAATAGTAATGGTGATATATTTTGATAATATGAACAAAAATATAAATGTACATGTATCATTCAATAACATTTTCTTAAATTCCAAAACAATCTATTTCCCAAGAGGCAGAATGTAAACCCAGAGAAAATGGATAAAACACCATTTTAATTCTTTTCTCTGACTTACTTAATAAAAATATTTTTGCCTGTTTGAGGCCAAGTGGAATGATTCAGGGAAAAAAAAAAAAAAAAAAGGATAACAAGGCTCTGATCCAAATCCATGAAAACCAATGGAAATTGTCTCACTGATTCGATGAATATTGAATTCCACCATCTTCACACGTGAGCCAGAGTAATTGTAGGTTAGTTCTATTGACGTCAGTTTACTGGCTAAAAAATATAGTTTTTCCCTTGAGAAATTCCACTGATACATTTTTTTTAAAGTTTCTTTTAATAGAACGCAGGATAATGTCAATATGACAGAGCTGAAGATGCAGCATGTGCCTTCTTGACACTCAGGACAAATGCTTTAAGTGTGATAATCTCTTTCACAGAAATATTCCAGAGTTGCTGGCTCTCTGTTTCAACCTATGGAAATAAGGTCAATGTACTGGAATTAAATTTCTGACATCAAATGTCTTCTTATCTTCTTCCGTTACAATCCTAATTTGAGAGTAGAGAATGTTTGTTTGTTGTTCACAGCAATGCCACTTACTGCCTGTTTCAGTCACAGTGGGCAGGCAATGTTTCTTGCTGCTTCAAAACAGAGAAGGTGAAGATTTTATATTTCTTTCTTGTGGAAAATTTCTTGCTATATAAAGCAAAAATTAATGAATCACTGGAGACTATTTTGCCATTGGTTGTGTTGACACAGAATCATTGATTGCCATACCACTTCTTGGATGACAGTAAAACTTCTGGGTTTGCAAAGTATGTAAATGGAAGTATAGTTAAAAAAAAAAAATGCATTGTGAATTTGAATACAATCTGAGTTCTGATTTTGTTTCAAAGTTGTGATCTTTGGAGTCTTTCATCTCTTTTCATTCTTGGAGTGAGTCCTGCTGGATAGAAATCACTAAGTATGTCTCCCCTCCATAAGAGAAAGCAGTATAATCATAGAATCATAGAGTATCATGAGTTGGAAGAGACCCTTAAGGATCATCGAGTCCAACTCCTGGCACCACACAGGTCTACCCAAAATTTTAGACCATGTGACTAAGTGCACAGTCCAAACGCTTCTTAAACTCTTACAGGCTTGGTGCAGTGACTACTTCTCTGGGGAGCCTGTTCCTGTGTGCGACCCCCCTCTCAGTGAAGAATCTCTTTCTGATGTCTAGCCTGAACCTCCCCTGCTTCAGCTTGACACCATTCCCGCGGGTCCTATGTGATTAATGAATAAGGTGAAGTAATGTGTGTGTGTTTAAATACAAGAAAACTGAAAGCAACTGCTCACCATGAAAGTGTATGTTCCACACAGAAGCTCAAAATGAAAAACAATTCTTCATCTTCACTATTTCCATGGTCAAGAGAAAAATTATTTGATCTTTTTTTCTGCTGTTACTCTTTGGAGGGTGTTCTGGAGATGAATTCTGAGTTCAAAAAGAATTCTGGCAATGATCTTTCTTTCAAGCCCTTGATGGATATACAGCTTTCACATGGCACCAAATTAAAGACAGACTTTTATGATAATAACCAAAGGCGGGGGTGATTCAAAAGCACAAATTCAGGAAAAAGATGACTCCTCATAACAATAACCCATAAGTTCTCTAGCTACTGCTTCCCTCACTAAGCACTATGAAGTAAGATCTACAAGATTTTCCTCCAAGAAAACAATTCCCTAGTTATCTAACTATGGAATTGTTGCTGCTCTTCCTCTAGGCATTGACCTACAAGAATCTCTTTTCTAAAGGTTCTGAAGTTTGGAATGGGACACAATAAAATACTGCAATAACAATTTTTGCTTGTAACCACTATATACTTTTTTTTCTTTTTTGAAGGAGGGGGTAGTCGTAGTGGTAGTAGTTATGTCAGTGGCAGTAGTTATAGCTTTGCTTTCAAAGCATGCCTGTTCTGCTCATAGGTGTCAGTTTACCTTTAAGCAAATTTACCTTACTTCAGCTGCTTCCTGAATGTCTCCTTGCAGCTTAGTGTGGAGTCATCTAATGTCACCCTCTATGGGATCCCTAGGCTGTTTTTCACATTATCATTTACCCATCTTCATTGCCTACAAAAGTAGTGGGAGAAAGCTGTACAAGTTAATCTATGTCATAGAAGATACGAGCCATAAAAGAGCAGCAGGAAATGAAATTATAATTTAAAAACAAAACAAAACAACAAAAAACAGTTGGGTTTCCTACAAGAATGTGCTCTGTGTCTTGAAGTGAAAAACACAGCAGGTTTCTCTCATATGTTTTTAAGTTGTTCATCTTGATATTTTTACCTAGTAGGAGATTGCCTTAGAGTGAGCATTATAGTCATTTTCTGATGATTTCATCTCATCTTGCAAAATTTTTTTTGTTATTCCAGAAGCAGTGAATCTTCTCTGTCTTTGCCACATATTCAGATCTTTATCTCCTCTTTTCTCATGACTGTGCTTTTTTTCCAACCATCTTTAACTATGTTATTTTATGATAATAATTCTTCTTTTTCTTAGACTCTTACTCTAGCAGTTAGCATCTCAAACCAATGAGAGAATTGTCCAATCAAAAGGACTAGTAAAGGGTGAAATACAGCCAGAAAAAAAGAATAAGATCAGAGAGTGAAGATTCAACTAAAACTACAAAAATTATGAGGGCAAAAAAGGGAAATTACAGAAGAAAAGGCCAAGAAAAAGGAAGGAAAAAAAAAAAAAAAAGAGAGAGAGAGAGAGAGAGAGTCAGAAAAAAAAGAAAGCCCATTGAAGTTAAAATGGATTACAAGAGTCAGTTTAAATCCTTAGAAGCTCACTGGCATATGCCAACATCACCCTTCTGGAAACAGCACTGGAGCTGTGTGAGAAAAAAATTTACAGTTTAAGGATCTTAAAATGGCAGCAGATCAGGGGCAAAACCGTGATGATAATTTACACACAGGGTGAAAACAAGTCCTGGAAAATCAAGAGAGACAATCCCTGTTTATTTGGAGAAACAAGGCTTGTGATTCACTATATGAAATGTAGAAGTGGTGGGCCAGGGCTCAGCAATAAATCATATATCTAGAAACACTGTGCTAACATATGGAAAAGCAGACCTGAGGAAAGTAGTGAGATAATGAATTATACATAAGCATTTCTGTAATATTACAAGCATTAAAAAAAAAAAAAAAAAAAAAAGGAAGTGTAGTAATGAATACGCAAGTAACTTCCTACTGAGTTGTGTGTTGTTACTTAACAGCCTGGTGTAACTGAAACCCTACCTTTCACCTCAGTGAGCCCAGGGCCCATGCTCAGGAGGAGACATGCTGCCCCATGCAAAAGAAAGTGCAAGTATGAGACTGCTGGTAAGCATCCCTATAATACTCCCCATCCTCTTTACCCATATCCAATATCCTGGCAGTGTGTTCCTGAAATCTTCACAAGGCTGAATTCTGCAACATAGGTATATACATACGTACATGTATATATGTATTTTTACATATATACACAAGGAGCATGCATATATTTACACATATTTTAAATTGTTGCTGTGACTGAACAAAACCGGAGCATATCTCTACCCATGGATTTTAAGTCAGTGGAAGGTTTGTACAAAGAGCTTCATGCAGGATCGAGATGGATGAGTATGATTTGTAGGAACTATGTATATCCAAACAAATATGTCATTTCAGATATTTAGGTATAGATTTTTCAACTTTAATATTCTCCCATTTAGGAAAAACAAACAAATAAATAAATAAATGACTTTAATTTTCATTCTCTGCTAAGTATATGTAGCCTAGCCACTTCCAAAAGATGCCTTAAAGTCAAACATGTTAGGTGTGTGTCAGGATAGCAGCAAAGTGTCTCCCATTTAGAAGTGAGAATAGAAAACATAGGAGTTGCAATCACAGATATTTTTAAGAAAATACATGCTCTGCAGGCACATAGGCATTCAATAAGAAACTCACGGGGTTTTTACTGAAATCTCTCCCTTTTCATGTGCACATACCCCATTGGCATCATCAGCCATGTTGTATAACATATAGGTACAATATAAAGAAGAGACAAGATTAATATCTCCGGTGAAATTATGAATATTTTTGGTTAGACTTTAATCTGTGCCATTTAAATTCATGAGTCACTCTTATGTGTAGCTGAGATTTAAGGAACTACATTTAAATCAAAGACAGTAAAACTACAATATTTTGACAAAGCAAAATGGTTAGTGTTCAAAGTTTTCTACTTCAATAGCACCACAATTTTTTAATATGTTAAAATTAGCCACCAGCTGTTATTAGAAATTATTCAGTGGTTTTTATGGCCTGGTTTTGTCTCCACTAAACAAAAAGAAAGAAATTTAAACAGAAATCTACATCAAATAAAAACCCTTAAACACAAATTAAATCTCCTTAAAACCCTTACTGAAAGTTTTATTTCCATTAAACTTCTCCCCTAAAACTTCAGCGTAATGGTGATGAACACTGGCTGGGATCAAACCTTCCCCATCCTGTCTATGCTTACGTGTCCATGGCACTATATCCAGCTGTTTTCCACTTTACCTCAGAACTGGTCAACATCTGGCATTTCTCCTGACACCCTAATTACAAACTCTTAGGTGTTTATTCCAATGATTTTCCAGATACAGGTAAACCAACCCTATCATTTCTCTCCTCTAATGTTGTCTCCAAGTCAGAACCATGGCCCCAGCATTCGTGGCCCCAGATAACAGACACACACAGTCATTGCTTCTTCCCAATATCTAAAAACCCAGAGTCCACTCACAAGTAGTACTGCAGATGGCTAGTTTCCAAGACAGTTATGTTCCAAGTTACACAGAAGTGGATGATGAATATAGGTCACCAAAGCCTCTATTCTCTGAGTAGGTTGAGCCTCATGGAAGATAAGGTTTAGTAGCCCTTTAGTTTTCCATGGTAGAAGAAGGAATGCAACCTCCTCAGTGTATGCTCCTATATGGTATGGATCTCAAGTGGCCACAATGTCTGTGGAAAAAAAAAAAAAAATGCTGCAAACCAGTATAAGTCAGTTTTATAGGCAGATGCCTCATAAGCAAATAACTCCAGGTAGTCACCGGTTCACAGACTGAAGTAGTGATGAAGACACTCCAAGAAATTTCATCCTAACTTGATCTTGCTAGTGGCCAGTTTGAAGTATGAGTCTGTGTCAAAAAGACAGTTTCATTACAAGTTTTCTGAAAAGTAAATCCTATTCTCATTGAGTTTCCTTGTCCGAAATTATACTTCCTGGTCATTAAATTACAACAGGCAGCTTCCACTAATAACAGTATTAGTCTGTAGAAACAATTCAGCTCTCTCCACTCCCCCTCATGGCTGATTTCTACTCCTTGCCCCTGTTCAGACCATTTGGTCTACAACCTGCCTCCTGTCACCCCTCTTCCTAATAAACTGAGCATTTTTCCTGTGTGGCTCAGCCATCTTGCTCAATGGTAGCTGATGTTATCAGTAAAAACTGATCCAGGAAGAAAGGAGAAAGCAAGTATATTCACTGTTCAAGAAATATTATATATATAATAAATAAATAAATAAGAAAAAGAAAAAAAGAAAAAAGTCATTAGCTTGCACCTGCATCAGTTAATAGTAGATGAATGGGTTGTATGGCAGCCCTGGCATAAAGTCCAGACAGAAATGGTATACTGATTTGGGGGGTTTTGTTTGTTTGTTTTTGTCATCTAATGCAGCTTTGCCAAAGACCTCCTGTTATGCAATAAAAAAGCATTGTCTATGGTTTTGACCCCACTCCCTACTGTATGATTAAAGGTGCTGGAAAATTGATAATCTGATAATGAAGGAGTTGTGAGGCCAGGAGATTCAGAAACAGGTCCTGCAGAATAGGGAAATGACTCAGCAGGACTGGCACTGGTAGCAGAGATTAGAGCCAGGAGTGAGAAATAGTTCTTTCTCAGCAGCCAGCCTCTCAGCATCAGTAGTTTCTAGTTTATGAGCCCCAAGAGAGAGAGTTGGATCAACAGCAGCTGCAAGAGCTATTTGTCAGAAACATTAGGTCTGATCCTGAACCTTCCCCTGTTCTTTGCCATTTACAGCAAAGGCTGAATGACAGAAGTCCTAGGAGAACCTAGCTGGCTTATGGGAAGGTAGGGCAGGAGGTACCGCACTGGCCTGTCCCTCAGCTCTCAGGCTTCTGGGAGGTGCTGAGCACACCTAGGAACTTCTCCTGGGCAGGTAAGAGAGCAGGATTCAGCTGAGCATCTAGTCAGTAGCTGGGCTTGGACACACAATGAAGGTTTTCAAGGCATATTTCCAAGCTCTCCTGGGCCTAACAGAGGTTCTCACATTTGTCTCTTGTCCTGATTATCTTAGATGGTCTTTATTTTTCTGCCCTGGCAGAAAAAAAAAAAGAAACAAAAAAAAAAAAAAGCCATTTCTTAAACCTGTTTTCCCAGAGGCACCATCATCTTGGCTGCTGAGCTCAGCTCTGTCCTCTGGTGGATTCCCTGGAACCAGCACAGGGCAGCCCTTGGTCTTTTGTCAGAGACCACCCCTGCAGCCCCCCATTGCCAACACCTGGTCACCTACACCCAGTGCACCTGGGCTTGGCCAGAAACAGTCAGATCTGCCTCAGGTGGCATAATGGTATTTGTCAAATAGATGTTCTCTGCAGGACCTCAACAAAACTGACATGTACAGCACGGAAAAGGCACAGATTGTTTTGTTTTCAACTTTTCAGATATATCTGTTCACAGAGTACGTGACAGGACATAAAGCCTATCCAAAACTCTCTAAGGAAAAAGGTGTTTTGCTTCTACAGCTGGTCTGGGTACAGGTATTGACAAGCAGATGCAGAGTCTTCGGAAATGAATTAACAGGTTCCCCCAGCATAGCATAAAAGAGGTTTACACGATGGATGTTAAAATTGAGACCAACAGCATGTAACAGAATGTCTAGAGAGATGCCTGCATCTAAGAAGATAAAGTAGATATTCATAGCATTTTCTCTACTGAACAATGCCTTTTTTTTTTCCTTTTTTTTTTTTTTACTTTCCGTGTCTACCTCGAGAAATCACTTTTAACTTTCTTTCTAGCACCTTAGAATAACCCATCCCTGCTTCTCTCAGGCAGACAGAGAAGCCTTTGTCATTGTGACCACAAAGGCTGCTATGTAAAATATCTAAAGTTAAAATCACACCACACAGCATTACTTCATAGTCTAGACTCACCACTTTTGCACCAATTCAAGAGAGGTTACACAAGTTACATAAAGCTCTTCATTATAAGAAGATAAGCCTTACCAGAGTTTCATAATAAAGCACAATAGCATGTACTGACGTTTGGGGAAAAAAAAAATAGTTTCCATAGCAATAGGAAAAATGTGAATAGTTTTCAGCGTCATTCTTTCTTTCTTTTATTGTTACTTCTAGTTGTAAAATACCTGAAGGAGGAACAGCTAAGGTGCCTCTACTCTAGAAAGAGACACAGGAATCCATCATTCAAACACATTGTCCGTCAAGGGCTAGTTTCTAGGAGACGAGATTGGTTTGGCTTTAAAAATTACTTCAAGCAGTTCACAGGTGGCAAGGGACACATATAGCAAGAAGAGCAAGGCAAATGCCAATCTTCCTTAGACCAGCAGTACTGAAGAAAAAAAAAAATCCAGTTTAATATTGTCTCCACATTGAAATGTTCCAAAGGCTCATTCTATTGTAGACACCAATCACACAGAGCCTCCTGCTGTCATGGTTAAAAACCCTCTACCTTGAAGTTTCTGTGAAGCTCTCCCAGGTAATTCTGTTCTGTGTTAGTTGAAAGTAGTTTGGGACTGTTCACCCCCTTTCTACAGCCTTGCGAGGCAGAGCCATCAGAGTGCAGACCTCCTAGCAGAGGTGAAGAGATACAGCTGCAAAGCAGCACCTTCCCCAGAGCTTCCCCAGTCTCCAGCAGACAGTTCTTACTCTACCATTAGGGCTCCAGCATCAGTCCAGCTGCTGGATGAAATTTATAAGATTGTGGGGCTTCTGGTAGGTACCTGGCCTCTCTGAGAGCTGTTTTGAGGACAGCCAGCCTTATATCAGCAGAAAAGGACTCCAGACCCCCAGATCATCTTTAAGCATTCCCAATCACTTTGCAGGGTATTCTCGTAAACATGCAACCCACTGGCTGCAAAGAGAGGTGGGACTGTGGAGAGGATGACAAACTCAATTGACTAGAAGGTGGAAGAGGCTATTTGCCACATGATCTGTAAAGAAGGCTTACTTAATGCTTGGCCATGACATGGAGATACTCATGTGATTAACCTCTGAAAGTATAAGACCTTTGGAAGGATTTTTATTTCAGTAAAAACATTAGAGTTTTCTTCCTGGGTTGAGCTAAGAGGGCAATTATGTTTCCCATCAGGTATTGATGCTGCTCGGATTTTAAGTGCATTATGCTACATCAGTATCTTCTAAGTATAAGCTAGTGCAGATCATGGGTAAGTGTTTTTTCTTGTCTTCTTGAGAATTGCCTTTCTTTACTTTTTCCCTGTTTAATTTAACCAATTTTCATTGCTCCTTTGCTCTCTTTAAAATGGTACATAATTACTTAAGGTCTGGGATCCAGCAGAATACTTAATCAGTTACTAATGTATAAGTGTTACACATTTACTAGATGGTAGTATAAAATCCAAAAATGTCACTTGGCTGGCTTCTATTGCTAATTCTTCAATAATAATCAGGCATAAATTGTGCTACATTCTGCCATGGATGCTGATAAAACAGCTGAACAGCTGTGGGCAAGTTAAGGAGAAAACCCACTTGTTTAAGGATTCCTTTCCTCTGAGCATGTCACAGTGCACACAGCATGGATAGGAAGTCTGAATATACGCAGAGCAGACAGAGCTGGTAACATCATCCATTGTCAGGCACATGGCAGTTTCCATTGCAAGATCTTATTTTGGTTGCTTGTATCTCTCTCTTAACTATTTGGACTAAAATTTTCTGTGCTAGGTTGTCTGCCTCGGGCTGAGTTTTATTGGAAGCAATGCAGGGGAAAAATGCTCCACCGTGTCTGAGAATAGAGCTGGTGGAGGAGGGAATGCACAGCTTTTTCCACATTAACGAAGCAGTTCAATTAACTAGACAGGAATCTGCTTGCCATTGTTTTTTGCAGCCATTGAGAGGTGCTGCAGCTGATCAAGGGGCCAGATCTGAGTGAGAATGGAAAAAAAAAAACACCAGGATGCTGGAAGATGCAGTGGTTAGCAGTGCTTAAATAAAGCAAGGTTCAGATTTCTGCTTTGGTTTTGGGAAGACTATTCCCAGCTAAAAGAGGAGGATGAGAGAAACTGATGTCTCAAAACAGAGGAGGAGAGAGTATGGGGATGAGACAGAAAGAACCCACACTTGATGGGGAGAGAGGACAAAGGGGCAGAGAGGAGCAAACTCCTGGGCTTGCACAAGGCAGCACTTCCTTTTTAGAGCCTGTTGGAGCCAGAGATCACCAGATTCCCCAGCCTTCATCTGTTAGCAGAAGCTCATCTTGTTCTCTTCGTATGGCTGCTCACCAAGCAGAGTGACAAGCTGTTGTCTCACCCAGCGACAGTCAAGAGATTTGTGTGTTCGATCTAAGATGTTTGATACATAGATTCAACATGATTTTTCTATGGCAGTGTTGGTTTCCTCAGTTCTTGGAGAAATTAAATCTAGGAAATATGTAGGGGGAAAAAAAAATCATACAGACAGTTGCAGAGTCAATGACATCAAAGTTATAGAAAACTAGATTAAAAACTGACTGTATTTCCTACTACATCTCACATGGGATGGCTCCATTACACTTCTCTCAGCTTTTAGCTGCCAAATTCTGCTTACGTGCTTTGAGCAGAGAGAAACCTCAACTGATGGTCTGGAATGGGCAGAGGAACTGAGAGGAATGGCCTGAGCCATCCTCCTAGCATCGGGCATTGTCAGTCCCTTCTGCTCCCTCGAAAGTAAGGGGAGATTTGGTCTGGCATCTGCTGTTTAAAACTAAGCAGCTGGTAACCTTACTGTTAACTGTATGTGTTAATATATGTTTTATCACTGCTATTAATTTTAATCTTCCCTTTTAAGATCTTCCAACAGAGAACAGATTTCTTTGGACAGATGTTTTATTTCCTACCTTTATAATTTTTCAGAGCAGCAGGCAGTGAAGCGCTAGAGCCCTCTCTTACTCACCATCTGACGTGGAGGATATATTTACAAATCACATTTTACAGGAGGCTTCCAGACTCTAAACACCCGTAAACAAGGTAATGAATCACAAGACATAATACTGTGTGCACAGGAAGCAACTAAAATCACAACCCCTGAAGAAAGTAACTGAAAAAAATAAACATTTCTGTGGTGGGGTGGGAAGTGATGGAGAGGGAGGAAACTAATTTCTGAAACTGTTTCAAGTTCACGCTGAGGTATTTCAAGTGTTGGGAAGAAAACAGGCAGCAATGCTACCTTCATAGGTGAAATCTTTCATCAAATAAAGGATGCTAGAGAGAGGCTAGCCACTTCATCAGGCTTCGGGTTCAATGTGTTCTTCCCCAGCTCTAAAGGAAATGTGTTCTGCAGTCCCGATGGATAGAGAAGAAAAAAAAAAAAGAAAGGAAGAAGGAAAAAAGAAAAAAAAAAAGAAAAAGAGAAAAAGGGGGGGAGGGAAGGAAAAGAAAGAGAAAAGAAAAAGAAAAAAAAAAAAAGAAAAAAATTTAAAAGGCTTATTTTTAGTGATAACCATTTGAACCATAGTCAAATCTCTTGCAATTCACAGGCTGGTGTCCAAGATCCAGGCCCTGTGCAGGTGGAGATGCCATGTCTCCAAGGTGGCATGTTAGCCAGAGGAGGGACGAGCCATCTGGCACTAGGAGAGCAGCCTCAGAGGAAGAGAGCCGCTGCTTTTTCAGATACCAAGATGAAGGACTGGAGGAGGGGAAAAAACATTGACTAGCCAGCCAGTTCATATCTAAATGCCTGCTGTTCCCTTTCATCAGATGGATGATCAGACTTAAAGTCAAAAGCAGTTTTCTTGGATATTTTTCTTCCCTAATCAAATAGTGGATTTCAGGATAGCCTGAACAAATGAATTCTAACAAAGAAGACAGGCAAGGCCATTTAGGGAGTATTAGTATTGGCTTTTTGCGCATCCTTCATGTCAGACCTACCTCTCCAAGACCTGCTGTCTACCCGCCTTTAGCTTCATGTGCAGCCAGGTTTGCACTATTGAAATGTGCAGTCAGGGGTGTGACTCAGACCTAGTGAGCTTATCAAAGATTTAACAATACAAATACATTAGGAGGACACAGATTTCAGGGCATATCAACAATCACCCGGAGCACTGCACAAGTCTTGACGTAAATGATGTTCACAGAAGTGAAATAGAGTGAGAGCTAAAAATCAACTAACGGTAAAATGGAGAAATACAATGGAATACCACAAATAAAATCCATCTCTGCTTTGGGCATATTTCTCTTTAATGAAGAGAAGAGAAGATCATTTCCAGAAGCTGCAGGAGGAAACAATAGTAAGATTCTGCCAGACAATCTGTGACACAAAAGCCTGGAGTAGAATGATAACTGGAGAAAAGCACTTTATTCCATTTAAATGAAGTATTTATTTTTCCACCAGAAACCACACAGCCATGATAAGCTGCAGATAGGATTTTGCAGATCTATCTTTATGATGGATAGTTAATGAATGGAATGCATCTTGTTGTTTTGGTTTTTTTTTAAACAACAACAACAACAAAACTGCCTTACTTTATTATTTTAGGTTGAAGCTTAGCTTCAACCTGTCCCCAGTCAAGGAAGGACTCTCTGTGCTACATAGGCAGCATCTCTGGGGCGTGAGATGGCACATGGCAATAAACTCATGCAGGAATGCAAGTAATTCTGGTAACTGAGAAAGGGCTTCCAGGAGCTCATTGCTATTCTGGGACTGCAGTTGTTTTGTAGTTTTATGGGAAGATTAATTCCTCCACTGCAATTTCCAGCAGATTCCCTGGAAAAAAAAAAAAAGAAAAAGAAAAAAAAAGAAAAAATTGCTTGAGCCATGGGTGACAGCGAGATTTCACTCTTAAATTGCAATATCTGACCTAGAAACCTCTCAGAAAGGAATGGAGAACTGAAGTGGGAAAGGTATTTTTTTTGTAAAGCGATGTAATTGCTATGATGTGCACAAGTGTTTTCCATACTCTCCAAGCCCACAGCGAAAAACAGTCCTCTAAGAGGCAAGAAACAGCAGTAGCAAGGCACAGCACTGCTCTTAAGTGCATTGTTGTGTGTTTAGACAAAGTGGCAAAGTGTTTTACCATTCAGCAGAGAACACAAGGCTTGTGTTTCTTAGCCATGCAAATGACAAACATGGTGAGGGGCCCAAATGAACCTGCTGAAATTTAAGTGAGCACAATATCATAATTACTTAAATTGACAATGAGACTACCTGTGGCAGTTTTTCATAGAAATCATAGAATTTCTGAATTTTCTCATAGAATCACTGAGTCAGGTTAAAAAAGACACTCAAGATCATCAAGTCCAACCACAAAAAATAACCATTAATTTTTTCTTAAGCACACTTAATACACCAATTAGCAAGCAAAATCAAAAGATTATTTCTCTGTGTGTGAAGTTCCTTTCAACAGATATTTCCAAGCTGCAGAGAGAGATGGTTAGCTATGTTTTCATTCCTTCTTTGTTTTGCTGTTAAGCATAAGAGGATACAGCAGACGAAAACAGAGAAGGAAATTAAATAAACGTGTGTGTGTGGTAGTAGACTGCATACTTTTTCTTTTTTCCCCAATAAAAGTTTAAAAGAAAAATGCATTCTTTTCTAATGTTATTACATCTAATCTTTTCTTGTGGTTATCAAGGGGATATTCTGAATTATGCATAAGAGGAAAACCGTTCACTGGAGATTGGAAATAGAAGTGTTGCTCTGAATGTGGTCCACACTTTGAAAATCCAGAACTTTATGCTATATAATGTAATGAATAATCTTTGTCAGTGCTGAATTAGTGGTACCCATATTAATTACAGCGGGCTACACCATAGATTTGCTCTGAAAGTTGGTGACCAGATTATTTGCTCTGCAGCTGCTCAAAAAGAATAACATAATGAATCACAACATATTGCTTTTTCTCTCCTATTTTTTTGGCATATCAGAAAAAAAAAAAAAGTTGAGAGAGGAAATAAAAGCTCCTTCAACTCTTTCCCCATTTCCTAACTAGTGTACACCAAATAATTAAAAGCTTTGTTTGACACTTTTATTAACATTTGAATAATATTACAATTTAATGCCGTCATCATTGCCACCATTTTGTATAAGGCTTTTATTGGATACACCAGGCTACTCTTACACTTTGTCCATCAGGAAGTTTACAAAATGCATTTTGAATTTTGAAGAAATGCAGTACTGAGGGATGCAGGTTTCACATAACTCAGTGTGCCCTTTTGCTTCAGAGATGAGCCAAGAAGCTTCTGCCTGAGGGTGAAACCCATTTCTTTAGAATGCCATCTGAGTACAAGTTCTGCTCCTCATATTTTGAAAGTAAATTGCTCCCAGTCTGGCATAGAGTGTTTGGAAGGTGCCATTGGACTGTAACTGAGAGTAAAGAGGTAGAACTTGTAAGCTGTATCACAGTGCATGTTTCTGGCCACCAACAGAGCAAAAAAAGCCTGCCCCAGAGAGCCTCTACTGTAAACAAACATAGCTAGAAACTGCAAAATGGGATTTGCTGAGAAACAAAATTATTTCACATCAATGCGGTTGTTTAATCTGCTGCAAACTAGTAGAATGTTTGATCAAGACCTCAGGTTTCAGATTTTAATAGTATATGGCATGCATGGGCTTTTGCTGACTCTTTAAAAAATCTTGGAAATGTTTAAACCTTGTAATAACTCTTGATTCCTTCTGCTGGCCTGGTAAATGTAGCCTATTCAAAATATATGTATATGTATTAAAAAGCAAAAGGAAAGAAAAAAAGAAATAGCATGAAGATTCAAAGTAGTGATTCACAGAATCACGGAATGGCCAAGGTTGGAAGGCACCTCTGAAGATCCTCTAGTCCAACCCCCTTGCCAAGCAGGATCACCTAGAGCAATGACCTTCTGTCACTGGTTATTTTCTTTCAACTTCTATCTAATATAAATTTATACTTTTCCCCCTCTGCAGTTACAAAAATGCCCAGATCCAGGTCTCACTGTGGACCCCTGAAAACACATCATAGTAGAGGTATGGAAGAAAACTGGTGCAAAAGCTTTATTCTGTCTTATAAACTAATCAGCAGATCACACTCAGGACACAGCTATGTTGAAAAGTCCTGAAATCTTTGTCTGACAGCCTTTAGCTTGAATGACCTTTAGCTTGAAGCCAGATGAACTTTAGATTGAAAAAAAAAAAAATCTCAAACTACAGGTGGATCATACTGTACGGTTACTTTGCCAGGCGGCATGTTCCTTGTCAGTGAATCTTACTGAGTGGTACAACTTTTTAGCACCTGCTGTTCAAGGCTCTCTGTTTTCCTCTGGTAAAGACCTAGCTGTGGCATTGTGCTGCTAAACACATAAAAATAGCTATTCTGAACAGCTAGACTAGAAAAGTAGTCTAAACTGAAGAAAAACATGTCAACTCTTTTGCTCAGATCTTTCTGACAAGCTGTGGGAAATGCCATACTTCAGATCTGGGTCAGGTTAATGGTAATGCTTTTCACTGCCCTTTGGCTGGCTCAGACCTTCTTCCTACAACTTAACCACCACAATCATGTTGCAATCATAAATTCTCCTCCCAGGTAAATAAAAGGAGGAGAAACAAGGAAAGTAAGTACATTAAAACTAACAATGTTAGACCTAAAGTTCCACATTGGTTGTGGATAATGAGAAATGTATATACCATAGACATAACACAAGGCTTACAACAGATCCATAGTAACCTGTGTTCTTCTGCAGAGAAGACTGCAGTTCCTATATCATGTTGGTCATGGAGCTGACAGAAGAAAAAAAAAAAAAAAAGAAAAAAAAAACATTAAGAAGCATTATTCTCTCTCCCATCATCATGTCTTTAATGACCATACATTCAACCCAGTAATCCGGGGGGTGGCACATGACACAAGATGGCACGAAATTGCTTCAGATAAAGTGTTTAATACCTGACACAGAGAGAACATCTTAGATCAGTGCTTAAAATTTAATTTCTTAGGCATTTCAAATTATTCTTCACTTAATGCTAATTTAATACCTAAATATAGCTCTCTTCAGGGAAAGGGAGGAGGAGGAAGTGTGAGTGTGATGCCAAGAAAGGATAACTGGGTGATTAAAATGAAACAGCTAATGTAGAAACTTAAAGCAATACATAAAACTGAACTTCTAGCAACTGTGCTTATTGATTATACTGGAAGAAAATTATACAGATTACTCCACTCTCTTGAAAGTTGACTGTTGAATCTAATGTGATAGAAATTAGTGCTGGCTCAGAAGGTAAGGGTGGTGTCGCTGTGGCCCCAACCCATATAATCCTTACTTGCTTTTAGCTAATTCACATAACAGGGGTTTGGAATGCATAATGACTGCAAAATCAGGATGAATTGTGGTGGTCACTGCACATTGAGTAGACATTGAACAGGAGAGTAGCTCAGCATAGTCTGTAACAAAATAAATATTCTACCTGTGAGTAGATATATGTGAGTTAAATATCTCAGGACAGACCAAATCACTAGGAAAGGAATGCATTATTTGATTACAAATTCTGCTCTGCTCTACAGTCTGTAGGTATTAAGAAAATATACGTTAAGCCCTAGCTGAAATATTCAGTAAACCTATTTCTTAATAATATATATTCTATAAATAAATTGTGCCCTAATTATTTTAAGCTGAAAGTGTTTCCAGAAAGATGTAGTGTTAATGAAGACTTTTTCTTTTCAGTGGGCACAACAGAGCTGCAACTTCCAAACTGCAGGCTAGGTCATGAACCAATGACTGAGCTAACCTAGAGCCTAACTGCCCGGGAAAAAGATGTAATGTAACCTTCTCTCTATTTTCCAACTACACTTCTGAACTGAAGCCTGAAATCTCAGCTGGATCCTCCACTTGGATGCAGTCTCACCTTGGACATACTAGACACAACGGGGATTGTAGTACAGGGCATCAGAGTTCCTGAGGCACTTGTCACTCCTATTTCTGCAAGCACACAGACACAACTTGATTTTGACAGCTGAGCAATTCTGTGTTTGCATCTGTCCTAAATGTGAGTGAGCACAAAACTGTACATCCTCTTACCAAGACCCTTGAGAAGGTAGAGAGTCACAAAAAGATTTAGTCTCATAGCACATCTAATATTCACCAGGATAAGGCTTTCTAAACAAAGAAGTGGTGGCAGCTATTTTCTTTTAGGACAATGAAGGAGGCTGTGAGGGAGGAGTACCTACCAACTTATAACTCTGAGTCACTTACTCTGGTAGTAGGAGACAAAGGTACAACTTTCTGTTCTGCCTGAAAGGATGTAATGCCATATTGCTTATCAGAAAACCAGAGCTACTAAAATTACTCTGGATGAAAATTAACAATAGTAATAATCCCCAAACATGCTACCAAATGTGAGATACTGAACAGAAAAGACTTAAAGGAAGTGAGAGAATGAGCGTACAGCCAAAACATTTAAAGTTTTTTTCCCCTGTTCCCTATGCGGGACCCAACAGATAAAGTGACTGCAGTGCAGGCTGGTTCCCAGAGCTTGCAACATCTGTAGTAGTCACTCAGTCACTAAGGTGGCTACAAGGGCTCAAAAGCCATTTTCTTCGTAGACATTCTCACCTTTGCTGATTTAATCTGAGAAGACAGATTCATTCAAATTAACTCTGCAGTGGGGCAATGTGTCCTGTGCTGCATGCAATACACAAAGTCTGGGGAAAGTTTGGAGACCGAAGATAAATTCTACCACTCCTCCAGCAAACAAAATAAAGAAAGAAGTCTCAGCACTTCTATAATAGCATAGCAGGAAGCTGACCTGGTTAGCAGCCGAGTGAAAATGTTCTCTTCTAATCCCAGAGAAGCCTGTGTGATCCACGTCTGCTTCTGCTTTGTTCCTCTTCTGCTGGACCTCAGCAACACTGAGAACATCTTCTGCTCTCATAAATGCTTACCACTTATCCATGGAAACTGTTTTTTGCAGCACAACCCAGTACCTACAGGGTAGGTTTCCTCATGCAGAAGAAACCCCTTCATATTTTCAGTGGTGGCATTAAAATGCCACAATTCTTGATCATATTGTCAGGAGAGTTTGCCATATTTTTAGAAACTAGCCAGCCAAAAATAGAAGAGTAAGTCTAATATTACTCTCCTCTCATGACATATAAGCTATTATTTAAAAGAAATATATATATATATACTGTCTAAAACTATTTTTTCTTCTGTTATTTTATACTGACAATTGCCAAATTAAACTGCAGATTGTTCTATCTTTTGATAGAACAATGTACAATAGGATTTAAATTATATGCTATTCCCTTTCAAAATTCAAGGCAGTGAAATAATCATCTGCTAGACACTTTAAAGTACAGGAGAGGAAAAGAGAATTTATTTTTAAAAATGGGAGGGGACGAGAAAACCTCAGATTTAGTTTTTACCATCTCTATCCAAAATTGTTTATGTTGGATGCTCAAAGATGTACGAGGTTTTGAAATGCTAAGATCAGAGCAAGAGGGGGAAATCAAGATGGGTTCCAAGGAGAGGGGAGCCAGCAAATGTTTCAGACTGGAAGTGTGAGTGCAGAGCTCGCTCAGTCAATCTTGACGCAACCAGATCCCCACTCCTTTCATGATATTGCTTTACTAAGGTCACTTGGCAGTTAGTTTAAACCAAAAAAAAAAAAATGTTTGAAGTAGAACAGAATTTCAGTGTTATGGCTACTACCATTATGTTTGGGAGACAAGCTCTAACGTTATCCCATTATCTTAGTTTCTCATGGCACAAAAAACAAACAAACAAAAAAAAAAAAACATAAGCAAAGCCAGGAGATAAGGCAAAATCACTACCCTTGAAGTTCAGTTCTTGAATTTCTAGACGGAGACTTTCATTTTTCACTTACCTGTATTTTTTTTTCCTTATCTGGTATAGGTTATATTATATAATCAAGTATAATATATCTCAGAAAGAAGGGACTCATGAAAAGTACGAAAAAAAATGGAGGAAAGAAAAGTTCCAATATAAAATAGCAACAGGAAACGAGAAAAGAAAGATACAGCATTTTTAAAACTTTAACAGTGTCCTCCAAAAAAAAATAATAATAAGATAAAATAGAATCAGCTGTCCAAGCAAAAATTCTGACACATTTGACCAGCTTTTCTTCTGGTGTTCTACGTCATTCAAATGTGAAGGGTTTGGGAAAAAAAAAAAAAAAAAGTTTTCCTAAAAACAGAGTACAAGAGTTCTCATTGTGTTGGAACACGTAGCCTATAATGGCAAAGAAGGAAACTAGTATAACTTCTGCTATTAAAGGTGAAGTAAATGTCTTTAAGCTCTTCTAATTTACAACAGAAAGCTTATCTGGATGAATTATTATGCCTGCCAGCAGAAATAATTTGAGAACTATTCCATAAGGTGAGTTAATTAAACTTAACCAACAAACAACAACGGATAAAAAGAGAAAACACGGACAAACAAAAATTTGGCAAGGTTAGAAAATGCATGATTAACTTCCTCTTAAAAACGTTTAATGCAGGGAGTGCACTCAATATCCCTCAAGGACGGAAGGGAAAGACAAAGAGCGGTAACGGAAGCAATGCAGTTCTGCAGAAAACACATTCAGCACAGTGTCGGTGTTCTGGTAGAGAAAAGTAATCAAGTGGGAAAAAGCCTAAGAACATTTCAGTCCTTCTATAGAAAATAAAATTTGACCAAAAATTCCTAAATTCTAAGCTAAATGAAGCCTGATCCTACGTACTCTTGCACTGTTGCATTCTTAAGGTAGTTTTGTTAATATGTCACCTAACTGGTAGCTCAGACTTTTCCAAGCAGGTCCAGCACTGACCGCCAGAATATCTTACAGTGGAAAGTCTCTAGGCTAAACAAAGTTAAACATTAGGCAAATATTAGGACTTCTATGGCTGATTTAATTTTGTTTTCTTTCCAGTCTCTATCTGACACTGTGAAAATAACAAATACATACAAGAGAAGTAATCAGAATGAAAATAACTCTGTAACTCCATTGCCAAATGAACTTAATGGTGTCATAAAACCAAAGTGTGCAAGGAAGATTCAGGTCAAGTGGAAATATAATGATGTAAAACCCAGGAGGAGAATTCAAGACCTACTCATAAACATGAAGGGAAAACTGTCATTGTATTAAAGCATTGATCACTCCCCTTCTTTTCTCCACAGAAATGAAAATTTACAGACAATAATGTACAATTCTAGTACCACAGTTTTATATACAATTCAGAAAATTGTTTGTAATTCTTACAAGGTGTACCTCTGATAAAATACATGTTATCTGAAGCTGCATTTCTTTTGTCTTTTACCACTAATGATCAACACCGGAATTCTTCCTTCTCTGTTCTCATCACGAAATATAGGCCTATCTCTAGTCCCTCCCCACACACACATATAAATATACACAAAATTCATTTTAGACTTTTTTTTTGAGGGTTCAGCATTTGCTCTTTTTATCATACTGAGACAGAAAAGGCTTTCAGAAAGATTTTAGCCTGGAAATAGGGATGTGGGGGCCTGACAGGGCCTGTACTCGTGTACGTACAATGTTCACTAGGGTGGCAGCTAACCTTGCCTAAGCACAAGGCCTGTGGAGAAACTGTTTATCTTCTATTAATGCAATAGTCATCTCTTGTCACTAAAACAGGTTCTTGCATATATCCTATTGTTTTGCTGATTCTAGCCTGTTTTAGGGGGATCATCAGTTAGATGCTGAGTACTCTTACATGGTTACATCCGTAGCAGCATTATCAGCCAGTATGTATGTCCATATATTTTCAGAACAATCGGTTGCATTCACGTCATGATGCCACAAGGAAATTATTTCTGACAGGCAGCTCGCCATGTTTTCCCAGAGACAGGTTTCATGTCAGATTGAGCAAAACCTCAGGTCTTTCAGCACAAGAGCAACGACAGATTAAGCACACACAGAGAATGAGAGACATTTTGGGGAAGGGCAGGGGGGATGAAAAGGACAGCTTTTTTTACTAGAAAGCGAGTGCCTGGGAAAACCACCAGTGTTTTGTCAGTGTGCTGACAAGGGCGTTTGTTCATCCCGCTGCAGCTTCAGGCAGGCAGTGCAATTGCAAGGCTGCAGTGAAATGGTGGAGTTCCCAACACAGAAAATTGCTCTTTGGCCACTTAGCTTTCTGCTGCAGGCATAAAGGGTTGCAAAATTAACAATTGCATCAGGTAGGGGTCATGTCGCATTTCACTGTGTGATACAG
The DNA here is from genome assembly GCF_964211835.1 of Anser anser. NCBI lineage: Eukaryota > Metazoa > Chordata > Aves > Anseriformes > Anatidae > Anser > Anser anser. Next base: position 53,453,357 of record NC_139724.1, read on the forward strand.
AAGGAAGTTCTTCATTGCATCCCTTTTGCTCCCACTGTAATCCAGTCACAATTTCAGTTAAGAAAGGCACTCACCAGAGAAGTGACACTTTCACTTTAACCATGTAAATACTGGTTTTGAACCAATATACCAATGGTGAAGTATGAGCAGAGACGGATCATCTATAAAAGCCATGGGTCATTTTAAAAAGAATGCCAGACACATTCTTCCGAAGTCTGCAGAAGCACAGAGCTGCAAGGACTGCAGCCCTGAGAAAAGCACAGGGTAGCAGCAATCTGTGCCAGAAGGCATTGCATGGTACTCCAGCATGCACTTTAAAATCAGCCAAACTTTTTTCACCAAAATGGATAATGAGGATTCGTTCAATACTTTTCCAGACAAATGTATTGATTCCATCAAATGTATTCATTTATATCAGTTCACAGACATCTAACAGTTTGAATTTTGCACCAATGTCAACATAAGACTTGAACCAAAACTAAAGTTTAAACCACAATCAAAGTCTTCAAAGGCATGAGAAGAGTCCAGATAAGCTGTGCTTTTTTGGTCACTGACAGACACTGTTAACATCTAAGACAGAATGTCTACAATACATTTTTACAACATTGAACATTTTTAATTGATTCATTTCAGAAAACTTGTCAAGTAGAAACACACATGGGGGTGGTTCTTGTAAACTCAGTGATAAGAAGCAAAATATGGGAACTAAAACAATAACGTTTGGCATTCTGGAAAAGCAAACTTGAAGACTGTCAAATATTGAGCTAAATTAATAAATACCATAGCATGAGCTCCTATAGCATGCAACATATATCTCCCCAGACAGGATTAAGTGAATAATTCATAAGTGCTGCAGAATGGGGAATGAATGAGTGTCCTATACTAATTCTTGTAAAAGAGATTACCAGCATCTCATGGGGTTCCCACTGTTCTCCGTTATGCTATGAATGAATGTCCTACTTTAGTTTCATAAATGACCACTCATTATTGTTTTTTTTTCTTTCTGTTCCGTTATTATGTATTATAATGAGATGATTGTGGCCTGCTAAGATTTTTTTTTCCTTTTATCTTGCAGTTTAGATTTTTTTTTCAGAAATGGTGTGGTATTACAATCAGTCATTCGTCTTCCATAGAAACTGAGGTTTTCCTGCATAGAATTAAAACCAAATTCTCGTTTTACAGATTAAAAAGCATACTAAAATCACTGCTTGGGTCAGAGATTGTAAGGATAAACTTATGGCCACTTCCTTTACTCTCAACAAGGTGAACTTGAAGCAGGGACTTCAACCAATAATATGAATTTTATTACCTGTCAAATGCAGTTTATAATGGATGCTTTTTCACTGGCAACATCCCCATCCCCAGAATTATTTAATCACAAATCTCTGTGAAGAAAATATTCTCATGCACTCATCAGATTTTCCAATTACTGTGTATGTCTTCTTGGTTTTATCTCGACTCTTCATGAATGAAAAAAGGGGTCCAGCTTTTGGAGCCTCTGTGTCAGCCTCTGTGCAAGCAAACATTTCATGAAGCAGTGGTGCTTAGCACTGACTGACACAGCTGATATACTTGTACCATGCAGTGCATTTGCATGACTCTGCAGCTTCCCCTTTTAGACTTTGCTGTCCATGGGTGGCCTGTGCCCAAATGCATCTGACACCTCAACATGCCGATTGCAGCAGGGGATACAGTTTTCTCCCAGGCAGCAACACAGAGCTCCCGTCAGAAGGAGGAAGACAGAGCAAAAATGACGCAAGCAAAGCTACTGGCCACTCTCAGACAGAGAACTGAGACCAGGGGAACATGCCTGCAGCAGCATAAACAGGTTTCTGTTTCTCCTTCTTCCTCCTCTATGGGAGAAAGGAATCCATTTCTTTTCACTGCCACATTTTATTTGGGAAAGGAAAGCAAGGCAGGGATCATGTGCTGGATGCTGAGTCATTGCTTTGATTTATGAGGCTGTTGCTGTTTCATCACTGCACATTGAGCAATGATGCAATGTTACCAATCGTTAGAGTAAACCGAACTCCACAACTAGCATGGCTCTTCATAAATATATACAAGTGCTTAGTATGAGTGTAAAATAATATGCGTTTTTGTAAGCTGTTATTTTAAACACTTGTTTTAGTTAGCTTTTTATATTTGCTCTTTACTAGAGAAGAATGGAAAATGTGTAGTACTTTTCATCCGTTCTATACTAAGAATTTTATAAATGTTACCAAAAACTATTATCAGCTATATTTTACTGGTAAAGAGACAATTGTGGAAATCACGACAGGAAATGAGAGGAATTATCTGGAGCTAAATTCATGTCTGCTTTCAGTTTAATGAAGAAAACAAGTCAACAAAAAGGGGACGCTGTCAATGGAGTGCATACTGTTCTTCTGTACTGGAGGTGCACAGCCTTTACTTTTCCGTCTCTCCCTTCCTAGAAAAGCATTCAGTTTAGCTGAAAATCATTTTCCTTCCTGTTTTTTCTTGCATTTATCTGGGAAAATGTACAGTTTACCCTAAAATCAGCTCTGCAAAGACTTCCATTTTCTTCAGGACCTCTTTGTTTTCTGGTCCTAAGCAGATTGCAGCCGTGCCTAGTGTTGCTGAAACATAAACAGATTACTATCTCAGCAGGTTTTAAAGCAACAACAAAGCTTATTAAAATTGAGACATTGCACAAACCTCATGCAGTCTATTAATTCTGATCTTTATGTTCACAAACGCTGAATTTGGTTCATTGCAGAGCACTGCAGGGAAAATGAAATGATAGTGAAAGTGATCTCGATGGACTTCAGCTCACAGCAAGTATTCCCCTGAGAAGAGCCTCCTTTTCAGCAGGCTAATGTTTGAAATATAAAAATAAAATGTATAAAGCAGTATGTTTTTGGATTATTGGAAGTTAGTCATTATATCTGTGTATATATACAGATATATCTGTGTCAAATCAACTTGGTAAGAGATATAAAATGAAAGCTGGCATTACTGAACCTGATGGAACTTTTGTAGGTGGCAATAGATGGGCTAGTTAAACTTCGCCCATGATGAATATTGTATTTCAAAATCTGAATAATCTGCTTTTAATCTTCAAACATCTAATGCATCTAAAACATCTAATGTAAGTCATTTCAATCGGTAATCTACATTTTCTGATTCTTTTCTCTCAAATAAACATGAGATTAGTCTCATGGTGTCTAAATGAATGTTGGTACCTCTAGAGAACTAAAAAAAAAATTTGAAAAGCAACACTTAGAGGAAAATGTTTTTTTGCATTTCCCCTTCGTTTTTCCTTTTCTGGGGTAATGGAGTGTTTTCACTTCTCCAAAATCTTACCAACCTTCCACTCTATTTGCATTCTGTTGCTGATTTATTTATATTTAGCATTTTTCTTTGGCCAGCAGAACAAGCTATGATGCTGGATTAGAGCTTTATTCATAGTAGGATTTCAGATGACTCACAGATATATCTCTGCAGCAGCTGTTGCAGACCTTGTAATGCCATTAAGCTGTGACTCACAGAGAGATGTTGCACTGGAGCACTGTGGCTGTAGTCCTAGTGATCTCTACAACAGGGAAGTCACTCACTGTAGGTGATGGGAAAGCATCAATGCAATTTTGATGCAGAGCATATCCTGAACACATAATGCACACAATATGCACTTCACAAGTTTGTGACCTTTGCAGCATTTATGTGGAAAACCACTGTAGAAAATGAGGAAATCCTGTTTTCAGAAGTCTGTAAATGCTTCTTGTCAAAAAAGATTCAATTCCTCAGTCACAGTAAAACAAACAAACAAATAAACAAACAAAAATAAAACACCCACAAAACAAAAAAGAAACACTTCCTCACTCATGATTAAAAATATATATATATATATCAGCCCTGCAGACCCACTCACGACCATTAATGTCCATGAGAACATTTAGAGGTCCCAGGAGAAAATAGATTGAATGTGATACCAAAAATTTGGTCAGTTTAGTCTGCAGGGGATCAGTAAGCATCTTATATGTTTCCAACATTATTTAAAAGCTACAGTTTCTCAGTTCTGGGGAAGAGTTATCATATGCATAGGCACAGATAATGCTTGGCCATTTCAGCTTCAATGCCAAGAACTCTACCAAGCTTCCACCCTTGACTGATGCCATCTGTACAGAAACAGTAAGCCCATCTTTACCCCTAAGCTCTCATATGTTAAACTGACACACTCAGCTAAATTCAGATTTAGAGCAGATGAACTGCCACCCCTGGGGATAGATACTTAAGTACAGCCACTTGTCTGAAGTGCTTGGTAAGTATGAGCTTTGATCATCTTGTTTCTGCCAAGTCATCCAGTAAGACAGCAGGCATTATTTTAGACTAATGGAAGACATATAGCTGGCTCTTCACACACCTTTCTAAATCTCCACTGGTCAGCCAACGCTCATTTCATCTGATTTCATCCCACTGCCTTCAGCAGAGTATATCTGAAATGAATTTGGCCTATTTAGATATAAACAAAGCAATAAAGGACATACAGAGATTTAACAGACTAATCGTGTAACAAGTTATGTTTTTGAAACCCAGAAATAGCATGTAATTGTTATAGTGCAAAGATACAGAAATAAAAAGGGAGCAAAGGAGAATGAGCCAAATCGTTTGTTACACTGTTGATTACCCAGACTGATAGAGATTTTTTGGCACGTCAAACATCTCAAAAATAAAACATGAATTCTCACCTCCCTAACGCAGAAGAATGGGCATCTGTCATGTTACATTCCCTCTATCTACATTAGAGCCTTTCAAAGCCTCTCAGAGGCTCCTACCATGGAGCATTTTTTCATTCTGTAATGAACCCAGTACAAGGACATTATTTAGTTTAAAGGTCATGCAAAACATTAGCTGAGTACACTCTTCAAGAAAACTATTTCATAAATGCACATGGTTAGAATATTTCATAAGCAGCTAGTGTTACAAGGTTTTGAGTACATAGCCAATGACCTCATTCCTCAGACTTGTATGTATTTATTATCTACATAAAAGCACATATGCGTTGTAAATGCTCACAATTATATCAGCATGACAGATCAATCTATCCAAAATAACGCCGTTCTATAACAGTAAATATTAGCTCTGGGCAACTATGTATATGCCATAAATGTGTGCAAACAAATGGGTACTTTTAAACTGAATGTGGGATGTTTTAGTTTCTTACATCAATTGTTCATAAGCTCCTGAAACAAAATAGGTCTGGAACTTCTTTTAAATGCTTTATGGCTGCCTTTCTAGCTAAGTAGTCTTGTAGCTCTTTTCCCTGTGATTCTGCAGAGCTAAATAAATGATCAAGACATACTTTTTACTACATTGGAAAATAAAATACCATGTCCTGTAAATCCAACATAGGCTATACATAATCATATTACTCATTTACTAATTACATTATTTTAGAAATCACATGAGAATGCCCCTCTACCCTTCATAATTTTTTTTAATTGTTCCACACTACCATGCTTTAGAGAGGGCAGAAAGAAAGCAGGTAATCCAAGAGCCAAGGTCATTGCACAAATATACTGATTTATAGCATAATGTTATTTGGGACTCTGTTTTGTTTTGTCAGAAGTGGGTTCTTGGTTTGTATTTTACTGACTACATACTTATATGACAGGTTTAAAACTACTAAAAAAAAATCTGGGTAGTATTATTGTGCTCCTAATTTCAACCAGAAAAATGCCTGTCACATTCAGTTTATCTAGGATTTCTTTCTGAGCTTTTCTTTTTACTGAGGTGTGGAAGATGTCAAAGAAAGTTTTCACAATAGCAACATGAAAATGAGACTTACTTGGGAACTCACAAAAAGTGGTCGGTTTGTGATAAAAGTCTGAGATGGGCAGTGTGTCATGTGTGCATTAGAGCCTATACGATTCAACGGGGTGCCAGTTCTGTGACTTCCCACTTGTGACACTGGCTGTGTAACCTTTACAGTGAAACTGCCTATAGTTTTAAAGGCATTCAAGAACCAAGACCAAAAAGGTCCACTGTGCAGGTTATTTTCATTTTTCATGAAAACTATTATATAGGTCACGAGTTTCAACACCTAGCAGTTACCAGAGGTGTTGGACATTTGGTTATTGCCCTGGCAGTCTAAGAACTGAGACTCCTAAAAAAAAGATTTGGACAAGAACCTGTACCGGTGCCAACCAGAAGGTTTTCCATGAGTCTCTTGAAAGTACAAGCTTCCTCATATACTAAATGATGTGTACTTTGGTAGCTAAAGACACTTTACGGATTGTTTTTAACTACTAGCCCCTTTTCTTTTGACTTGTACAGTGTACATAACTATCTTTCGCATACAATTGTCACCAAATTTACTTCGAAAAATGTAGAAAATTTATTTTTTTCTTTGTTGAATATTAACCCAGTAATTGCCCTTCCGATACCTGGGGAGACATGGTAAAGATGGAGAGGAGAGGAGAGGAGAGGAGAGGAGAGGAGAGGAGAGGAGAGGAGAGGAGAGGAGAGGAGAGGAGAGGAGAGGAGAGGAGAGGAGAGGAGAGGAGAGGAGAGGAGAGGAGAGGAGAGGAGAGGAGAGGAGAGGAGAGGAGAGGAGAGGAGAGGAGAGGAGAGGAGAGGAGAGGAGAGGAGAGGAGAGGAGAGGAGAGGAGAGGAGAGGAGAGGAGAGGAGAGGAGATTCTCCTAACAGAGGAGAATCCTGCTCTCTTCCTGTGGTCCTGGGTCAGGCTATCTGTCAAAATGTGTAATCTTCAGACACTGAGCTGTCAAACTGACCGCACTAAAAATGCATGAGTTCAGATTTTCAAAGTCATGATTTGCCCAGTTTCAGCTGATTTTTTCAGTTTTTGTTGTTGTTTTTGTTGTTGTTTGTTTGTTTTTCTGAGAAATGTCATAAAGCATTTCTCTGATGATCAGGTAAATCACCTGCTTCTCTGCAAAGGCTCTGCAGTTTCTCAACTAAATGATTATTTAGCATTTTTGACATAAGAATTCCCCTACTGTGCACTATTTTCTCACTCACACATGTCTTTCTGCTCATATTTGGGTGCAATGAAAACAGGGAGAGACAAGAAGGCATGCAGCTCTGTTTCCAGGCTGCAGCCCACCACGCTGCAGTACATGCTGTACTGCCATGATACTACAGAGAGTGACACCTGCTTGCTTGCTTAAACACACAGAGCTGACTCAAGCAGGTTACTGCTTTGTCTGACAGAGTCTAGCCTGCTTTGGGTGGATTTCAAATTGATGATGCATTTTCATTTTAGGATTTCTTTCCCTTTACTAAAAATTGAATATTCCTACCACCCTAGCTCCTGGTGCTATCTATATGGAAATTTAAATCTCTTACAAGTGCTTTTTGTAGCTGGCTGTCTGAAAGCATTTATCTTGACAGAGGCTCTCCCTATTCTCCCTTCCTATTCTCTTAGAGACATATTTCTAATTGGATATCAATATTTTACAGATGCTATCAGGAAAATATCTGCAGCTGTTTTAAATCTAAACTTCAGGGGCCTAGTTCACCATCCAGCTATTCCATGTTTACAGTGTCATAACATCTTTAAAATCAAAAACGTTAAAGCCAGCATCAAATGGAGGAATGTAGCAATCAATTATACTATCGCCATCAGTGTAAAGCCACATAACTTACATTTGCACCTATTTCTTGAAAGTGAAAACAATCACTGACTAGCAGAATTAAATGGTCACGCTTTATATTTTAAAGACCCATGTAATTCATTTGTCATGACCCTTTTCACATTTTCTTTCATGGTTTGTACTCACAGAAGAAACCAACCTAATGTAAACATCTGCATATTGTTCTTCCTCTGGTTTTTTTTGTGGTTTTAATCAAATATTTGCATAAGCTTGTGATCAGCCACGAAGAGGAATCCGGTTGGCCATGCTCTTCCTGATCCATTTTATTTATGTGCCAACAGTGCTTTTGCTCCTGTGCTTTTTCCTCTCTGTGACAAATCTGCTTGCCAGAATACCACACTGAAACTACCAGAACAGCTCTTTCACTTTCTGTCTGCTGAGCAATGGGTGCTTGTGTGTTTGTCCCAGCTTCACAAACATCAAAGGACGCCTGCAGAACCTTACGGCAGCAGTGAACCCAGTGTGAATGCCAAGTAGCCTGGCAAGAGATTGGATCTTTGCCTTGTTTTCTAGCAGAGAATTTATTTCAGGCATTATGTTCTTCTTCCTCATAGTTTCCACAGCTGTGAATAACTGTCAACAGAGGCACACGCAGAACTTTCATGTCCTCCTTTAGCTGTCTGCTTTTGTATTACTTTGCCTTTCTTGTGTATCTTGCACACAAGGTCCTGTGGGTACAGCAGTTACGTACTGGCAATCCTATAAGAAATGGTGTCCAAGATGATAGTCACCTTGGCCCACTCTTGCATAGTGCTGAACACCTCCTGTGAAAGGCTGAGCACTGTTGTTAGCACTAACACTATTAGTGATGTCAGGATCCCACTGCAGGGGGGCTGGCATTACCCAGATAAATATCAGGAGAGAAGCTTTGCTGCAAATAGCTCAAATTGCAAAGAAATGCCATGAAAGCAGCCAGCAAACGCTTATGTAAGGTCACAAAACAATTCCCTTGGCAGGTTCAGGAAGACAATAGAAGTGTGTCACGTGTTAACGCTCCTGTAGAGGTAGTAGTACAAATAAATACGCAATCCTTAAATGCATATCTTTCTAAATCATAAAGTTACCCTAAAATCAGTTCAAAAGGTAAAAGAAAGCTTCTACATTTGAGAATTTGGAAGCCAGGGTGACAACTATAGAAGCGTATGACACAATCAAAAGGAGACAATAGTCAGTAACGGCAGTGGTCTCCAAGGTTTTCTTCTCACATAGCCTCTCTCTCTGCCTATATTTATTCCATTATTATTATGTCCAAATCAAAGTATGGGAAGCCTATTTTGGGAAAGGATAAGAAAAAAAAAAAACAAAAAACAAAAAAACAACCAAAGATACGATGCCTACCTGCTTCTCAGAAGAGGATAATGGGTTAGATTTTAAGAAGTACTGATACATTCACTTTCATTTACCAGAATGAATGTTCCTAACAACACACTTGATATTATTGGCACTGATTTCCAAGGCCAAGCTATGAAACTGTGAAAAGTTGACCATACATGCATTGCACCATTGTGGACATCTATAGTTTGGATGCTTCCACCTAGCACAGTTCCTTCTTGCAGATGAGATCATTTCTTCTTGGGAACTAACATGTCTGATGTTGACTATTCGATGCTACCACAAGGGGATATAGGAGGCATACCAGAGAACTTGTCCTTGCAGATTTCTACTGGAAGCAAATGTGAATCTGGGTCTATGCTCTGGGATTATCTATCCCTAAGTCTTTTCCCTCCAGTGCTGTGACTGCAAATCTAACAATGTATAAAGGAAATTTAGGCAAAGGAAATTGATGCTGTCTTTGTGTCTGGTTTGTTTCTCTTTGGTTATATTTCACTTTCCGGTGCTTTGTTTACACACTCAGAACAGCCGACTGATACAGCAACTGAACTGGTAACCCACAGAAATGCCTTCACGGGCTTCTATAAATCACCCCAGAGGCTGAATTATCTGATGTGTTCTGTGGCATGTTCTGTGCGTTTAAATATCCACTTCAGGATTCTGAGGTTTCTTTTACTAACATGTCTTGCCCCAGGAAAGCAGAAGTTTTGTCTTTCACAATGATAACGGATACATACAATATAAACTTACATTTACTTGTATAGGTCAAACACACTTTGTAATGAAAACCAAAAGTCTGTTTCCACCTGTGACTTTTTAAGCTAGACTAATGGGGTACAGAACCCTTAATGACAAAACATCATATAAACAACACATCAGTATATAGCAGCTAAATACTTCTTTATATCTTGCAGTCAGACATTGGTAAGTACATATTTATATTGAATAACTTTGCTGGCATACTGAATGTATGTTAGTCCATTTTGGATGAGCTGATACAGCAGTCCATGAGCTGGAGATCTCTAAAACATTTGCTCTCGCTCAGCTGGGAGTAAAAATCTTGCTGTAGTAATTATGCCTTTCTTCATGTAGGAGTTCATAGAAACATAACACATTCTGTCTTTTAGAATTTATATCTCTAAATCTGATGTTACATTCAGGCAGAGAAAAGATTTGTTAGCTGGTCTGAGCTAAAATGATTCCTGCCCTGTACCTTTTTAAATTTCTGATTTACCTATTCCTAAAATTCCATTAAAAACTTCCCAGACCATGAAAGTATTTTATATATTAAAATAAAAATATATTGAAAATATATTATATATATTTATATATATATATTTATATATATATATTTTATAATTATATATATTTATATATATTTATTTATATATTATATATATATAAAATATTATGAGAGTTTGAGATCAATTGCACAGCCTCCAGTTGCTGCAATATCTTTTAAACAGAAAAAGACTCATGATGGAAATCAGCAATGGAAAGTAATTTATTTCTAGACAATGCTGGAAAAGAAGCAGCAGTTACCATATTAACATTCACTTCCACTACTGTATGAAAACTGGCCACCTGTTTTCTGACAGTATATCACGAAGGAAAATTGCACTAGTTCGTATACACTAATAGCATTACTCAAAAAAATTTTGGATTACATTTTTAATATGTGTCAAGTTTGTGACAACTTCAAACCTACAGAATCATTTTCCCTTACTAGAAATGCATTCATCAAACCTACAGCCCTCATTTTCCGTGTTTATACATTTATACATGCATTAATTTTAAAGGGAATAGTTCTTATGCTGGGACACTGCTACTAAGTAGGGTTGGTTTATCTTAAATAATGGAAACATATATCTTTAAAGTCTTAATAAAAAGAACATTTATACCATTTGCAAGAACAGATTTCAGTTGGGTTAGTAGTCTTTACATTTAAAGGCCATCAAACGTGAATTGGTCAGATAAGTCTGGCTCATCATAGCTAAGTTTAATCTATTAACTATAAAGTACTATATATTTTTGCCCTATGAATAGACTTGTAATCTGTCACAAATTTCTTTTACTAGATCAACACTTCAGCTGTCATTGCAAGGCTTTTTCTCCATCTGAAACAACTTGTTCTTCATGGGTACGCTTTTCTGCTGTATTTTAAAAATGAAGTTCTGCCTTCTCTTGTGCCAAAAGGTAGTCTCACATTAAAGTAATAATAAATTGTTATTGATTCCACCAGAACTTCAATGTGTTTCAAAATACACATTGAAATCAAAATGGAACTCAACATAGAGTGTCATCTAATCTTTAAAGTACGGTATAGGCATACTGTTTAATTTACACCCTAGCTGGAAAGCTGACTGGCTTGCTTCCTTTTTCATCCCTGTCGTGCACATTACAAGCAAGTGATGATCCAGAAAGAAATAGTGGATTCCTTAAATATAGACCATACTCTCAGCTTAAAAAGCTGCAGAAGCCTTTTCTGACCTGTTTCTATCAAAACAAGAATGGTGGCGTGGGGGGATGGAAACTGCTTTAGTGACACAGAATATATTTACCCTAGATGAGGTGAATGGATGGAGCTCATATCCTCATTTTCCAAAGGAAAGAAAGAAAGAAAAGAGTAATCTTGCAAGTAATGGTGACTGTTACAAAATAAAGGAGTTATGAATTTCCTACATTTTGGAGACATTTGGATGAAGTGACCATTGCATAACTAAATGGTTAAACAAGTTTAGCTTACCATTGAGACTTTGTAGCATAAAAGCTGGAAAAACTGAAAATTTCTTGAAGTGATGGAAAAATTTAATAGAAGTTTATTCCTCATCTTTTTTCCAAATATTATTCTTATTATAAATTCAAAAAAGACATATATATTTATTTATTTATAGGACATTGATCATTCACAAGCCAGAGTAAAAAAAAAAAAAACAACATATATTAAGAATAAAGCTACCAATTTTGTTGCTGGGCTGCTTTTTTTGCAATGTGGATAGAGACTTTGTATTCACAAATGCGAACAAGCACGTGGCAGCATTGTTTTAATATCTTATGTAATCAAGTGGGTAGATTTCCAGTTGTCCAGAGGTATCAGTAAAAGCTTTCCTTGCCAGGGGTCTTACAGAAGAAAAAAAAAAAAAAAAAAAAGTTTAGACATAAAATTGGATTTAAAAGTGGATTTAACTGACAATCTGACAATCTTATTTATCACCAGCACTACAGTAATTTTGAGGAAAAATCACATGTTCACTGGCATGTATATGAATTTATAGTTAGTTTCCATCTGCTTGCAGCCTTTTAACAATGACGTATGTTATGAACTGCAAAACAAACATACAAAAAAACAACACACAATGTTCATTGTCAGGCCCTATTTATGCTGGGAGCGTTATATATATGTTGGGACTCCTAGATGACCAATTCAGTCAGGTTCCTATGGAATTTCAACAGAAAACTAAATGCTGTTTCTTCTTACAGAAAGAAACTTGCTTGGCCAAGCCTCTATCCACGGCTGTAAATATGACCTATAGGAAGTATTTCTTCAAACTGGATGAGCATGTTCTCTTCACGTATTTTGTTTTTTCCAGTAATAAAGCACAAATAGAAGTATTTCTACAGTCTTTGTTCTTTGTTCAGCAACACACACATAGATTGCTGCAGAGGGTGATGCAGAAGAGCATTATCTTGTAAAGAGGAGCCTCCAGCAGGTTTGCTGGCCTTTTGGAAAAGAGCTGCATTTATTTCCCAGTGCAGTTTTCTGTGAAGCAAAATATTCCCCTTTCCTTGTATCTGAGCTAGGCATTTAATAAAAACAAATTCTTGGTTTACTTTTCTCCTTGAAGCGCTACCTGCTTAATCGATTTACAGAGATATTTACCAACTTTATCAAAAAAAAGACTTTGTTGTTGTTAAGAAAGACTACATGTATCTTTTCATAGCACATGTGTACGCTCTGTAAAGATGCAGAAATCCCACCTCTGCAATCTGGCTGTATTACCTACTTTTCGGAGGACATAGTGTTGACCTTTAGCAGTCGTGTCAGACTCAAAACCCCTCAAGACCCCCAGGCCAACGGTAGCTTTATTCTATTTCATAACTTCCATCTTCCTCTATGCAGGACTGTGCTTTTTGGCAGACTGCAATGGATGCAAACCACAAGCACGCCAAGAAGACCTGCAGCTCCAAATACTACCCCCTTTCCTGTTTTCTTCTCCATCTCCCCACGGCGAGGGTGGCTGTTTTTACCAAGACGCAGGCACAACACGCCAGGGCCACGTTCCTCGGCCTGTTGCAGCTGCACAAAACAAGCGTCACGTCAACAGCCTCAGAGTAAAACCACCACTGCTGCCTCAGCCCGAGGCACCTGCCGCTGGGATCTCCTTTCCACCAGCCCACACGGCAGGGCAGCTCGGAGTCACAGCGGCTCAGGGCTGGCAGACTGCGACACTGGGAATTACGGGGCTGAAAATAAAAAGCTGGGCGACAGTTTGGAAGTCTCCCGTGAAGCAGGGCAGCACCAGCCCTCCCCCCGCAGCCTGACCAGAGCTCTGCAGACCGCCCTGCGCCCACTGCTACGCGCTGAGCCCCCCGGCGGGACTGTGACAGGGACGGGGACGGAGGCGGTGACAGGGACGGGGGCGGCCATCCCCCGCCCGCCCAGCTCTCCTAGCGCCGGGCAGCGGCCCAAGGCTTGGCACGTTCCATTCCCCTCCCGTCACGGGGAGGGGACGATTTCAGAAGCCCTCCTCTCGCTGCAGAAGCGGGTCCCGCACGCCGCTCGTTCGGCTGCCGCTCGCTGAGGCTGAGCCGGCGGGTGGGGGGCGTGAGATGGCGGCGGGCAGACGGCGGAGCGAGGAGGAGGCGTGAGGGAAGGGGGGGGAACGGGGCGGAGTTGGTAGGCTCCGGAGCGGCCGAGCGAGGAGCGCTGGCGCCGCGGCGGTCGGTTGGGAGCGGCGGCGCCCGAGGCGTGAGGATCCCGCCGCCGCTCTGAGGGCAGCCCTCGCCGCCGCCCCCGGCCCGGCTCCCGCCGCGATCGCAGAGCAGCAGGTGCAGGGCGGCCGCCTCGGCACCACCGCCACCATCACCACACGGCCGCCACCGCCCCGCGGCCATGCCGGCGGTGCAGAAAACGGTGTCGGAGATCCGCTCCCGCGCCGAGGGTAAGCGCCGCCCGGCAGCCGCCTCTCGGCCGGGCCGGTACCGCAGCGCCGCGGGGAGCCGAGCTGGGGGGGGGCGTCTGGGGGGGGGGGGTTGTGAAGGGGGGGCTCCCGCCGGGCCTCTGCGGTGGTGGCCGGGTGCTGCCGCTTTTTTCCGTCTTGTCGGCTTGTCATTGTCCTCCGCCGGCGATCCTAGCACGGGGAGACCCTACCTGAAGGGATCAGGCTGTGCCGGTGTCTGTAATGCCCGGCTGAGGGTCGGGGTTTAAGCCTTCAGACAGCAGCAGCGTGTCCATGACTGCCTTACAGAGAGAATTGCTGCAGTGAATTATTACAATATAGCGGTTATTGCGTGCAGAAATAAAGCGTGAAATCACAAATACGAACGCAGCAGCGCATTGGGATAGCTTATTATGTTCTGCTGCTGTACATAATGACTGCCGTGTCACCGTGATGACATGCACTTGGTGAGGTGGGCATGCAGGTTTTATCCCTTTGAGTGTGTTAAAGGTTTGGTGCTTAAATCAGGCCATTACGCTGCGTAGAGTATCCTTTGTCTTTGTTTGGTCACGTCGGGAAGTAAAAACTTTCTCCCTGAATCTTTCTTCCTTCTTCCAAACAGATTACTTTTATTTATATATATATATATATTTGATTTTTTTTCCCCATGCTAGCAAGAGTGTGAAGAAAAAAATTGGAAATAAGATGTTATCTTGACCTTCTCTCCTGTTTATACCATCTTATGTGCCTTTCTCCCCCAAAAGTAGGTTTGGAAGATATCTGGTGCTACCTTTTACTTCCTAGGCAAGGTTAGCTGGCCAAGAAAGTGGAGGAATACATCTTTCTGAAAAGCAATAAAGAAGATGCATACTTCCAGGGGTGCTTTTGAAATGTGCTTACGGCCAGAGTAGCTGTGATGCAGTACCCACAGTCATTAGCAGAGGCGTATAATGACACTGGCTAGAGGTCCAAACGCTCACTGCTTAATTTCAGTTCTTTTGCAGTCGTTCTTTTCAAGTCAGTTGGTTTTCACTGAAAGCTTAGTATCGATTTTCCCAATTTATTTGTGCTTTTTTAAAACCATATAACTTACAGGAATCTTGAGGATTAGTAAATGAACAAACGTGATGTTCCCTAAAAGTGAATGTCTTTCTAAGAAGTGCAGGGGTAGTGAAAAGAGAAAAAAAAAATCTAGTTTATGTGAACAGTGTTCAAGGTTGGATGACTGTAGAACAGCTGAATACAGGGATCAATAGGCTTCTCCAAAACACCTTTGTTAGGACTGAAAATAGGTATGAAATTTCTTTTAAGAAATACAACTTTTGGGAAATGATGTGATAGCTTTTCATCCTAACAATAGAGTAGCTACATTGTATCATGCTGTACTATCCATACCATTACTCAAAGAGAAGTCATTTAAAAAGTGTTACTGTGTCTCCAATCATAGGTTAATGTGAACCTTCCTAGTTTGTTTCAGTTTGTTTCATTTCCATTCAGTTCATTCACAGTGAAATCAATGACAATGAGTCTTTTACTTTTTTTTTTTCCTTTTTGGGATAAATAGCTTCCAAATTTATTTTACGTGGACTGTGTGGCTTGTGGTTCTAAACAGTGCTTCAGAAGTAAATATTACAATTTTCTAAGAGGCTTGAGAGTTCTGCAATGTGAGTGATATCCCTAGCACTTGAAAGTGACATAAAGTATCTGTAAAACCCTGTCTCTGGCCATGATAGGAGTCTCTTAGATAAGCACTGTGCAAAGTGATGATAACGCAGCCTTCTGGGACCTCCACCGAAGTCTTATCTATGGTGTAGAGTAGGAAACTCTTTGTTAATGGCAAGGTCACTGTACGTTCTTTGGAAGCCACTGTTAATACTGTGATCACAAAGAGCAGTTTCCATAAGTGTTGTAATAGCCTGGGCCATTCCTTAGAGTAGCCTGAGACAGGAGGGGATCTGATAAAAAACCTAATATTACCTTCTTTGTTCTATAATTTCTGTGTTGTATGGGATTAAAACCTCATTTTTCTCTCCTGGCACTGCAGCAGCTAATTTCTGCCTCAGAGACCTTTTCCATGGATCATGAGTTACCTTATCAGTCTGGACTGCCTTGACATCATCTCAGAACTAAGCTTTCTCTGACATAAAGAGATAGTAATACTGTTATTAGAGAAAATCGGCTGACGTGCCCAGATGGAATAAACCAAGACCTGTCAGAACGATGCACACATGTATCATTCCCAAGAATTGGTTGACAGTCACAGAGGATGTAATACTACAGTCTGTAAATTATTACAAAATAAAAATTGTAGGTGTGTTAACATCTGTAAGACAACACATTACCTGCATCGAGGAAGGAATTTGGTTAAAAAGCAGCTACTGTTTTGGCAGTATTCTCCCAAACCTCTGCAGGATCTTGTGCTCTTCGTGGCTGATAAAAGATAACCAGGCATGCCTATAATCTTTTTAATAGATTTTTGCCTATTATCCCTGTTGTAAAGAACACTTGCAGTTCGCTTTAGGAAACACCTGCAGTTCTACACAACTGGTGTTTGTACCAAAGAAGTCTTGCTCAAGGCATGGAAGGTCTAGCCCTCCTAAACTGATTTAGGAAATCTCTACAATGTGTTTCCATCACTGGTAACCTTAACTCAGAATCTGTCCTGGGCTTCAAATGTTTGGTGCTATAGAAATAGCATTCACGTCATGTATTCTGCAGTTGTAAAACCCATGGGGAAATCTTTGAGTAGTGTAGCCAACATACAGAGTTAGTTAATACAGTAATTAACTATGCTTCTTTTAACTATTTATAGCTACTAGATAGTAGCTATGTATAGATTATATGTATATAATAGATTCTAATATATGCATCTATTAAATAATAGGAAATGTAATTATTCAAAGCTATTTTTTTTTCTTTTGATGTATTCTGGGAGAGTGGAATTGGGGTTGACAGTTTTTATTAGGGTTCTCTAATCTTCCGAAAATAGAAGCAGTAATGCTTTCCTTCAAGTATTGCTGGAGTTCAGAGAACTATATTAGATTGTAGAGAAATCTGAGTTGCCGTTGTGCTGTCTGCCAACAACATTAATAACAAATTCTTCATACTGGTGGAGGCAAATACCTGTATGAAAGCTAGGTGAAGCTGAACTTGTGCAAGATGTGACAACTTTCATAAGAAGAGGGTGATTATTCTGAAATTCTGTAGTAATCATCAGATTACTTTCAGAAGACTTTCAGTTCTTGTAATTCCTAATATATCCTTAAGCATTTCTACTACTGGACTGTTGGAATGTGTAGCATTTAACTAGATGTAGTGCTCATTGTTGTCACTTGAGCCCGTTCTTTTTCCTTACAAGTTTGTTTTGCAGACCATGTTGAGATTCCCAGTGCTTCACAACTGGAAAAATTGTGTCTAGTGATAGTGCAGGCTTGGCAGCCTCAGCGGTGCCGGCAGGTTAGAGCAGCTGATTGCAATCCCCCTCCTGTACTTTGACTCTTCAGAGGTACAGAGGGCAGCTTCTCAGTGCCAGTTGTGTTATCAAAGTTTTATTGGGGCATTAGGACTAATAGCTCTGAAGGCACACTCTTTCTCATAGTGATACCATCTTTGAACTGTGCTGTATTCTTCAGGAACGTGAGCTAGCAGACTTGCTAGACAAAGAGTTTCTTGGCTACAGAACCAGCTTTCAAAGCTTTTGAATGCCGTATTTTGAGAATAAAAAAAAAAGTTTTTAATGTTTAAGAGAAGTGTATTAAAATCCTTTTGGTGATTTGAGTGAGGGTTTTTTTTTTTTCCTCCCCTTTCTTTCCATGGTACACTCTATCTCCATTTACGGTCATCTATTTCTTCATGTATATAAAGGAAAATTTGGAAATATGAAAAATTTTTGTACAGTGTTTACAGTTTAGAATTTATTGTTGTTGTTTTATCTATTGATTTAGTAAAGTCATTATCAAAACTGGTTTAGAAAGAGTCCCTGCAAATACTGTGTGATGGAACATAGTTGCCTCTTCTGGATTTTTCTTCTTGGAAGCAAAACATTGTCTTTAATGAGTTCTCTTATTGGAGAAAGTTCAAATCGGTTGCTTGGCTTTTTGTTGTTGTTGTTGTTTCATTGGTTATTTTTGTTTTGTCCCTATAGGGGCATAAATAAAATTTATATATATATATATATATATATTATCAGGCATGATTCTGAATATTAAGTGGAAATTATCTTTCAAACTTGCCAGTTCTGCATAATAAATTGTCAGAGTAGTGTGACTTGTTCCAATTCTTCCATATTTTCCAATTATTCTTTTTAAAGTGCTGACTTGCAACTTTTTTCAAGCCAGATGCTTTTCTGGCAGTGGGACAGGTAAGAATGTATGCCATAGAACCTGTATGGTAATTCAGCTCTGGTTAAATACCAGCAGTACTACAGGCTGCAAAAGAGGAAGAAGGGTCTCACAACGTATTTATTCTTTCCAAATGACAGGTCTTGCTTAGAGCAGCACCATGGTTCCTGACTGAAGTGTGATAATTGCAGTTTTACTCCTGCTGGCTAGAAGCCTTCAAAATTATTGCTGAGTGGTACTTTAGGATTTGTTGTTATCTTAGATAAGAGCCAGTATGGAGTGATGCTACTTTTAATGTTAAGCCCTGGAACAATGCTTTTCTGTTCACTTGGTGTGATGAACAGACAAGAAACGAGTCAGGTGGGCTCCAGTTAAACATCTGTAGCACAGCAATAATTATGTCCTTTTTCAAAAAGAGGTTAAAATGATTGCTTCATCATATGTTCTTACTCATAAACTTCACAGTATTTTTTTCATAATCAGATATATGTAACAGCTGATGCTTTGCTATTGACTCTGCATGCGTTGTGGTTTTTATCTTTCCTGTCTGGGTTCTGTGCTTCAGGATTTTCTACTTTTTTAACTGTCAACTTTCTGAATGTTTGGGTCAGTGTTCTTGGAACTTTCTAATGGATTACAGAATGGTAGACAACTTATTTATTTTTTTCTTACTGTGTGTTAAATGCATCTTTTTACACCCCTTTCACTAAAAATGTAGCTACTTTCACCAAGAGGTGATCTGGTGAAATTTTCCTTCCATTCTCAAGCATGGATGTCCTTTCACTTGTTCCTGTGATTACTTGTATGCAACATTTTTGAGAAAGGCATCTGTTTATTTCATTAGTAGGCTGAGTTCATACAGACTGGTTTGATGCCAGTGGATTCTCGCTCTCCTTGAGGAAGAAATACACCGCTTAGTAGCTTCCTTTTTGCAAAGTGGTCAGCTTTCGTGTAACCTGCTGCACTGAAGGGCACTCAGCAGTTGAGCTCTAGCCTGTAGATATGTTTTTTAAAATTTCATGGAAATGTAGCTCTTAAAAGTCTGGGTGTGATATAATGCAGTTAGACTCGAGTTTGTGAGTGTACTTTGATACATGTCCTACTTCGTATTTGAAAGTGAGTAATTTAAATAATGCATGTCTCAGACGTGATTTCCCATAAGGTGCCAGATTGAACGAAGCATTGTAATTGTGGAACAAATCTGTGGACTTGGTTCCTGTCACCTTGACTGTAGATTGGTAGGCATTTCAATTTAATGTGTGTACTACCGTGATGTGTAATACCCTTCCTTTTTAATTTTAGTGCCTAACTTTATTTTGGGCCATTTGTGTACCAACAACTTGTTGTCATATTCTTTATTCACCTACTGTAAATAAAACATCCTGAAGATTTCCTTGCAGGTCATATTTGAATAAATTACTGTAATTAAGGAAAGCTTTTGGTGACTTAATCTGTTTATACTAGATGAGTGTGGGTGAGACAGCAGAAATTGGAAATGCTTTGTGCTGGTTTTCTGAAGATGCAGAATACAAACAAACCCTGGGAATGCAATAGACTTTTAATTGTAATTCTAGTGGATGCATCATGTAGAGAAACTTCCATTCACACTCAAGGTGGTAGCTATTAAATACTTGGTCTTATGTCTTGTGAAACTAGTGGGAAACTTGACCTATATAACATAATGTATAGGCTTCAGGGAAAAAAAAAAAGTTCTAGGCTAGGTCTGCCTACCGTGCAGGATAGGGTGGTAGGGTGTCCCTAAAGACGTTTGGCATGCAGAGAGCCCAGAAACAGTGCCTGAGGCTTCGTTTGCTGTACAGCTGTGCAGCAAAGAATTTTCTTTGACCTCAGGCACTTCTGAAAATGAGCAGCTTCACAGCAAGAAGAGTGTGTCCGATTTCTGACCAGGCATAAGGCATCTGTTACTAACCGGGATAAACGCACAGCAGAGTAACTGAAACCTGGGCGTGCTGACTCTTGACAGAAGATTTTCGGTAGGTAGTGGAAGCAAAACATAGTGATACTATTCCCGAGAGTGGTATATTGTAAAGAAATGGCATTGTGGGAGGGTGGGATGGGATGTAGCAGCTCTTTATCAAATGCTGAATTAAAATTTCAACACTTCGGTTTTCTCTCTACACTCTTTCTGATAATCACATCTGAAAGTAGAGTGTTTCAAAAAGAGTTCTGTGTCTCTTTTGCTTGGAAGACATTTCAGTCACTTAAATTAAGCATGTTTGCCATCTCAGTCAACATAATAATTTCAGTCATATATGGATTCCTAGAGTTTTTATATGTGTATACACATACAGACACAAACGAGGAAGAGGAATTGTAACTTCTTGATACTGAGTTTTGTGTGGGAGTGTAGTCTGTACTCCAGTGGATGTATTGCAAAGTTTAGGCAAAGTGAGAGATGTGTGACCTTTAAAGCTTTGAAGGTAGTCTAACACACCTTTTGCTGAAGCTGTGGGCTACAAAGGGCTGCATGTGAGGCTCAGAACTTATTCCAAAGCTTCCTTTTTAAGTAAGGATTGACGAACGTGAATTCAAGGAAGTGGAAAGGAAGGCAGTAAATGTTTATGAAATTTCTAAGCACCTTGTTGGTGACCTTTTGTTTTAAGAAGAACAAATAAACACCTAAATACTAACATATGAAAATAAATGTCTATAGTTCCTTTGTCTTTTCAACAAACAGGTAATATATAATGTTTAATGCCTGCTAACATTTGCTTTAACTCTATCACTGTTTGTACTCAAGGTTTATACTTCCAGGAGCTTTAAAAATAATGCTGCAAAATCGTAGTAGTATATTGTAGAAATGTGTAAACTCTTCCCTTATTTCCTGAAGTTGCTCAGGCTAGGTTGGTACTGAGAGAATAGTTTCCAACTCTTCCACCAAAGCTCTCCCAGAAGCTATTTTATGCGTTCATTCCTTCATCAAGCAACTGGAAGGTGTTGTGTACCTGGGATGAAGGTGCACTCACCATGTGATGGATTCAGACTTGGTGTGACTGGTTGTGCCACTCTGATGACTGACAACCTCACATGCGCAGAGATGTGCCTGTGTCCAGTGGTGTTACACCTGTGTGTGCTCCTGGAGTCGCATGCTGGAGGTCACGCATAGGAGGTGCCCTTCTAAGGGTGGCTAATGACAGGAATGGGAAATGTCTGGCTCAGCCTGCCAAGTGCTTTTGTGTAGTTCCTTAAGTCAAAAAGTAGTGTGTGGGCACCTGTTGGGGGGGGGGGCAAGTCTGTTAGGCTGGCTGCTCGTCCTCTGAAGCGTATTCTTGAGACTAGAAACGTGTCAGGTGTGTGCCATTCCTTTGGGGAACTGGAAGGAAGGAAATAAATTCCCGTGGGCAAATGTAGTAGTGAGGATTTCCTGTGTAGTAATATCAGGAACCGTAGGTTCATGTTACTGGTGGGAAAGTCTGCAGCGAGAAAGACTTAGCTAGGTGGGGAAGGATCAGGTCAGGGATCACAAATGGGAAATACAGAAGGTCGTGGGCTCTACTGGGCTGTATCCATGAGTGCCAATCTCACTGTCAGGCCACTCTGAGTTGTCTTTGAAAGCTCATGGTGGTCTGGGGAGGTTGCTGAGGACTGGAAGAGTACAGTTGATCAAACTGTAGGGTAGGTTGCATTGGTTTTCTGTGTTTTAGCTTTAGTTGTGACAAAGAAGTTTCTAAGAGTATTTCTCAGAACAGGTGATTTATGCAAATAAATAGAATTAGTGAGTCATTTTGGTTTGATAGCTATACTAGACACATACTTTTTGTATTTAATTTCATTGTTCAGACGTCCTCTTAGGGAACTGTTTTTCTAACATTGAGATTAATGGTTAAATTTTTGCATGGTTTTTGCAGGAAATTTACCTCTATTCTTATGCAAACTCTTAATTGTTACACCACTATAGTTGTGTAACAATTTAGTTTAAAAGAAGCGTGAAGAGGAAAGTGTGTTATGTGTATATAGGGCAGACAAAGCAGGAAAATAGATCAAGTATGGAATGAGTTGTGTAAAACCTATAGTAAATGTCCCTTTATATATTTGATTTTCCTTTAATTTCCTTTAAATTCAGCAACAAGCAATGCAGAAAAAATTTACATGCAAAACTAGAAACTAATATGCTGAATGATCTGTATACAATATGAAGATTTTCTGAGTTTATATTGCATACTTGTCAGATTACCAATAATACCAGTAACTAAAAACATTTTAGTCCTAAACTTCTTACTCTTCCCTTACGTTACTATTTGTGTATTTCTTTTACCGTCTTCCTTTTTAAATACTTGCTTGCCCCAGTACTGCAAGTAAGATCACTCAGCTGAGAGAGGGGAAAGATTTATTTTTATTGTTATTATTTTGTATGCTCCCTTCTGGATTGAAATACATCAACAGAGCATAGTTAATTTCATATTGCCATGAAGGGGCACAAGCTATTTGAGGGTGCTCATTAATTGATCAGATTTTACAGTTATTGTTCATTATCATAGCTTTACAACGCTTCTTGACTACATACCTTTTACCTTCCTTTCTTAATCACATATATAGTTTAAGTGGCTAAAACTTTATTTTTTTAATTAACATTGCTTTTATTGTAAGAAACAGATAGAGTTCACGTTCACAATAGATGTATTTTTGTTGTGGTGAAGTGCTTTGAGTCTTGTGTGTGTATGTGTTTCTGTCCATTTATCTATCTGTATTAAAAATCCTTCCGTGTTCACAGGCTATGAGAAGACAGATGATGTTTCAGAGAAAACTTCTCTAGCTGATCAAGAAGAACTGAGAACTATATTCATCAATCAGCCCCAGTTAACCAAATTCTGCAATAACCATGTCAGGTAGTAACTCGTGTTTTTGTTAATACCTTTTTTTTTTCAGAATGTTGCATACTGCTTAGCAAAATTTAAGAAGATTCTGTTTATTCCACCTCTGCCATTTCCTCCAGCCACTAGTAGCAGTCGCTGACTCTGGAGGGAGGAACGAAGTGCAATGACTAGAACATCCAATCTGTTTAATATACAAACCTGATCTTCAGAATTGTTATGAACTGAGTGGGGAAAGGTCTGCATGGGACCTTTACAGCTGCACCTTTGGCATATCCCTAGGGTATGGATTTGTTGAAGATCAGTTTATCTTTGATTTTCAAACATATTTCTGGTAGCTGGATGCCAGTGTAGGTGTGATTTGCTTGAACATGTCATTCTGTGCTTTGGAAACTCCGCCTTTTTTTCAGTCAGTCTACTACAAAGATGCTGTTGCTGCTTATGAAGCTAGTTTTGAATTTCCAGTTTGGTCTTTAGGACTCTGCTGATTATTTTCTTTTATTTTTTTTTTTAATTTTTAATCTAATTTTAAGAAACATACTGAATGCTCATAAGTAACATATATCTAGATCTGATAATGTCCTTCAGTTCTGTTGTTAAAATTCAAAGTAATTGAATGGCAAAGATATTCCTGTCTCAGGCAGATGTTTTTTCTGAAGGTACATTTGATAAATGCAGAAATTTTGTAGACATTAAGAATAATGTGGTGTTTTTTTGTCATGGACTTGAGATACTTTATAAAGCTTTTTGTTTGTGACTTATCTTGATTGAGTCACTCTTGACCAAGTCACTTTTCTGCCTTTTTCTTTGTTTCTTGACAGTGTTTAGCTCTGTATATGATACATCAATTCCACCTTTAAACTGAGTATTTTATGCAAAGTTAAAGTAAATATTATTAACTTTAAAAGGAGTCGAAAATATTCCTACTAGTCTTGTGTCTGTCATTTTTTTGGTATCATTGTTTTAATTGTTATTGTTTCAGGATGGTAGCAGTCTGCTCTTAAATGAGTGTAAGGCGGATGAAAAGATGCGTGTTCAAACATTTTGTGTTGTTGGATTAACCAAGATAGTTACACTAGGATAAGCTATATTCTGCTCTTCCAGCCTTCAAAACTACACATGATATCCAATATTTTCAATTTTTAAAAGAGGTAAACTTTCAGTTCAGTGAGAGGTATAGATTTTTGTATTTAATGAATATTATAATTTTTATTACTTTTTCAAATATATTGCATCATTTAAAGACAGTTGATCCTATTAAATTTTTTTTTAGTCTTCAAGATGCATTAGATCATGAAAATTCATATGCAGCACAGAAGCCGCACAGCTCCTCAGTTTTGATTTAGCACCCTTCTCATTATGCTGGCTTGACTGATAATTCTTGCTCAAGAATTTTGTCTGCACTTGAGTCATAGTGCAGAATTGCTTACCAAATGTCTGCCATAGATTGCTGGGTAAGGTACTGTTCTGAGGCATCAGAGCTGTGAGCTTAAGTCTTGTATTACCTGCTTCCTCAGTGCAACCACTTGCCTGTTTCTCTTCATTTTTTCCCTCTCCTTGTTGCCTATAACTGAGTCACAGCAGAGCTTGACTGCTGTCCACAAAGCATGCAGAGGTGACAAGGAAATTTCTTACCTCAAAATTAAAACTCACAACAGTTTTTGTGGATGATGCGTGCTTTCCGTGGTTAACTAGATCATAGAAGTGTGTGGAAATGTCTGTGGAAGTCTTCAGATTTCTTTTTTAGTGAAAAATGAATCTGTTTGCACACACGGAAATCACAAAAGGTCCTGTTGTATTTGAAAACATGTATAACTGAGAGGAAAGGAATACATTTGAAATTTTTTCTTACTGTTATAATTGTACTTGGTTTTCTCTTTGTCTTTTAGCACTGCAAAGTACAACATAATCACATTCCTGCCAAGGTTCCTTTATTCCCAGTTCAGGAGAGCTGCTAATGCATTTTTTCTTTTTATTGCATTACTTCAGGTAAGATCAACAATAAGATGCTAATGTTTGAAACTTACTGAGAGAGCATTAACAAAACAAAAATTACTAAAATAAAAGTACATACACTGCTATGTGTACTTTTTTCCTCCTTTGCTTTAGATGTTTCAGCAAATGAAACATCTCATACAGATTTCTTTGCTGTTGCTCTAAGTGCTTGGAGCAGTTTTGTAGGATGTTTCTGCACAGGAAGCTCGCACTATTTTCTAGAGGGAAAATAAAAAAATCAGAAGTTCAGGGTTTCATTAGCTTTCTCCACCTGGAAACCTGTGGTTTCTAAACAAACAACCTCTTGACCTCACCTGGCATCTCAGGCTAGTCCAATGGTCCAGCAGCATTGCTTGTGATGCCGCTGTACTTCAAGCTAGCAGATGTAGAATGTGAGGCTGAAACTGTTTGAGACTTGGCATTACTGGGTGAGAACCTGGCAGGTGGGTGATTTGGGTGTAGGAAGAGGAATGATAGGAAGCAATCATGGAGTTAGAAGACCACCATCTTCTATCAACCAATCAGTGACATCACAGAAACAGGAGTAACAAATACGGGGTAATGGAACTGAGGTGTGAGCTGGTGCCCCTTTGCTCTCATATTTTGCCTGGAAAATAATGTGTAATTGGAACGGGGATGTTTGGGTATACGTGTAAGGAGGAATGAAAGGGCAGAAATAACTGGAGAAGTGATAGATCACTTTGACCTGCAGCTGACATACAGGCAATTGTCCATTAACTTTCTGCCTGGTTTCCATATAAATATTTGAAAATGTAATCTAGAGTAACTTTGAAAACAGATGTATATTCGTCTTGTTCCAAGAAAAATAGCATACATGCATATAACATTGTGGTTTCTTTCAGATGCCCACTGTGGTCGTTGCAAAAAGAAATTTATATAATTAAAAATAATACTGTCTGTTTTTCAAAACCATTTACGATTAATTGAAGATGTGTTCTAACCACATCGAGGACTACTTATTACTCTACTCTTCTCTTGCAAAATCTTCTAGTCATATGGGCTGCATTGCCTGTTCTAAACCTATTAAGGCAGGAATACTCTACCCTATCAATGTAGCCGTTAACAACTCTAGTCAATATAAAGATAATTACAAATAGTTATCAATATATATCACATAACTAACATCTTCTCTGCATTCATTTTATGTACACATGCACTTGCGTTATCTATGCCTATACCTGCTTAGCAAAAGCTAATTTCTTACAGTAGTCTTACCTGTTTGAAGTTTGTCAATCAGTAACTAGTATAACACAAAATCTTTTAGAAATTAAAAACCTAAGGAATTAAAAATACCTTGGAGTTGTGTCCACTTCAACAAAAATCTAAACTGAAAAGAAAAATAACTGTATGTTATAAATAGGTATTTAAATTTATTTTGAAACACAAAAAATGAAGGTGAGTCTCCTGCAGATACTAAACCCTCTGAAAGTAACTGCTGAACACTGTTCTATCTAAAATGTAAACATTGTTTTGTTGTATCAGCTTTGTTTGATTAAAAGACAATAACTTACTTGGAAATAACCAGCACCCTGTCTAAATAATGAATCCAGTTTTCATCTCTGTGTTTGCACAGAAAGTTCTGCTTCTTGTATTGAAAGTATGTTTTCAACCAGGAATTCAAACACTTTTTTTTTTTCTCTTTTTAATAGCAAATTCCAGATGTATCACCAACAGGCCGTTATACAACATTGGTCCCTCTTTTATTTATTTTAGCTGTAGCTGCAGTGAAGGAGATAATAGAAGATATTGTAAGTATTTAATAGCAATATTTTCTAAATAATTTGATTTTTTTTTCATAGATTATATTGCAGAAAACCCGTTGAATAATTCTCTGCCACTTTTAGAGTTTTAATAACAGGTTTTCCCCAGCTGTGAAATCCAGGTCAGTGCATCTGATGAGTCCTTTTTTAAAGTCAGATGCATAAAATCTGTGGTTTCACTGTTTCAATTTTGCACAGTTTTGTAGACAGCAAGGGGAATAGGCTTTTCAGTTTTTCCTGTTGTTCTGGCCCAATGCAGTTTATTGTTAGTCTTGTTGATAAATGTGATACGTTGATGTCTCAGGGCAAGGAACACAAATGGAATGCTTATCTTTGCTAGGTGGGTGTCCACCTATGGCAAGCTTTCCTGGAGTCACTGTATGCAGTAGTGGTTATTTGGCTTTCTTATTCTATTGAATGAAAACTTTAAAAGAGCCAGGATATTGTCATGGCTTGGAAGTGTCCATTCTAATTTATTTTGTGGGTAGGGAAAAGAATATCAATCTTTGTTTCACTTCCAACAAAGGTTTTGGGGGTTTTCTCAGTACCTCCCTGCCAGATCTTTATTGAAAGCATATCACAGAATGTGTCTCTCTAATTCAGATAACACAAATGAGTTGGCTTTAGACTGCATCATTTGTATCTAAGGAATTTGTCTTGATTTACCAAATCATTCTTCAGATGTGAAGAGTTTCTTCATCCTTTTTTGTTCTGTACTAGTTCTGCAGATAAGTTATATGGAGGACAAGATTTTAGATGTAATATATCAGAGAGTGCCTTGTCATGTGGAGGACATGGTTCTCCGTTCTTGGTATTGTGGGCTGCTCCTCATGATTTCTGTAAAGCATTGCAGCTAGTGTAATCTTTCCCAGCACAAGAAGAGTAAGCTTCCTGGGAACATCAGGTGTATTGTGTTTGAGCAGAATGACAGTGTATGTGCAGAAACATGTTCACGAGGAAGAGTGATGAGTTACAAAGAAGTTCTGAAATGGAGAGTGGCCGGGCACTCAGCAGACTTTTCTGCTGAGACACTCAATTCAGTCTACTCAGTTAACTTTGAGAATGGATGGAAGGCAAGATACATTGTCCCCCTGGGTTTTATGAAGTTCCTGGGCCAAAGAGTTGAGAGGTCCCGCAAGAGACAATGTTGTGTCCATTAATGTGTTCATTCTGTTTTGCATTTACAATGTTTGCTGCCCTATAGTCGGCTTCTCCTTAAATGTCTTTGTTGCTTTCCATTTACATAAACAAAATCCCTTTTAAAAAGCCATAAAATCAATTCATACTCTTTCAGATATTTTTAACAATTCTGCTGTTAATGCTTACAGACTTACACCATCTGTCAGTGTCTAGGCAAATATAAAACTGAGGCTGCTGCTACTGTACAGAGTGTCCTTTTTAAAATTATCTCATCTTCCTCCTCTTTTATGTCATTTCGTTTCTTTCTATCGTTTGCTCTTTGCAACACTAAGTGTGTAGTTTGGCATGGAGCACAAGCCAGGGAACGTGTTGAGGGTTGGTTTTTTGTTTGGTTGTTTTTGCCATATATCAGCTTAAACAATGAAAATTCTTATTACTAGTTACTACAGAATTACCTAAAGGCAATTCACATATTATTTTTCCTTTTGTTAAGTTTACATTGCCTCAGCATGTAGTTAATTCCTAGAGTGCTTAGTTGAAACTGAATGAGTTGAAGTAGCTGACCGGGAGAATTGAGCTGCTAATCAAAAGGCTTTGTGTGTGTGTGTGTGTGTGTGTGCGTGAAAAAGAAATCTTAATTTTTTTCTAGTGAAATAGATATGAAATGTAACATTGCCTCCTGGTTCGTGCAGGAATGTGCAGGAATATTTGACTGTGACAGCTGTACTTCTTTTCCTGGGAAACCTTATCACTTGCTCAATAGTAAAAAATATTCAGTCTGTTTTCCTTCCATCCTTAATTACATTTTACTTTATTTACACAGTGAGATATCTAAGATCTTCAGGAATGGTTATCTTCATCTGATACTAAAGCAGGATTAATCCGCTTTTAGATGACAAACTTTATATATTGATATAAATAAATCTGCTTATCAACATAATACTCTCAACGCAAGAATCAAATGTTTCCTTTTCTCCAGTGTAATCCCAAGAAGTAGAAGATGTAAGCAGAAGACATTATTCACTAACAGCATGTGTTTTCCATGTATGGTTCAGAAGTAGTAGCAAAACTTGTGATGTGCAGTGCAAGATTATTGACAGTTTTCCAATTTTCACCCAGCATAGCTCAGAAAGCAACTAAAATTAAACTGTTACTTTTCAAGCTGGAGGAGACTCTCCCTCTGGGCAAATAACTACCTGCTTTGGTCAATTTACTGTGCCTTCTTGTCGATCAAAGGCTGTTTATCTGTAAAATCAGCCATCTTTTTGCAGAGAGAGTCTGATGATAATCTGTGAAAATCTTTTCAAAAATAATATCTTACCTTATTCTTTGTAAAGTGATAAGGTGCCCTTTTAAGACCTGGCAGCTCAGAGTTATACCATCATTTTATTAGAATTATGGCTCTTAAGTAGGTCAGTTTATTTTCATTTCAATTTACAATGTTGCTTCTGATTTTTTTCTTTTTAAGAGGCATGAATTCTGTACCTCTGTTCAAAAATCTGTTTTAGTAGTCTCCTAAGCATGTTGTAGCTAATATGAGTTTGAGTATATCATGAAAATACTGCTGTTAGTAGCTGCAACAAAAGATTATCAAAAGGCTTCTAACAGCTATATGAAAACTGAGAGACGTTGGGGTGAGGGGTTGAGTTGATTTTGTTTGTTTGTTTTTATGTCTTTTTTGCTGAAGTCTGCAGGTAGTTATGTAGAAGTGAAGTTAAGTTTACTCAGTCATAGTTTGACTCTATATGATGCTTACCTGAAGAATGCTTTCATGACCTTTGCTCTGTTAGAGTCATCTCCCAGTTGCAAGGAAGGTCAAAGTTACGGAACATAAATACACCACATCCTTGATCAAGGAATTTGTTCGAATAGAGATTGCCTGTGTGAGAGTTACTAGAACACTATTAGCCTAGAACTGAATGTGACTTTCTTGATGATAAAGACTATGCAAATAATCCGTAGTACTATTTAAAATGTTTTAAAATCTGTGTATTAAATTGGTGAATAGGAGGGAGTAATAAATGTGTTTTAAATCTTAAGTGTGAAAGTTTTATTTCAACAGAAGCCTTTAACCACTGTGCATTTTTAATTCAGAAAAGGCATAAAGCCGATAATGCGGTGAACAAGAAACAAACTCAAGGTAGGAAATTTTTTAAAGCTTATTGATTGTGGTTGTGTAGGGGGGTGATCTTGAAGTTTTTGCGAATGCTAACAATGTAATTCTAACTGTTGAGTATACAGGTAAATGAGCTGGAAATGGATTGTGCAGATTTCTTCAAAATTTGGCACAAAAGTATTCCTAGCGCTGAGAAACTAGTTTAAGCTAATGCGGGACTCACACAAACATAACACTGATATCAGTATACTCTCAAAGCAATATTTGACTGTATTGTCAAATACATTGTCAAAACAATAATTACAAAGTTAATCAGTATAGTAATCCATAATTTTGCTTTCATCTATTCAGCAATTCTGTAACCCTGAAAAATAGCATTGTGAGTAGTATGTTATATATTCAGCTGTACCTTCAGTTGTGTTTTAAACACACAAAATTGTTAATGAAATGATACATGCCTGTATGGATTCTGTATATGGGTTTTCCTTCATCTGTGTGTTCATTAAAGACCATCTGTATCTCAGTTAACATTAGGTAATTAACTAATACTAAAATCTTCTATTAATTCTAAATTTTTGTTACTATTTAAAAAAAGTAAAAACTTAGAGGATTTTGATGTGCTATGCTGCATTAGGGACGACTTTGCTTTCCCTAGCTGCACATGTAGACACTAGACACTGTCATGCACTCTGATGTGATGAAGCGTACATTCTGCAGGGTGGTGAAGTAATTTTCCATAGGGCAGACGGAGCATGCTTTTGAAAGCTATTTGTTAGAGATAGCTGAAAAATGGGAGACATGAATGTGAAAGCCAGGCTACAGAAGACTTTATGGGGCAAGTATTCTATAATATAAAAAGCTCATAGCAACACCACTCTTTTTTTTCCTCGTCAGAAAACAGATTTAATTTAATGTCATGCATGTTAATTATGCTTAAAAGCTTATTGGATCAGGCTGGGGTAGAGTACTCTTGAGATTTCAGATCTCCCAACATGTTTCCATGAATTTGACTCACCCATTTGTGAGCTGATTTTAACTAGCTAAAGCAGCAGGTAACAAGTCTAGCAAGAAAGGCTGACAGCTTCCTTCCATTTAACGCCTTAAACGTCTTACTACAGTAACACAACCAGCCATCACTCTGGATCTGCAGTTTTCCCAATGAGGGGAAATGGTTTGTTAATATGGATTTTGTGTAACGGTCAACTGATTGGTGAGAGACAGTCATGAAAATGGCTTGTTTGATGTCTGAAAGGTAGACTGCTCCATTTACCATTACCCTGAGCATATCAGCACTAATAAACTTCAGGGAAGGGGTAAGAGAACTTATCTCTTCCTGAAGAATTATTAAGCAGGTTAGTTACTAGTTTACAGAAATGTAGATATATAGCAAAATGGTCAATCTGCAAAGAACATCAATGAAAACTTAGATGTAAAGGCAATATGCTTTCCTAGAATTTGCTCCACTTTTATGAAATCAACACTTGCTTTCATAAGAATTGAATCCTCTGGCCAGGTGCTTAAATAAGCATCCTGACAGTTTGAAAGCTGGGAGACACATTAAAAGAGAGCAGTCTCTTGGAGCTATCTGAGCATTGATACATATCTATAAATTTTATTTTCATTTTCTTTTTGCACATCAATCTTCAGTAGCTTCGTAACCAATGCTAATTAAAAAAATTAACTGGCAAATCAATTAATCAATTAACTGGCAAATGAGGCATGTTTTTTTGCATCATAGCAATACTTTAAAGTAGAGCAATGCTCAAAACTAGAGTAGTGAGTGTGCTTGCAATATTAATTAGTTCTGTGACATATCAATGGCAGTAAGAACAGCTGAATCCTAAGCCTGCTGGTGACTTTTCATGAGTCGTCTCTATATGAAAGTCATCATTATTTAAACTGAGCAAAGTTATATTCTTGAATTGATATTTTTCCCCATAATAACTTGATAACATTTTTTTACTTTGAAACTTTTTATTCCAATTACTAATTTCATTGGAAAACACCACATTATGATACAATCGATATCAGATTTAATGGATAATTAAACCCTGTAAACTTGTTCTGATTCACCTAGTAATAAGTTTCTATGGTACAAAATCTATCATATAAAGAAAGCATTGTATAATTGAGATGCTTGACCTGAACTTATAGAAACAAGGCATGCTGTAAAATTTTCAGTAAATGTGGTGTGTTTTCATGACTTTTTGTAAGGAATCTGACACAGACTGCAATTAGATTGTATAACTGGAGAATTCTTTCTTTTTTACTGTTTTTTGTTTCAGTACTACGAAATGGTGCATGGGAGATTGTCCACTGGGAAAAGGTGTGTATTTATATTTTCAAGGTCACTTTTGGAGCAGAATATAGATCTAATGTTTGCTTTATTTCTCGAAATCTATATCACTGAGAAGAATTAACTGTTATGATGGGAAATATATCATCTTTTGTATTTTATTTTTTGTGTTCGTTAATATTTGTCTATTAAAATGTATTTTTAAATCAAGTCAGTTTTGATGTCATGAGTCAGCCAAAACTACCATTGGCTGACTTAATTGCTTTGGCTTAAAGCATAAGAACTTTAAAGACTGTTAAATAGTAATTAGAGGAGGGGACTGTTAAAGATAACTTTTAGGGAGTAAATATTAAGCTTTCCATCTAGTGTCTTGGTTTTGTTGGTTTCCACACCTGAAAAAATTGACCAAAAATTTGATCCACAATAATTTGGAGATAAGATTCAGGTGAAAATTCTGATGAAACCTTTGCAGAAACCACGGTAAGGGCTATAGCATTAGCACTATAGATTAATTTGTTCTTTAACTCAAGTATTCTAAATGTAGATATATTTATTACAATAACTAACAAAGTAAAGAAATGAATAGGCAATGTCAAAATAAAGCCTACTGAAGAGATTTCCAAGTAATTCAAGGGCTTTGTGTACCTGACACCTATAGGCTTCTCTGGAAGCGTTTTAAAAACAGTCTTTCTAGCAAATTCAGCAAGGTAAATATTTACTATGCTTAAAACAAAGGGATAACATATTTTGTTTGAGACCATTAACCAATTCCCAGTTTTCTTTCAGGTAGATGTTGGAGATATAGTTATAATAAAAGGCAAAGAGTATATACCTGCTGACACTGTACTGCTCTCATCAAGGTAGAGATGCCCACTGATGCTTATAGTGTAGAGGCTGGTTTCTCTACCCTGCATTTATTTATTTATTTATTTATTTGTTTGTGATTGCTCCAAGGAAATAAGGAATAAACAAAAATGCTGCTTCTCTTGAGTATAATCTTCCGTTCATTTGGGAATTTATCATTTCAGGCAGTATTTCATTAAATTGTGTCAATTGCAGTTCTAAAACTACACTGCCATTCTGTTTACCATTGAGTTTTTTCTACGAAAAAAATAGTATGTTATTTTGTTATTGAGTGTAATGCAAAAAAGGTTGATTTGTCTAGTTTTAGTACTTGGACATCGACTTCTGTATTTTACCAGGCTAGCTTTTTGATACCTACATAACAAATTGCATCTTATATTTAAATTAAAATGAATATATTGCAGACAACAGAAATGTGTTTAATAGATATAGTCACCTGTTTGGTAGTTAAATCAGAGGGGAAAAAAAAAAAACATGAATCATCAAACTAGCATTGTCTTTGAGCTGAACACTCACTTTATTCATTAATACATTTTTTGAATAATTTCAGCACTGAAAGCAAGACTTAATGTATAGTGTGTAATGTAACTGTTTTTACATGGACAATCAGAGGTTGTTTATCATCATTTCCTTGGACAGTTTTATATAAGAAATCCACATCTTACTATGTGGAAGATGAACATTTTTCAACATCTATTTGATCAGGTCAGTTGACAATATATTCTAAGAATTGTTTTTTTTTATTTGTTTTAACATTATCTAAATAGGATCGATTGTGTTTTGATTTATTACTCAATGTTTACTATGCAATGACAGCTATCTTTTTCTGGTACAAGTGGAAGTATTATTGTAATATGTATAATTATGGGTTAGGTGTAAACCATCTACCACAGAAGTTAATGAATCTACTCATACGTACAGTTAATGAAGTTAGAATCCTACACATTTCTGTGACAAATTGTGGTGTACACTACATTATTTATGCCATGTTCCATAATATCTCAAAATT
This sequence comes from Anser anser, assembly GCF_964211835.1. NCBI lineage: Eukaryota > Metazoa > Chordata > Aves > Anseriformes > Anatidae > Anser > Anser anser. The sequence continues at coordinate 53,487,859 of NC_139724.1, forward strand.
AAGTGTAGCAGTTTCAAAACATTTCTATTATTATCATGTTAAACAATTCCAGGTAATTCTGTAAATTCTCCCACAGTCTGTCTTTGTTCAGTATTAATGTTTACCGTAACTTCAGATGTTTTTCTATTCAGTATCCTCTATAAAGCTTTTACTTCTGCATTTTTAGAAGCATTTATAAGTTTTGGTGGTGCTACTCCTCCAAGATCTTCACAGACAGTATACCATGCAGCAAGAACATTTTCGCCTGATAATAGCTTCTATCATGCTAACTCTAGTGTCTTACAGGCAAAACAGATTATATCTTCTCAGAGCACATCCTTTATAATCCTTCTGAGTAAGCTCCTACATTTGGGTCTTTGCCTAGACTTCTTCACTGTTTTGCCCTATCCAATTTGTAGGGTATTTGCGTTACAGTGTTCTCCAGTTGTAGTTGTAGACATAGAAGAATCCACCTATCTGCAAAGCTGTCTTTCCAAGCCTTGTCCCTTGATGGGAATCCTGTATCATGCATTGATAAGTTGAAATAATACTTAGCTGCTACTGGACTTATTGGGAATGTTACCACTTTGATTCATCTCGCTTTGCCCCACTTTTGTCAGAACACACAATCCCAGCTATGACTGTTATTCACCTTGAATTTCACCAGTCAGCTTTTCTTCTGGGATCCAGTTTGCAAAGGTGATTCCTTGAATCCTGATTGCTTTTGTAGGTCCAGCTCTGGCATTTTTTTCCAGCTAAAGCATCTTCCTTAGTTATGTAACTGGGGGCCTGTTGAAGCTCTCCTGCCAAGAGATGACCTTGTGCTACTACATTACCTGCAATTCTGTGTGTGTGTACCAACACATGCTCTCCTTTTCCAGCTCTCATCTCCCCATGGCCATGCATTCTGCAAGAAGACAGTCTCATCAGTTTTGCTTTCCAGGTGTTTATTGATAGTCATTTACATTTTAGGCTTCAATAGCAATGCAAGTCTGCGGGCCTGGTTTTATATCAGACTAATATTATTTGGTTCTTTTTACCAATAATAGCAGTTTCTGGAGAATTACAGTTTCCTAAGATAATTAAGATCATGCTATTTTTTACAGTGGAAAGGCACAAACCTCTGAGACTTAATTCTGTTTTGTTCTTGCAAGTTCATTGAAGATCGAAAATAACAAAACTGAAACTAAATACAAAATCATTTTCAGCAAGCTGACTAGAAGGGTTCTTGTCGCCTGACTTTTCGGAAATGTCGGTGTAAACTGTAATGGTTTTTATTTATTTACTTTTGATAGCATATGGTGTGGCTAGAAACTTTGTCAGTTGAGAAATAAGCATAACAGCTTTTTGTTTTTCCTGTTAAATGTCAGTGTTTTCTGCAGCTTAAAGTTGGTACCTTAAAGTAAAACAATCCACTAGAACAGAAATGGAAATATTTTAGTTGTTTTGCTTCTCTGACCTGATTAAAATAGATTTTGAAAAAATTGTCATCAGATGTTTTAATTAACATGTATTGTTTGTATAATAATTTCAAACTCTGTCTTTTTGTCTTTGTCCATTTGTTTTTGTTTTGTTTTGTTTTCCCCTATCACTTATTTTTCTGTTCTAATCATTTTCAAACTGGGATGTGTAGGTGGCAGTAGGGGAAGTAGTGAAAGTGACCAATGGGGAACATCTCCCAGCTGATCTCATCAGCCTGTCATCAAGGTTAGAATAAACTAGTTGCACAGGATACGTGTATGTGGGTCCTCGTATACCAAATATGAAGAACACTGATATATTGATAATCTTTGCTTTACTGTCTATCTTTCTTAGACAAAACCCACACATTTATAAAATGAGAAAAGGTTCAGTTGATAAAAGTGCAGATCCTTTAAAATGTAAATACATGGTAAGATTCCAAGAAATGAGAACTTGTTTCAGACCTTCTTTTTAAGCTTTTACACTATCCCCATGAAATTTTATCAGACAAGTTGTCATTAAACTAATACACAGTAAAACACTGGGATAAGTATATGCCTAATTCCTTAAAGCGAATTAAAAATAGACACATTCATACCAACTCATTTTCAGCAAAGAATATAGTTTATTATTGATAGGACTGGTAGAGGACCCTCTGCACAAATGTGAATGTTGCACAATCTCTGCCGCATGCAATGGCAAAAGCAGCATTGTTCTTGTGTACTGTGTCAAAATGCATGTTTCTTAGACACGTCAGCTTTATGCTATCATCTGCGCTGTTGCTGGACTTCGTTGTTTCCTAACAAATCAATGGGCCTGCCTTGATCTAACTGCAATTTATTTACTTTGGAGGTCACTGCTATCTGCTAAAGTAATTATAATTAAGCATGTGTATCACTTGAGATGTCTTTGCTGCCTTAGTGCTCCACAAAAATATTGTTTGTGTTTACTGTCAGTTAATTAGAATGCTAGAACTGTAGTAGTGTTTCATACAGGTGATGCCAGCCAAACAATCTAGACAGAAGCTATTTACATTTTTAGAAAAGTTTGCCAAGAAGAAAATACTTTCTAAAAGGAATTTATGATAATGATTTTTGCACGTTTTAGTGGTTTTGCTTTGCAAAAATACTATGTTTGAATAACCTACACAGTTTTAGAATGATTTGAGGATAAAGTTAAGTCACTTACCAGTAGCCACTGTTGCATTCACAAACTCAAAAAAGCTCTTGATTCTTGAATTCCATGCTAGAAAGAAGGAAAAAAAATTATCTTTAAAGCGGTAGAAGAATTAATGTTTACTCTCTATAAGTTGTAAAGGTTTTTCATGATGACTCTGGTCCTTTGCAGGATCTTAATTTATGTCACAAATATAAATACTAAGTGCTCTGTTCTTATGCCCAGAAGATGGGAGCTGAGTGGAGCAATTTAGAAATCCTGACCTGATCTTCTTTACCATCTACTTGCAAAAAAAGTCATTTTGTCCTTCTTTTTATTTTCCTAGTTATCACCTATATAATGGTTATGTGTTTTCAAATCCAGAAGTGTTATACAACACACACAATCACTTCTGTGTGTTACACACCAAAAAAAAAAAAAGTTTTAAAATTGCATGGAAAGGATGGCTGTATTTCAAAAAAAAGCCCATAATATGAACTTTTATTTAAGAAAACCCTTTACAAGAAAAAGTTCATATCTATACTACTGCTGCATGCAGTAGTAGGCACTATGACTGTACTTCATTTGTGCCTATATATAATTTCATGTGAAAACTTAAAAATGAACAAATAAATAAAAGTTATACAGCATTTTTAGCAGCATTTGATCTAAGATGATAACTTTTGGCAAACTTTTCTGACAATGTGGAGTATTATAGTAGTTTTACAGATTTGACTATAAATTATTCTAGTTCTGAAGATTTGATAAGGGGAAAAAAAAAAAAAAGCTGATTGCCTAAATAGGTATTAAAAGATTAAAGAAAGTTAATGGAGTTTGACATTATAATATAAAATTAAGGATTTTTTTCTCTTAATAGTGAACCACAAGCTATGTGCTACATCGAAACATCTAATTTAGATGGTGAGACAAACTTAAAAATTCGACAGGTAGGAATTTCATTTTTGAGAATATTACCAATATTTTAAGTCTATGATTGCTTATAAAACATTTTAAGACATTGATGTTCATTTTAGAAGGCTCTGAGATTTTAATAGATTGTTAAAAAAGTTATTGATTATTGCTATCTCATAAATGTTTTCGTTCAATGCATTAAATAGAAGGAATGAATACTTATTTCTAAGCCATTCCTTGCACTTCAAGGGGTTTCCTTTGGGAGAATAGGCTGAAGGATTTGTAGTCTGGGTTATTGCTTTGTTTTTAGAGGATAGAAGAGTGAGAAGCACTGCAGAAAGAAGCTGCTAGTGCCAGTATTGCACTTGAGGAGCAGGTAGGGAATGTCAGTTTTTGGCTGAGTGTGCAGCGCCTGTGCAGGGACATTCTTGCTGAGTTATATGGTTGGTTGTGACCCTGTCATCCTCATGATATTGTAAGATATCAAGGTGATTTTTTTTTACTCTCACTAGCATCCAGCAATATGACAGCAAAGTGTAGTGGTCCTATTCTATTCATGTAGGAATACTGCCTTTCAAGTCATGCCATATCAGATTTATAATACATAGAATTTTATATTGGAAAGTGATTTTTAATGTCACGACAAACAAATTTTGTTTACAGGGTTTGCCTCTAACATCAGATATAAAGGACATAGAAAGCTTGATGAGGCTTTCAGGCAGAATTGAATGTGAGAGCCCAAACCGACATCTCTATGACTTTGTTGGAAACATCAGACTGGATGGGCATGGGTATGTAAATGCAAGGGAAAAGATCTTAATAGATTCAATCTATCAGTAGATATGTAAATGTTGTTAAACTAGTCAAGTTAAAATATAAATTACGAAGTCTTTATTCTGTTAAGACTAGAGAGGTAAAAAAAATATTTCTGATGTATTCTGTATTAGTCTTCATTCTTCAAAAGATTACAGGGGTAAAATCTGATGTCTGCAATTTGACTTTTTATACTAGGCGACCTTCAGAAACCAACAGATACTAATAATAGAGGAGTAATCAAATTCTAATAGTTCAGGGATTTGTAGCTAGTAACTCTGTAAGGATTTCATTTCTTGACTGTCTCTATTATTGAAGGTGAATATAAGTAGATTCTTATCTATTTTTGTTGTTGTTGTAGGGTTTTTGTTGTTCTTTTATTTGAGTATGTATATAAAAATATGTTTTTGGAGGGGAACTGAAGTAGTATGTGCTTCAGACTCTTCTAGTTTAATAGGTTTTCCTATTTCTCCATATACAATATTATCCATGTTTCTGTTTCTAGACTGATATATATACTACTAACTAATTGTTAAATACCTTTTTTTTATATATTCCATTTTTTATTTACTGATTTCTTACAGATGCATTCCGGGAGTTTTCAGTCGCAAGAGTGTGGATCTATTATAATTCCACTGTACTTGTCGTTAAGAAGAGAAAAACATTTACCTGTAATTCTTCTCTGAAGGTAATAGTTATAATAGATCCACACATCTGTCCTTCCTCCCTGGCTAGGGAGAAAACATGCTTTTATTTTTAATTGAATTATTTACTTTTAAAATTTGAGTAAAAAGAAACAGTAAATGTGCTCATGGCTATTGTGCCTCAAGAATGTGTAGGAGCATGCCATCTGCTGGTCAAGCAATTTGTCATTTGAGAAATTCAGTTTAGAATATGGTTCCTGTGCAGTAGAATAGTTCCGGAAGTGTGGTTCTAATATAATACTTACCTTCAGTAAAAAAGAATTGCAGGTAAGTAACTCTTTTTAGATACTGACCTTATTTCCAAACTGAAAAATCAGGGATGAGTTCTCTTTCTTCCTATATTGACTGAGTCGTGGTTCCTGGAGGTTTTCAGAAGACATGTAGATGTGGTGATTAGAGGCATGATTAAGTAATAAACTTGGCAGGCTAGATTCACAGTTGGATTTGATGATCTTGGAGGTCTTTTCCAACCTAAGTGATTTTCTGATTCTATAACTCATTGGAGCATCAGACTGCTGTGTCTGGGTGTCCTTTTCAGTCTTTTCTTCTTGCCTTCATGTAAAAGCAGCTGAAAAAAGGCAGTGGTTTTGTTTTGTTTTTTTTTTCCGTTCTCCTGTTTTAGATACTCAGTATGCAAAGAAGTAAAACTCCACTACAATTTTTAGCTTTTTGGCTAGATCTGAAGACTAAAAGAGGCCAAAATAGTTTTCCTGGTATCTTGTTGTGTTTTTTTTTTTTTTTAGTGTGTTAACTGTTCCTGCAACGGGTGCAGCTCTTTGTTATGCTCATAAACATATAGAATCATGTCAGTTGGTTTTAGGAGGTGAAGACTGTTAGTGGGAGAAAGGATAGTTCTTCAACCTGGATGAATTTGAAATTATGATTAAACAAAAGGCCCAGAGAAGGAGGAGTGAACAAGTTAAAAATGAGGGCAGACCTAAAATAAACATTTTCTTGAAGGCTATTTTAAGGAAATTGTAGATAAGAATGCAGTATGCATGATTACAAAATCACTGGTATATAGGCTTTCAAACATGTCTTAGAAGTTAGTACCTGTTAATATGGCTGGATAGTGTGCTGAAGAGATTGAGAACATCCCTTGCTGAATATAAGCAAAGTGTGTTGCAGAGGAACCATTAGTTACATAGTATACAAGAGGAATCAGATGAATTGGAGCAGTTTTGAGAAGGCTGAGGCCATGAAATACAGACTTTAGAGCTCTGTCGAGTCATAGCAGCATTATAGAATGGGATAAAGTCACAGCGTTGAAGATCAGTAGCATGACACCTGGCAGATCAGGGCTTTCTATGTCCCTGGTCATCTTGCTGTCTATATTCATCATCTTGGTCTGTGCACCAGTTCTACTGGCGACAACTCCCACTGGCTGCAATCATCATTCTGTTTTGGTTGTATTCTTAATAGACCCTTGAGAATAAATTCCTGTCACAAGAGGGAGAGGTATCCATTTGAAGGCACTCTTAGAACTCACATGAGTCTTAGACCAGTCTTAGAACTCAGGAGGAATCTTAGAACTCATCAGAGGCTTTAAGGAAAGACAGTCTTTTGGCATTCCAGAGAAGGTCCGTAGTTGAAAAGGTTTCCAATTACCTGTAGTTAACTTAGTAATAACTTTTTCGGTTATATGCCTTTCATCTTTTATCTGTTAAATTCTTGTTAGTCTTAATAGACTGAAAAATCTGGTTATTCTTGGAATGACATGTAATCCATTATTTAAATGTCTAGATTTTGTGCTGATGGGTGATCTAAAAGACCAAATGATTCAGAGCAAGGGATGAACAAAAAAAAGTGCAGAGCAATTTTTGATGGGAACAGGAGTCACTCTTCATGATTATTGGATAATTCAGACCCCAGCAGTTCCTTTCATACTTGAAAGGAAATGTATTTTCTTTTAATTTTACCATGATACAAACATACAACAAATACAAAAAGAACATAGTTCAAATTTAGATAACAAGTCAGTTTCAATATGTTGTATATTTCTTTTTTTTTTCTCTGATTCTTTTCATGATGGCTTACATGCACCTTGAAGTGTCCCATGTTTTTGATGGCTATGTCATTCAACACTTCAGTGGGAGGGGGAAATGATTCCTTAAACATTCAGTATGTTCCACAGTAATGTCCTAGACAGTAGGTTGTGGTGGGATAGGGTTTGTTATTTGTTTGCTTTATATGGGAAAGCATTCAAACATTTTTTTTCTGGAACAAGTTCTTTCCTAATTTCTGCAAGAACTTACTACAAAAAAAAAACTTTATTGACACTGTTGATTTTAGCAGAGGAAGAATGTGTTTTTTCTTTACTTGCAGTCTTTGCATCTTTAAAGCTTGTGTATGAAAGGAGAGGAGGGACATGAGGGTCCAAAAGAAAATACTATCTGAAACTTACTTGCTGAGACTGACCTTATGCTCTCTGTGTTACCAGAAATGTTACCAAATCTCATGGCTCCTTCATTTTATATCTTATATATCAGAAGTATAGCTGCTGTCTCCAAGCAGCTTATATGCTCTCCTTATAACATGTTGGTTTCAAACAACTCTAAAGATGGTGGATTTAAGTGAGAATGGCAAACACTAAAGCACTATTGACAAGTCTGAACTGCTAGCTAGTATTTACGGAAATAAAACTGCAAAAATAGGAAGTCTACTATCCCAGGAAAAGACTGATAATTATCTAAATCTTCTTTATTTTAAGAAAACCTGACCTACAGTATATGGATAAAGTCAGTTGTCTTAATTTGAGACAGTGGGACATGTCCAACATCTTATGATTTTTTTATTCCTCATTTAATCAGTGCAGTTCTAAAAGAAGAGCACAGGAAAACTGCAGTTTAAAGAAGATGCAGAAAATATTGCTGGGAATTTTACATAGTTAATCATGTTGGCAAAGAGTATGTGTTTGACTGGAAGAATGGATTAAACTGAGAATTAAGAGAAAACTAATTTGAGAACTACTTTGGAAAAATCAATTTTATAAGAGTAGTTGTGTTTTGGCATACAATTATAAAAGACTTTGTAATCTTAAATCAGAGGGAAGATAACCTTTGTTAGTTTCAGTATGCTTACTAAGTGGTACCGTATCTTTATCATCCATAGTCAAAATTAAATGGTAAGTAATATTATTGCAACTTGCCCTAAACTCTCAGGTTTTCTCTAAGTCAGCACACCAAAAAATTTAACTCTGAAAATGATGTTCTTAGTGTATTTACAACAATCATCTAAATTTTGAGAAATGAGCTAACCATTTTAACAACTGTTGTTTGTATTTGTTCATTGACATTGATAGCTTTGATGCTAAAATATAAAACTGCTTCTTTCTAGTACTGTTCCACTGGGATCTGATCAGATTCTTCTACGAGGAGCTCAGCTGAGAAATACTCAGTGGGTTCATGGGATAGTTGTCTATACAGGACATGACACAAAACTCATGCAGGTTTGTCACTTCGTCCTCTTTTGATTACCTGTTTTGTTACCTTTTTAGACTGCTGTTTCATAGAACAAAAATTCTTTAAGAAAACATAGCTAGAATGAATACAGTAGATGTCAGTAACAGTGCATCTTTCTTACGAAGTAAAACCAATAAAAATAAAGCAGTTACTTGTTAGAGCTGTTACAGTTACCAGTTGCTTAATCACAGAGTAGTTTTTCCAATAGTAAGCATATTTGTTGATTCTCTTTTGTAACTTATGTTTTTGAAAACTATTCTGTTAGCAAATTGGATCGTTATAGTTTGCCTGTTCATCTTTTTTTATTTTTGACTGCTCCTAAACTGTCCTCTTGTGGAGCTTTCTTTCAAGTACAAAGGTAAGCATTCTTGTCAGAAAATAAAGTGAAACTTTATTTGCAAAGTAAGAAGGGAAGAGAAACATTCTTGAATTATGAAGTTACTTTTCCTAGTGATGTTTGAAATATCAAAATCGAAATGCATTTGTTGAGCAAAAAGAATGGTTTCAGTTTGGTCATGCATGTATCATTGCTTTTCTGATTTGTAAAGCAGTAATTTGAAAGTTTGATTGTTTGTATTAACAATGGTTTTCTATAGCTCTGATAGGTTATGTGTATGCACATATATTTTAAATGTTTACTGTTAGCTATTAGTGTTATGAGTGTTCTGTGTGATTGTTTAAAGTGCTTGTGACACAAATCTAAACCTCAAATTCCTGGGTTTATAAGCTTTCTTTTTTTTTTTTCTTTGAGTGAAACAGCTATGCCATTGATGATGATATATGATGATATATTTGGGAGAATGCTTAGAAATAAGTGCAATAACACGAAATTTGGAGAATGAGAACTGTGTGTATGTACGTCTTTTAATTTCAATAGACACTATTGTTTTTTGTCTCTTGCAGAATTCAACAAGTCCACCTCTTAAAATGTCTAATGTGGAACGAATTACAAATATTCAGATTTTGATTCTGTTCTGCATCCTTATCGCCATGTCTTTGGTCTGCTCTATTGGTTCAGCTATATGGAATCGAAGGCATACTGAAAGAGACTGGTATCTTGATCTAAATTGTAAGCTGTAAAATTATGTATTAATGCTTTACTGTTTAGTTGTCCTGAAATCTTTCAAATTTGGAAAGGTGGATGATTACCATCCTTTACATAGTGTTGTTCTTTTTAATCAGTTTTTCTTTATTGATTGTTTATGAAAGTCATTAGTCTAGGTATATCACAGCACGTATAAAATTTACCTGATTGTGCAATGTAAATTGCTGCTAAACTCAGGAAGGGAAGCTTTGCTGTTCAAGCCTCTACATCTCTGCAGCTCAGCAAGTTCTGTATCAGCATTCCACTAACATAGTCAACTTCCTAGATACCAGACTGAAGTAGTTTTCAGCTATTACTGATGTTCATATTTAAAGCTGCTGTGACTTTTAAGTTCCCTTATCCTGGGAAATGATGCTGTGAATTTATAACATTTTACTATATGAGAATCTAACTAAATATTGGCTGCCAATGTCAGATCCTAGCAGACTGCTCCTAAAAAAAGAGAAAACAGGCACAAAGGGTCTCATCTAGCATAATGTATTGACAGCTCTACTCAAAGTGGATGCATAGAATCATAAAATGGCCTGGGTTGGAAGGGACCTCAAAAATCGACCAAGTTCCAACCGTCCTACCATAGGCAGCGACATCACCTACTAGCTCAAGGTTGCTCAGGGCCTCATCTAACCTGGTCAGAAACAGATGTCGTTTATGCTGATAAAATTCTTACATAGAAAATTGCTATTTTCCTCTACTGCTTCCGCTACTGTTTATAATTGTCATTGCATATCAAGACATCTGAGTTCTGCAGGACTTACTTTGAAAGGAATCAAAGCAGGTTGCTTTCTGTTAGTTATAAATACAATCTTTTTTTGTCTTGTTTTGCATAATCAGTTTAGTGTTGCTGGCATTGTTATAAACTTCAGTATTTTAAGTACACTATTGACTATTCTAGTATTCCTAACAGTATCTGCTGGTCTGGACGCTGTTAGAGCACCAGAGTAGTTAGAAATACTATAGCATTTGTGTAATCCAATAAGTTTTAGGAAAGAAATTTTGAATTCCAAACTACTTGTGTTATCTAAAACTTTAAAAGGGAGAAATAGCTTAAAACTGCTTTTTGATTTCTGATTCTTCTAGAAGTTTCATTAATCTCTCTAATTTCATCTCTCCTTTTCATGTGGTATGGATTTACCTTTTCCATAAAGTGTTGTTGTTTTTATTGAGGGAGGAAGTAGGACGCTGTGAGGATAGATGGAGAATAATTTCATTCTGCTTGTTTCCCACTTAAAAAGAAAAAAAAAGGTTAAGATTATTATCTTATTAAATATTATTATCTTATTAAATATTATTATCTAATTAAATATTAAGATTATTCTCTTAATATTTAGGAAAGGCTGGAAAGTTTGCTTTTCAAACATTGGAGAATATAGCAAAAATCTCCAAATTAGAATTCCACTTTATTTTAATAGAAACATCTAACACTTATCAAGGTTGTATTTATAGGCAAGTGATATTATAATTCATTCTCAAATGTCTTTTTAGACTTAAAACATTATAAAAATTAGCAGTTAAGACAGTACTCTGAATGTACTATATACACGTGCTTTTAAGTATGGTCTTAAATGATTTTTTTTTATTTGCTTTGTCTTTTGGCAGATGGTGGAGCGAGCAACTTTGGATTGAATTTCTTGACTTTTATCATTCTCTTCAATAATCTTATTCCGATCAGTTTGTTAGTTACACTTGAAGTTGTTAAATTTATCCAAGCATATTTCATAAATTGGGTAAATATTTTTATAATATACATTGATTTCTAGAACCAAATGATTTACAAGTTAAATGATTGGTTGTCTATGTATACATTTCTTAATGTAAATACTTAAGTGTGCAGTTTATTATTACTAGGATCCAAGAAGGTCATGGTATATGGCTTTATTTAGTGTTTTTATATACATACAGGATAGCTTTTTGGAGCACTTTTTCCAGTGCTTTGTACTTTATCACTAATACTGAGGTCTCCGACCTTCAACCAGAATGATCAGAAGAAAGTACAGTCCAGTGGAGTTTTGTCCAGTTTCATTTCCTTGTTATTTCTGAGCTAAGCTCATGTTTTTCCCTCTTTTTTTTTTCCCACTGTAATTTATTGTTTTGGGTTTTTTTTTTTGTACAAAACCAGTGTCTATTAGTATTATCTTTCATAAAGTAGATAAAGATCATTTTGGTGTCATCTTTTCCCCCACTAAAAAAATTAAAATAAAAAATGGGAAGGTTGTCTGTTGGGTTGGGAAGGGGAAGGGAGAAGTATTGTTTTTTTCCTTAAATCAATGTATGTGTTTTTATTATCATACCTTCAATTTTTCGATTTTATCCAAATGTAAGTTAATCATACCATTCAGAACTCTGGTTCCTTGATCAAATGTGTAAAATAGATTTACGTGAGGTCATGCACCTTATTTTTATGTTCAGTCTCCTGTTGTATATTTTTCTATTTACATACTAGATTATTTTTTTTGTAACAAGTTATGGAAGACTAATTTTAAAATATATATATACTTTTTTTTTCTTTAGGACATAGACATGCACTATGAACCTACGGACACTGCTGCAATGGCTCGCACTTCCAATCTCAATGAAGAACTTGGACAGGTAGAAAAAGTTACTGGTTCTAACTCAGTGTGTTTTACAATCCAAATTATTAAGATAATGTGAGGACTTATTTCAACGAACAAACAAGAATTATATTCTTGCATTTTTACATGTTTATTTATACATTTTTTTTACTAGTTTTCTCAGATTAGTTCTTCATTTTGCTTAAGAGTTCCATTTTAATACTGTAAAATCAATCACATTTCACAAGAGTTCACTCGTGGTCTACATTTTATGAAAGTTTGACTTCTGTAAAACTGTCTAGGGTACAGGTCACACTTCTAAAAGAACTGCATGTTACATTTGCTTTTTCAGCCAACTGTATTTGCAGTCTTGCTTTAAAAACATGCTAAAGTTTTAAAGATTTTAAAGTGGTGCTGGTATACAGATTGTGTGGAACAAATATTATGTGCTCATATAACTGAGCTTTATTATAAGCACAGGTATACATGTTCTTGCATTTCCTAGCCTACAAGTTTTCGTAACTAATTAGGTCTTTAATTTACTGTTTTGGAATGTAAAAGTTTTTTATTGTTCTTTATTGTGTAAAACTACAAACAGAATTTTAACCGTTTAGCAAAAAAATCTCAGGGACAAATGCTTAAAAGATCTGTCTCTTGGGAAAACAACAGCTGTAGGTTAACATGCTCTGACATTAGACTACAAAGAGTGGAAGACAAGATCTTGCTTTCTGGACTTATGAAGTTTGTACAGATTGCAAAAAACTTGGCTCTGTTCCTGACCTTACAGGAAAGTACAATCTCCTTTAGTGGTGAAGAGACTCCAAGTCTCCAAGGTTGTTTTTTTCTTACTCATTTTACACAAAGTTGTGTTTTTTTTGTTTTTTTTTTTCTCTGGAGTTTGGTTGTCATTCATATCCCCACTTTTCCACCTCAGCAGTTCTTGTCTTCTTTTTTAAGTTTTTCATCAGAATCTCCTTCTTTACCACGGTCTAGTCAGACTTCTTTGGATCTCCATTTTCACTTTTTTGCCAGATTCTTTTTTGGACAACTGGGGTAGATTTCTGTAGAGAGACCAAAGGACAATGTGCTAACAAAAAGAGCAAGTTTCTTCACTGAAGTACATGTCAGCTTCACATTATTAAGAGAAGATTCTCCACAAGAGATCTCCAGGTTTAAGAAAGGCAAAAGTTTAGCTTTGAAAAAAGGTTGATCTTTTTTTTTTTTTTTTAGCTGCCATTCCTGCTTTTTTTCCCCCCATTCTGACCACACAGAAAAAGTGCATCTTGAGGTGTAAACCTGGCATGGAAGATTTCTCTCAACTGCTGTTTTGGCTAAATAGTAATCCTTGAGAAACAGAATCTTTAAATTGGAGACGCTGAGTAAATTTTAGTAATTCAGTACCAGTAATCTAGTACTAAATCTAGTTTTTAATCTAGTAATACATACCATTACTGGTTCCATCTATATAATGTATAATATAGTTAATTCTTAATTAAAAATACAAAGATTTTTCATGAAAATAAATTTTAATGAATTAAAACTGAAGGTTGTCTTTGATTTTAATAGTCTTCACTGAGCCTCCGTTGAGAATTTATAAGCCTTCATTATATCATAGACCATTTCATTTCTTCATAAATAAACTTTTTTCTTTCCATCGTGTTTGAATTATATTTAAAGATACATAGATCCAGTTCTTTTTGCTTCAACTATTAAAATACTTTACCTAGTATTTATGAAGTACTAACACTTCCAGAGAGGAAAGCTTTATGATGTTAGGGAAGTAGGAGACCTAGAGCAGGTAGAACAGCCATTGGTCTTTGCTAGATTCTTGTATTTCAAAATTATGTAGAGTGGGGAATAGTTAAGCAGACCACCATGTATTGAAGCAAGCATAAGTTTCAAGTCATCTCATTCGATTGCCGTTTTTGGAAATGAGTATCAAGACTTACCACATTTGTGCATCTACCACATTTATGTACTGTGTATTTTCATTTCCTGTGAAGCCAACAAAGATGCAAAGGGTGGAAGCAAGGGATGAATACAGAGAAACTGTCCAAGCAGCCAGGGGTCAGGTTAGGAAAGTCAAAGCCCTGTTAGAATTAAATCTAGCTTAAACCAAGCGCAAGGTCCTGTATCTGGCTCAGTGCAATCCCAAGCACAAATACAGGCTGGGCAGAGAATGGAGTAAGAGCAGCCGTGATGAGAAGAATCTGAGGGTGCTGGTTGATGAGAAGCTCAACATGAGCTGGTAATGTGCACTTGCAGTCCAGAAAGTCAACCGTATCCTGGACTGCATCAAAAGATACAGAAATGTGAACCAGCAAAGGTGATGGTTCTTCCCCTCTGCTCTTTAAGGTCTCTTCCAACCCAAACCATTCTTGCCGAACTGGTTAAAAAAAAAATATATATATATATATATATATTTAGTCTGTTAATAGCCTTGAATTGTACTAGATATGTAAATAACTGTTGAATATTAACATATAATGAATTTATCATTCATTTAGGTCAAATACATATTTTCTGACAAAACGGGTACCCTGACATGCAATGTCATGCAGTTTAAAAAATGTACTGTGGCAGGAGTTGCTTATGGGTAGGTATTTTAATATATTCTTATTTCTTTATCTGTATTCCTTTTTTTGCCTATGCATATGTGCACACACTAAATTAACACCACAGTTAAAATAAACTTATGCCTGGCAGTAGATACAACTAGGAGTCAATTTGTGACTATCAGATGGTACTTAGAGAAAGTATGAACATTTCAGTCATGACACGTCTTTTTGGAAACAGGAGCAAAAAACGAAGTTTAGATAGGCTTACTGCAGTAACACAACTTCAGTATGCCTATTATTTTTTCTGTTGCTGTGTCTGGTTACTGTTGATGATTTTTTCTTTAAAAAAGGTTTTTCCTCAAAATTAAAAAAAAAAGCTACTTTAGTAGTCCATGCTTCATGTTTTATGTAGGCACGTGCTTTTGCACTAGACAATACATCGGATGAACAAGAATTTGAATTACAGTGCTCTAGCATGTAATCCAGATGGCTTTTATGAATACTGTTTAAGTGGCATAATTCCTAGTATCAATGCTGCTGTTAAGAAACCTCTTGAACTAAATGCAAACAAAGTGTTTTATTACTTACTAGTCAACAGTTGCGGCCAGCTTCTTCAAATGAGTTTGTAAAGGCCTCAAACTTCTAAGGCTTTTTACTTCAAAGAAATTCATTAGAGCAATGAATAGAGCTGTAGCACCTATATTGTAAATGTCAGCATGCCTTACCAGTACATGAGATGCTGGACTTAGGCTGATCAGTAAGCAGATAATTAGACACCTGTAGAGCTGGGCAGAAACCAGGCAGAGGTTGTGAAATTAAGTTTTGGACTTGTGCTAAAAGTGATGTTTGGGCTTTTTATTGTTTGGATCCCTTTGAAAACGCTAAACTAATTTTGCAGAGTCTAATGTAGGCTTTCTGTTTTGAAAAACTTAGATACTTAATGCATTAACCATACTGATATTTTTTAATTAACAGCTGTAATAAAATAAATTTCCAACCCTGATGTTTCATACACACACCTATATATATGGCTCAACTTCAACCATGTGAGCTAAGATGAAAAAAATACACTAATGGTAATGGCACATAAAATCAATATTTGGTTTGTTATATACCTTCGTCTGCACTTAGTATAGCACAAATTCTGAAATTTCTCCTTTGCAAAACCTGGATATGACTGTACTTTAAAAATAATAATAATAATTTGGTCTGATTCTTCTTCCTATATTTCATAGCTCCTATCCACATCTTTTTGAAAATATATAGCTATCAGATGCTTGTCAGATAAGCATCACTGTTTAGAAAGCAGAGTTTCTTTTTACAGTAAATAGCCACTACAGCATGATGGCTACTGAGGGAACTCTCTCTCTGTATTGGTGCAGATGAGAGATTGGAAAACAGAAAAGGATAGAAGTGGTTGTTGTGTCTCCTATGCCTCTTCTTTCTGATGTATTCTAAATTGTGATATATTCAAAATTGTGTCATCATGGGGCTGAATCCTGATGTGCAATTGCTAGCTGTGTTTTTAAACATTTTGTGAACTCATATAAGCTGCATTAGCATAGCTTTGGATAATGGGGAAAAAAAAAAACATACCTTTTATTTACAAACAAAAAACATTATTAAAATGTATACTGAAATATAAAGCTAGAATTGTAAAGAGGGCTAATGCTTTGATATCAGATGGTGTAAGTTAGTAAGTAGACATGCTTCCAATCAAAAAAAAATGATCATTTATATTTTATAAAGTCTCAAGAGAAACATAAGATTTTGCATATTTTATTCTTTTTAGGCACTATCAAAATATTCAGTTGAGATGGTTTTAAAACTTTTCTTAGTCATTCAATTTCATGAACTAACTTCTCTTTTATATGTGATCAAATTTTTTTAGCCTTTGTGATTCTTTTTTCTCTCCCTGTTTCTATTCCTCCTTTGCTTCTTGTGCAGCCATTGCCCCGAGCCTGAGGACTATAGTGTTCCTTCAGATGATTGGTAAGCTCCAAAAATCATTTAGTATGTGGTGTTTAAGATTCAAGCTTAAAGCTGATGAGATAGATTTTTAGAAACACAGCTAAATGCAAAGTATGTTACTCAGAAGTTATGTTTCAAGTCGATGCAGGCCAACCAAGTATTACACGAATTTATGACATAAGAATTATATGGTGTTAGGCTGTGTACTCTGGAGAAGAATTGTTACTAGGGTTACTGAGGTATCCTATCCTATCCTAAAGGTAGCCTGTACAAGTCAGAATTGATTATTGGAGAGACTTTTGTCATTTATAAAGGTAGTTGGTGTTACGGTAGCTTTGATCACAGTTTTCTACTGTTATCTAGCAATAGTTCAGTAATAACCTCTAATGTGTTTGAAAAATAATCTATGTTTGAGAGTGGGAAAAAAAATAATAGTTAATGTTTTGCTTCCTGCAGGTAGTTTTAGAGTATTAGCACTGCCTAATTCTTATCTGAAACTGTAATTAAAATACACAATTACACTTGAGGCCAACATGAGTCTCCTGACAGGGACCTCAGGAAAGGCTAAGTCCAGGCATCCTTTCTGCTGCCATCTGCATGATGGCTTGCACTTCCTTCTTGTTCTTTCTTAAATTAATTATTTGCAATCAAAATAAAGTGAGATAAACGCAGGACAAAATTTCATTTACGGTTTTTAAATTATCTTTATTGTATTTGTTGAAAGTCATTGCAAGATACATCACCCAAAACTCTGTAATATGTTGTCTCCTTATATGTAAAAGGTTTACAAGAAATAGCTTGATATGATAGCTTAAAACTAACATTTTTTTCTTTAGATTTAATTTTTTTTGAAAATCCCTCCACATATTTCCAAGAAGTAGTACATATACACACCCTAAAATCTTACCTGATCTGAAGATCCTTATTTGATGTTATGACCTGATTATTACAAACATTCTTATTGATATTACTATTTAGTTTTTATTTTATAATTTAATAATATTTTGTAGTTGTTTATTACAAACAAAAGTGTTCTTAACTGTGCAATAAAATGAGTGGTTTCATTAATGCAATGCTTAAGTGAAATAAAGCATGTTTTTGTATGATATTTATGCAGTAAGGCTATTTTTTAGTAATACACATCAGAATTTCAATAAGCACATCTAAAATAGGAAAATGAACCTATGCCTGAATAGTGGTTAAACATATCCCTTTTATAAACTGTGAAATTTGTGTAAATATTTATAAAATAAATTACTTAGGAAAATTATTTTTGTATATAAATCTGTTACAATTAAATAAATCTGACTAATATTTCTAGACTTAAAATGAATAATGTACCAAATTCCAAAGCCTTTTAATATTTATTTTTAGTACTAGAAATACATTCTGTCCTACTGGAAAACAGCAATATCTGCAAATATTTTTCAGTGTTTTTGGTACTGAGAATCTGAAAAATGTCCTGAAGTCTTTCTGACAGAAAGCTTTAAACAGTCAAAGCTTGCCTTAAGCTCTAAATAAATCTAATGTATCTGAAATCTTTAACTTCTAGCATTACAATATCCAGCTGCTTTGCATTAAAAAAAAAATAGAAGAGAAAATCTTGGTGATTGAAGATGCTTTGAATTCCTCACTTTCATAATAGGCTTTTGGAAAAAGCAGTCCTTCAGTAGTTATACAAAATGACAGCACTCTGTATTCCTTTGTGATAATACAGGACTAGAACAGCTCACTTTTTTCATAGATCTTTAGACTGCTGTTGAGACAAGTGTGTCTTATGCTTCAACTTAAAATCACTGAGTATATTCAGTTTCTTCTAAGATTCAAGGCAAAATCCAAAGTACATGAAAAATAATGAACACTTTCCTCTAAGTGGGTTCACTTTTCAGCACTGTTTTGTTTCACTGAGATTCCAAACTCAACTGGATTGTCTTGATACTCAACAATCAGCTGTAGTAACATCTTGCTAGAAGTAACTTATTTTGAGCTCTCAGCTTCAGCCACAAGACTTGTGCAATATGAAAGTTATTGTGTGACTTCATTTCTCAAGAACCGTCTCCATCCTGTGTCTCTTCAATCCTTTGCTACTTCACCATTGTTGCTGTGTCTTTATACATGAGTTTACTAGGCTTCTTTTTGGTCACAAGCAGTAGAAAACAAACCATCCCTGTCCAGGCTTCCTTAATGTCTGAACTCAGTTTGCTTACCCCTTTCAGGTACCTGACTTTCTTTTCTGCAGACACTTGCAAACCTATTCCAAAGCTGCTAATTTCTCAAAGGAATATAACCTATCCAGGTGTATGTTGTTCTGAATTGTTCCAATAATCTCTTCCTATGGAGATCAGGAGCCAGTCTTACAGTGTAGATTGATTTTTACTTCCTCCTGCATTATCTAAAGTGAGCAGAAAAACTTCCCTTGATTTGAGTGTACTTATATAAATCAAGGTTTATTAAAATTAGATAAAGTTTGGGGATATGAAACAAATTCCTTTTCGCTTCATTTTCTCAGCATGTGACTGCAACCCTTTATTGTGACATCTACAAACTAAAATTTGTGTTTTGACCCTGGCATGGCAACATAACAATTCATATGCAAATCACGTAATACACTAATGGTGATCTCTTTTTTACTTTATTATTTCTAGGCAGGGCTCACAAAATGGAGAAGAAAAGACATTTAGTGACTCATCACTATTGGAGAATCTTCAGAACAATCATGTAAGTGATATAGAAACAATCAGTGTTGTTTTATGAAATTAGAACATTGCTCTCACTAAGTCAAAACATTATGTCCTTTGAAGGAAAATAGATAATGTACTTACACAAAATCAGCATGCCCTCATGAATACTTTTATATTATTCATTGTTGATATATGTTAATTATATCCACTTGGAAATAACATCTAATCTTATCTTCTGTAGAGTTGATTTAGAATTTTCTAAGCCTGAAATATAACAGTCTTACATTCTACATTCTATGGTTGTTTTATCTTAAGTCCTGCTGTGCATACAACGTCATGATCTCCATCAAAGCTTTCAGGATCAGTCAGTTAAGTTTCTCTCATGACGTGACTAATTATTTCAGTGCCCAGGCTTAGATAAGAATCAGGAATTAACTATATACATTGTTTTTGTGTACACGCTTACATAAGGTTAGATCATCAGCTCAGATGATGAGATGAAACAGATGGCTGAATATGAGAGAGCACTTCTTTAGTGTGAGGATGACAGAGCACTGCAACAGGTTGCCCCAAAAGGTTGTGGAGTCGCCTTCTCTGAAGATATTCAAAACCTGCCTGGGATGCCATCCTGTGCAATGTGCCCTAGGTGATCCTGCTTGGCAGGGGCGTTGGACTAGAGGATCTTCAGAGGTTCCTTCCAACCTTGGCCATTCTGTCGCTGTCACACGTTTCTAGAGACTAATCTTTGCCCCAAAGAGAAAATAAGTTTAACAGAAAGTTAGTAGGTTTATGATATAAGGTTTATGATATAAGAAGCAGTACCACCATTACTATTTATTTTTTCATTTGTACAAGAGACTTTTTTTTACACTTTACATTTACACTATTAATGCAGGTGTTCTTGTTCTATATTTGGAGTGTAAATAAATTACTCCTATTTCCTTAAATTTTATCTTTCCCTGAGGGTAATTTCAGGGTAACTGGCAGGCAATGAAGCATTTTGTTCCTACAAATGGGGCAGCCTTAAATGCCTGGTACGCTAGTGCAAATCTCAAGCATATCTAAAGGAGCGGGGGCTCTTGTATTTACCTGCACAGGCCAGTTTCAGTGCTAGTTATGTGGACTGCTTTGAAGAAGCATCATCCTGTTGCTGCTGTTGTCTAGAGAATCCTTGGTGCACAGGTGATTGAATCTTTAGAGTTTTCTGGTAGATACACACTATTAGGTCTATGTAATATGAGCAAGATCTAATGAGCTATTTACCTTTTTCTAAAAAAGAGAAAAAAAGCATTTGTATACATCTTTAAAATTCAGGCACAAATTAAAAGAATTCAAAGAGGTTTCACCAATACACGTAGAATGTGTTTATAAGTGATTTGGAAAAGAATCTGTAGTTCAGCCTTTTGAATACATCTTTAGAGCATCTTGGGGCCATCAGTGGAAGAGGACAGGAATCTACTCCCATGTTTGATTTTGAAAAGCTTTGAATTCATCTGAGCTTTACAAGTCACCCATCAGTGTTTTTGTACTGTGGAATTAGGTTAGGTTTTCAGAGATTATTATATTTTACAAAGTAACATAAAGAAATACTACAAATATGCTATGAGAAATCTTGGTTGAGGTGGCAACTGATCTTATTTAGAAGGGAATGGTGTGGTTTCATTTCAGCAATCATTCAGGAGTCAGTTCATTCATTTGAAAACTTCAGCTGTACTAATAAGGGGTGTTAGTTCTTTTTAGTCAAAAACAGTCAACTATTTCTGCTTAGATACATTCTTTTCCCCTTTCTTGGTTAAAGCATGTGAAATTCTTTCAGCTTTGTAGATTTTGAAGTGCCTGGGATACTCATCTTAGTATCTTCCTTTAAAAACTGGCTGCCTGACCTTGCAGTATTTTCCAAATGGCTTTCAGATTTGGTTGCTACATCTTTCCAAAGGCTCTTAAAAAGTATGCTAAGAAATAAGGTGTTAGGCAAAAGTAATGTTAGAAGGAATATTTTTTAATAAAAACAACAACATCCAAAGAGATTTCAGTAAATAATAAAAAAATCTGTGAAATCATTTTACATTTTCAATACAGCATTCAGATTTACCTTCCCTATAAAATGCTTTTTTAAATTGTTCTGTGTTTCTGATTATTTGTTTTTGATTGTATGATAGTGAATACCACTAAACTCTACATTGCTTATATTGAAGTACAGAAGCAAGAAATTATTTTGCATGTTGAAATTGGTGTACAGATAGATAATGTCTGCTTTATTTAATTGTTGATAGTTTAAAGAGAGAAAAATCTTTCATTATCATTTTCTTGGTTACTATCTGTTCATATTATTAAAATTGAATTACTTATGGATTAAATTATTAATCATTTCCTGACTTTTTTTTTTAGCCAACTGCACCTATAATATGTGAGTTTTTGACGATGATGGCAGTGTGTCATACAGCAGTTCCAGAAAGAGAAGGTGATAAGATTGTATATCAAGCAGCATCTCCAGGTGAGGGTCAAATAACTGAGTGAACTTACAGTAAAATTTTAAAAATAGTAAAAACTATTTACTCAACAAGCAAATTTTATTTAAAATGTACTGTTTATTTTGAAGTATCTTCTGAAATTAAAAAAGAAAACATATCAAAAAAAAGTGTCAGCTAGAATCAGTTTTGTCTAAAAATATGAATGTAGACTTTTCTGATTTGCCTTAGAATATTTATACAGATGTCGTCTGGATTATATGAGGACAAAGGGTAATTAACCATATAGCATTCATAAGCTGTCATCAGATTGGTGAGGAAGTCCAAAGGAAGCGCTCAAATGCAAATAGAAATCAAACCAGGAGATAAACTGTCCTTGCTTGTGAACCTATTCTGTAACCATGGTAATTAGCACAGACTGTTTGTAATCAAAAATGAACAAGAAATTGTTTTAATAGGATAAAAGTAGAGATCAAGTCTACTAGAGACTGAGAAAAGATTATAGCACAAAAGGTCTAGTTGAAGCCTACCTTGGTTCATAGACAGCTTTTGAATTTGGGACACAACGCAGCAAGGCAAAATCTTTGAAATATGTGACGTGAAGCAGATATTCTTCAGTCTTCGTCATCCCTGTCTGCCCCAACTCCTACGTGGCTATCTATCTGGAAATTCTATCCTTCAAAAATTGAAAGACACAGATGGTGGTAGGGCCATAAATAAAGCTAACTGGGCCATGGCAGCATTTTTTTTTTTTTTTTTTTTTTTTTAGCAACGGTGAGCTAATTCTGTTCTGATGGTTTAAACCATTTGGAGAGAACCAATGCCCATTGGAGACTGGGTTCCCAAATGTAGCTACTGAAGTTATCTATTATTTACTGGAATGATTTATCACTCTTTACTTCTAAATCACAACTTAAATAAAAGGGAAAGTACGTTGTGCAGCTCCCTAGTGAATAAGGCACTTAGGAATTGTGAGATTTGTTCTCTAAACGATGTTTAGTCAGCATCCAAACATCTGAGTCCCTGAAGGTATGCTTAGGGGTAGAAAGAAGGCAGTATGTCTCGTTTTTCAGTGAAGCAGTGTCATTGCATCTACCGGAATGCATAATTTATTAGTTTGCAAGTTAAAACTTTGGAGAGTGTGTTCTCATCACTGTACTGAGAGATGTGCTCTTTTGGGGGCTTATTTTCTGTGAACTGTAAATTAATTTCATCACAGTTTTAACAGGAGAAACAAAGAGTACTTACCAGCATCGAGTCTGGTCTTAGAAATCTTTAAAGGAAAAAAGAAATTGAAAGCATCTATTAAATCATGGGGTAAGCTAACAGTTTTCTTGTACATCTTGTAAAATAAGTACTACTGATTGACTTGTTGCAGATGAAGGAGCATTGGTCAGAGCAGCCAGGCATCTTCATTTTGTATTCACTGGAAGGACACCTGACTCAGTAATCATAGAGTCTGTAAGTATTTTGGGGTACCATTATAATTTGCTGTATTTACTATTGCCATATTAAATAATTTCTGAATAACTGCATCATAGTACATATCTATTGAGATGTTGTTTGTTTATTTTTGATTGTTCTGCTGTAGTTTCTTTTGCATTAATTTCCAACTTTTTTTATTTTTCAGCTGGGACAAGAAGAGAGATATGAACTGCTAAATGTGCTGGAATTTACAAGGTAAGCAGCTTGTTGAGCACTTAATGTCTTTTTGTGAGAATACTTTATGAATTTACCTTATGGGTAAACATTTGCATTTTTGATACTTGTACAGGCAAAGTGTGCAGGCTTGGCTTTTATTTCTATAATGAAATATATAGTATGTGATCATACCATAGGTAAAATAGCGCACTTGATTAAGATCATGCTTCTGGTTTTCTTCCAAAATATTTCCAGAGGCATATATTTTTTGTCATCTCCTTTCTGTCTAATATTTTCCACTTTTGCTTTTGCTCAGTTTCAAAAACATGCTTGCGGAAAGTGATCATTGTTTGCCTTTCCTTGTCCTCTTATGTTTCCCTTGAGTTCACCTTGAGGATTCTAAAAGATCAAAAAATAAATAAAAATCCAAAGCAATAGAAAAGGGGCTGTAGATGGATAGGTTGTGTGAAATGAGAGAAGTAGTTGCCTGTAGTTCTAATAATAGTAATAATACTGTAATGATAATAATAGTAATAATAATGCAAAGTATAACAGAAGAATCAGCAGAGTGAAAAAAAAAAGCAACAGACTTGTTTATAGTTCTGAATGTATTTTAATGACTTCTTGCAATTAACATTAATGTTTTCTATATTGTAGAGGACATACTTGACATTTTTCAGACTTCCGCCATTGTTTCATTTTCCTGTAGGCACTTTTTTCACTTTTTGTTCTGGAAATTTAGCAAGCATGTTGCACATCTGCTTGTATATTGTTATTCTGACATTTGTGTAAGTTCATACTTTATTCATGGGGTAGCAGTAAAAGATTCCTATTTTGTTCCTATTTTTGCTCTTTATCTTGATTTCATAGATCTTAAAATTCTGTGTCAGTCTAAACCCATATTTTAAACAGTGATACTTCATGGAGAATGGAGAATTCCTTTTGAATCTTAGCCTTTGGAGGACTGAGCTTTTCAGTGGATACCAATCACCAAAACTTTACCATGCATTCTGTTTTTATAGCTGTTTTTGTTTATTCTAGGTTTAGCTTTGCTTGGAACTGACTTGTTGGAAGCACTAGAGGTCACCCTTGCTCCATAGCAGGAGAAATTCTGACTCAAAAACCTAACACCATATGTATGGGTAGCAGCATGTACCTTCAGAGCAGTAATCTGTAACAATTAAGACTCCTCCTGAGTTAAGAGTTTCCAGGTGTTCTAGGGTGTTTTTTTTCCCCAGAAGAAATGCAAACTAATTTCTTACTGCCTTCCAGTACAAACCAGATCAGACTCTTCAGCAAGAGCGCAACAGTGTCAATATTTGATAGAGTAGTCCTTCAGAGAAGTAAGTTACATAAGTAAAACTTGTAGGAATGCTTGGCAGAGTTGTATTTTATGGTACTCCGTTTTTGCAGTGATCAGAGGTGTGCCTGTGAAAACAAAAGTATACAATATGCTAATTATCCTTTGTAAGGCAGTAGCTTTCAGTCCAACTGGCTTGTGAGCATACTGAAAACGACTGATAATCCTAAAGCAGCAGGGAGTTATTCCTGAAATGTAGTGCTAATGTCTGTGGAGTAACTAGTGTCCTTATGAGTAGTACTCAGTTTCATTTGTCTCCAACAGATACCTTGCTCAGATGCCACAGCTGCTGTGGTACCCTAAGTTTAAGGAACTAAAGAGTTTTTTTAGACCCTGTTGTGACTCTGTGCTGTTCAGGGCTCCCCATGATGTCAGGAGAAGGAGTTGTGGAAGGAAATGCTGTGTGCATTCTCATATTCTGTCACCTGAAATTATAACAAATAGAAAAACTGCAGCTATCTCCTGGGAGCCAAAACCAAGTCAAAATCAAGTCCGTTGTGTCAGTTAAGGATCCAAAAGCGGAGAAAATCTTATGCTTACTGTTACCCCTGTGCTGAGTACATGCACTGTCTTTTCACCTGGGCTAGGTAGCATGAATTTCAGTATGTGATTCCTTGTTTCAGTAAGCATAAGCTATGGCCGTTATCAGTGTAGAAATTGCACATCAGTGCAAGAATGTGTCATTACGCACACAGTTCTACTGATGGAGGTTTTGATTGTATCTGTTTGGTTAGAGGAATGAATTGAATTTTAGCACCAGAATTAATTTCACTGATGACTATAGACCTAGTAATTGTATTTCAATATCTGGAGTATGCATCATCTATTGATTTAATGACTGATCTTCCTCTGCATCCCAGGAGCACATCTCCATATTCTAGCATAAGTCTTCTGTGGTAGTTATAGGGTAAAGCTCCTTGTCTAGAGAAAAACATTTTTGATGTAGAATACCACTGTAATTTGTCTGAAATGCATCAATAGCTTGACAAGTCTCAGACCCGATCAGTTTTATGAATAATGCACATTGCCTTGGCTGTTGTACTGTGCAGACAGAAGGCTGCCTTCTAGAGCATTTCAGATCTTATCTCCTCTCCATCACTGAAAGAGGGACAAAGTGTACTGGTCCTGTTCTGACTGAAGACTGATACTTGTAAATGTAGGGGGGGGGAAAAAAAAGTGGCTGACAGAAGAGGTACAAAAACCTTGGTAGCAATATTTGTTTTTTGTGTTTGTGTGGATAAACTCTGATGAAAATTTCATCTTAAACCGTAGATAGGCCTTGCAAAGTAGCAGAGGGCCCATCAAGACTGTTTCTGTCCCCTCACAATGATTCAGCTGAGCTGTAATCCCATGACAATTCCATAGGAATTACCAGCTATTGTCTCTCCTATGTGAAGAAAGTAAAACAAAAAAAATGGTATCGCATTGAGTTTCATTTAATAGCGCAATTTTATGGTTACTTATTTTACCACAAAACAGACATAAGACTATCACTGCAGTGAAAAGGCTCATAAAAAGTTAAAAGTTAGAAGTCCTTGACAGAAAGTCCTCTGATAAGCTTTATTGCAGTTTTGCTAAGAAGAATATATGTCAGTCAAGATTCAATGTCTGTCTTCACAGATCAAGTTTCAGAAAGTTACAGGAAAACATTGCTTATTCTCTGGTGCATCTTCAGTAGATTGATAGGCATGCAGCTGTATGCAGAACTTCAGGATTGCAATTTTCTTGTATTACAAGACAAGTAAAAAACTGCTTAGTTTTTAGCTATGAAGTGTGTGTGTGTTTGTATCTGTATAAACAGTAAATATATATACATACACATATATATACATATGTTTAAAAATAAATAAATAGATAGATGGATAGATAGATAGATAACAGGTTCCTCCTCTTTTCCTTAGCTGAACATTCAGGCTGATGTAATGAATTAAGGCAGCTATAAGCTAAACAATTATACCAGTAATCAATTGAATCTCAGGATTTTAAAGAAAGCTTAAGCAACATAATTGCAATTTAGATTATCTGAATTTCTCAATGGTTATCTTAGTGAATCCCTGACTGGACACTGTCTAAGGGTTTTATCTGAGATTTTTTAGATTAGAGATGAAATAGAGAAAGAGTTGCAGCAGTTAATGTCTTTTTATGCTGTCTTATGCAATAGTCACAGTAGAAATGTAATTAAATATTGCTGCTCAGATCTCTGCTTGAAGCAAAGTGCACACATAGGTGGAATAGGAAAATATTTTCTTGAAGATAATATTCAGGCAGTTACTTCACGAGTAATTTTAAAATTCTTTCCTTAACCTATCTCCATATATTCCACTTATGGGATGTTTTCCTTGGCAATCTGAACTTCAGAAACCATTCATACAATGCTATTTGATGATCTATAAATGGGATCCAGTTCCCAACAGGAACTGAACTTACAAAAGGACCATTTACTTCAATCTCTTTTGTGTATTTTACTGTGAGCTGGATGCATGACAAATTATTTTTGTTCCCTAAATAATTCCTGTGGAGATGTTAAAAAAAAAAAAAAAAAAAAAGGTTTGAAAGAATTATGGTATAAATACACATTTTGACTGGGTATGATATTGAATCTAAAGTAGGTTTGTTGGAGGCCTTCAAAGGGAAGACAGAAAGCAAAGATGACCATCTTGTCCATCCTTTCTTCCCATTCCTACCTTGACTTCAGTCATTAGGACTGAAAGAAAAAAAACATAGATCTCATTAACAACTGACAGTCAGAGAGTAGTTAACATGAGGCAAGGCACCTTCTAAATCTCAGCATGCTTAAAATAATGTGTGATGAATAGAACTCTGAAGCATTTGATGACAGTAACGCAGCACAGTATACTAGGGACTCTTCCTGTTTGGCTGGGAAGGAAGAAAATGCTGAAGTGGTCTTTATGATCTTGGTCACATATGCTTTATGCCATAAGATGCTTTTCTGCGATCAGTAGACAATATTAAGGTGACAGTAAAGGTTCTTAAATTCCTTTTTGCAGGAAAAAGACCTACAGAGAAGTGCACAGAAAGACTGCATTCATTCTAGTTATTAGACGGCGAAACCTTTTCCATCCCAGTCACCTGAAAACATCATTCAGAATAGCTTTGTTCCTTTTCTTTTGAATTATGTAACTTATATACCAATATTCGTAGATAAAATGTTGTTAAATATAAATATTTATGAACTACCCACTTACTGGGCATTTATTTCTGTTTCAGCTCTAGGAAGAGAATGTCAGTGATAGTTCGCACCCCAACAGGAAAGTTAAGACTCTACTGCAAAGGAGCTGTGAGTTTTACTATATTTTCACTTTATCAAAGAACATGCACTTACACGTACAAAAGCAAAAAGTTGTTAGAATGGTAGAATTTCTAAGCATTGAAAATGGTGAGGGATGGGAGAGGATGATGCCTTTTTCAGTTTACATGATTTTATTATGTAGTTGTTTAATGTGATGAACTAGTTTATTTTTTTCCTTACTAACTGCGTAAGAAGGTAAGAGAGACCTGTTCATTGTGTACTTCTGTTCTTTGTACTTTGACTAATACCTTTATACTTCCTATTAATTGTTTCTTTCTGTACTCCACGAAAATAGATGAAGGTATGGTTTCATATCATTTACTTGCTGGGGTTGTTGAGCGTGAATCAGTAGGTGGGAATAATAATCTAGTATAAACAACTAGATTCCTAGAACTGGGAATTTTAGCCTATCATCAGTGTTATGCCAGAAGTAAATCTTCCTGAAGATTAAGATCAGAAGATAGCCTAATCACACTTGCATATAGGAATGGCAGGGTTTCTCATTAGTTCTTGGTCCATATCTAAATTCATGTTTGATCGGGGGAGGAGGGATGGTGATGCACATCTAGTTCCTGAATGGTTTAAAAAGCTAAAGTTGATGGAATATAAATGTCCATTCTGCATCTTCTCAAGAGAAGACAAGAAGCTTTCGTTAGCATTCTGTGTATCAAGCTGGTTACAAAAGCCTACGAATGACAGTTATGCAAAACTAATTTTACATTTTGAGCTTAATATTAAAACAAAGACAGCATTTTAAAAGATCAAAATAATCCGCATGGCAAGACAAAAGAAGATACTGTACCTTTCAAAATGAAGGGAAATAACAGCAAAACATGTAGGAGAGAGAAATTCTGCTGTGATGTAGTTTTTAATTTTAGAGATTCAGAGGGTTTAGAGCGTCCTTTTTTCCTTCCACTGAAATAAATTTACTTCTATTCATTTATATATTTGTACTGAAGTAAACTAATACAGTACTGCATATTTTTCTGCCACTTTTTCCTGTGTTTTTATTGTCTACAAAACACATTTTTCTATTAAATTGTTTTGTGTTCATTTTATTTATGTTGTAGGATACTGTAATTTATGACCGCCTTGCTGAGAGTTCAAAATACAAAGAAATCACCTTAAAACATCTAGAGCAGTTTGCTACAGAAGGTGGGTGATACTATTCAATTTAAAACTAAATGCAAATGTGGTTACTGTTCAACTATTCAGTTTTGCAATTTTATGTTGCTGTAATGTTTTCTTCACATGAAGTTAGAAAATTACATTTTAGTAATGCCTCCCTTAAAAGATAATCTTCTGAAAAAGCTTCAGTAGTAAGTTTAAAAGAAAGAAAACAACACTTCAGACGCTTTTAAACAAAATATATTTTTCCGAAGAGCAGAAAACATATCGTACAATTTTTTGTCTTAGTGAATGGTTCATCTTTCGTGATCACTTTAATCTCCCTCACACAATGAATGCTGTAGCATAAGAAACAGCAGCCAAAGTGAATATACTTGCATATGACTAGCATAGTGTTTTTAAGGCAGCTTTACAATATATTTTTTCTGTCACCACTCACAATAAGAGGAATTGTAATCACTAGTTTTCCATATGCTACTTTTTAACAACCACTCTTTCAAAGCAGTTGCTCCATTAGGGCTCATGAAGTAGGAGTAGTAAGTAAAATATAAGAGACTATGAAATTAAGACTATTGATACAAACAGCCAATTATTAAGTTCCACAGCATAGACAAGCAGGAAAGCAAACTGTAGAAAGTTTTCTGTTTTGGTATTAGTTTTTCCATCAGTGCTCCTAGTTCTTTCTTTCACTAAGATATCAGAAGGAGGAGGAGAAGAGGGAGGGCATGAATTGTAGAGTTGTGCTGTGAAGTATCATAGTGTTTTCATTTATTTATGAGCTGGTAGAGAGTTATGGTAATCTGAAATTTGAAATTCTTTTTTTTTTTTTACCTCATCAGTTTTTTTAATACATTGTTAATGGAACATTAAAAGTATCTTCAATGTGTTTTAAGAAATAAGCTTATAGTTGAAAGCAAACTTTAAAATATTTTCTTTACCTAAAATGCTTTCCTTACCTTTTCATAACTGATGTCTGATCAAATGTAGTTACATCAGGAAAGATCCTTTTTCTGTTTGTTATGCTTATGACTTCTCTAATTGTTTCTGTTGTGGTTCGTGTAATTAAGCATTTTGATTAGTGTTGTAGTCACCATCTCTTGAGTTTGTTGGTGACAGCAGAAGCAAGCCAGAGATCTTTCTTTTGCTTGTTTTCCATATCAAGATCTCTACAGGAAACACTTGGTTAGCCTTAAACAATCTTAGAGAGTTTCAAACTTACAAAAAATTTCTTTCTTTAGAAGAATAAATTTCCTTCTTTGCAAGAAAGCTGAAAGCACAGCTAAAACCGAAGACATTTGACTGATAATACAACACGAAGCCTCAGATGCATACTTTGACCTTACAAATCTAGTTATGCGAGCTAAGTGTCAAGTTTGGGACAGTTTTTTAACAGTCAAACCATGACCCTTATTTGGTCATAAGGGTGTATATATATTTGGTTACAGAAAAGGTAAAAATATATCAATAACTGTTATCATGTGTGAACTAATATGAGAATTTAAATCCAATTCTTAACTACTGTTTTCATTAAATCAGTGATACAAATGATACCATTTTTCTTTGGCAGTCAGATTGGACTGAATGAAATAAAAATAAAAAGTGAAAAATCCTGCCCTTCTTTAAAACCAGTGCTCATATATATTAGTGTTAAGAAATTTGTTCAAATGTTTTTTTACACTTCTTTTAAAGAGGTGAAAAGATTTACTGTTCAGAAGTGAATTGCTAACCTTTCAAAAACACTAAATTTAATCTTAAAAACAAAAAAAAAGTACACCTCTCTCTGGAATCGATTAATGAAATTGGTATTTATTTTTGCATCAGATTTAAATTACAGCCAATGACGTTGCAAAGTTTCTCATGTGTATCCTTTCATGTAGCAGTACAGTATGTCCTTGGCATTTGCTGCATGCTCTTGGTGTGTTGTTCAAAAATGAAGTGGTTAGCATGGCTGGCATTTATATTTAAGCATTTATTAAGCTTGAGTGTTAATGCCTGCTTGGATAAATAGAGAAAGTGTATAATTTTCCTGTGTTGTTGTTCCAGTCTGTTAAGAAGCAGACTTAATGATATTCTGTTTTCCACTTTTTATTTGAAAGATTCCTTTAAATTAAAATGAAAAGAAACTTTTTTTTTAATTAAAATAGAAAAAAAAATGAAGCTCTGATTTAAAAGGAAAAATGTGTCAAGTGACATGTTTGCTGATATTTTATACATGCTGATTTCTTCTCTTTGTTTTATCATCTGCCTAAAATATTTTGAAAGAATCGTGGAAACTGTATTCCTATTAGTCATAATCCCCCCTCATGTCATTTCTCACTTCATTTTAATTTCTTTGAATCTTGCTAACATATTCTTATCAAACAAAGAACTAAAAAATCAACTGAATTTTTTGTTCTTTAGGTCTAGACGGTAAAAAGCTTTGTTCCTAATACTGCTCAATTATTAACATATTAGAATTACAAATGATTTATGTCCTGACGATATTATATTATTATGTTATGCCCAGCCTCTTGGATTATTTCAGAATTGCTGTTGGTGCCGATCTGTGCACAGCAGAAGCCTGTGAAAAAATAAATATTGTGTTTAGCCACCCCTAGTTAAGATGCTCTTCATCTCCTAGAGAATAGTGGGTAAATAACCAAGGACACTCCAATAGTCCTGCCTATCCCCCTCCTCAATCTCTCTGCCTGCAAATTGTGGCTTCAAGAGATTTCATTTGGCTAGAGCAATGCTCTTCTCCATATATAAAGAATTAATCCAACTTCATGTGCTAGAAACTTAAGAATCTCACGATATGTGAAAACAAACTGTTAGGACTTTGGCAACTGTCTCTCTAAATTGAATTTAAGTCTGTATTGTCAGAAAAGAGATTTATTTATTTTTATTTTAGAGTCTTAGATTCTCACTGTAGTGTTCAATCTAGGTTTATGGTGAAGGAAAAATTCTGTTATGAAGTATAACTAGTACATATATGTGTCTGTGTATATATATGTGTATATATTTATATAGTATTTACTAGATTAAGTTAAATCTCCAAACATTGCCTGTATACAAAGATTTTGTTTTAAGAATTTGGAAAGCTGGAATAATCTGAGATATGGGAAAATAAATCTGATGGGATTCGCAATTGGTTTCTAGATGGTAAATTTCTAACTTCAACTGATAACTTCATAAGGACATTTGGGAAGGGGTGAAGAAGTGGGAATTTGTAACATTGTGGTGATATATTTTAGCTTTCATTATAGAGTTACTGCTTCCCATCATAACAAAATTAAAGTTTATAATATTTTTGCTCAGAAGTATAATTCAATCTTACAGTTGTGATGTTCCTAAACATCTAATGTATATTATCTGTTCAGCAAGTGTAATTGGCTTCCTGTTTCTTCTACAGTTTAAGATAAGTTGAACGTTTTGCAAAATTTTCATTTTTTCCTGAAGTGTGACACCTGTATTAAATTCAGCTACCTTGGAAGAGTTACTCTCCTGCATAAATTTCTCTTTCTATCACATTTTATATTTTAGATACATGAAATAAACTTCTTCAAGACGTGCAGCAATACGTTGAAAATCAGACACAAGCAAACATAAAATACAGGAGAAAAAAGCTTTTAATAGTTACTCATTGTAGGCATATCAAGGAAGAAACTAAAAAAAATATTGAATCATACTATCTGCTTTCTCTTTAGGCTTAAGAACCCTGTGTTTTGCTGTAGCTGAGATTTCAGAAAGTGATTATCAAGAATGGTTAGATGTCTATCACCGGGCTTCTACAGCTATACAGAACAGAGCGCTCAAACTTGAGGAGAGCTATGAACTAATTGAAAAAGTATGTGCATTTCTCTAGGTTTTTGTTTTGGGGGGAAGTAGTTTGTTATGGTTTTTGTTTTTGATTTTTTTTCTAAATTTACATGTACCATGAAATCTGAGTCACTGAGATATAATGCTTTGACAGAAAAAGCTTTAGGAGTATACTGACAGATATATCACGTAGTCCTAGCAGTTGAGATGATTGAAATGAAGGAAAGATTAATTTGACAAAGTTTTTGCAGCAAGTAACTTGCTTCACAGAAAGTACTGATTTTGCATTGAGCTACTGTTAATTTTTTTTTCAGGGTTGCTGTTTTGTGGAATAAAGTGGTTAACAGAGAAATAACATCTGCTTTGTTATATAATGATCATACAGAAAAGTTAAGATTAGAAGATCATCTAATCATAACCCACTGTTTAAAACAGGGCTAATTCTAAAGCTAGACCAGGTTATCTAGCACTTTAATGAAATTCTGAGTGTCTCCAAGGAGGGAGTCTTCCCAGCTACAGTAGGCAATTTTTTAGTGCTGAACTGTTTTTCTTCTCCTTTTCATGAATTTATATTTCTTTTGTTGCAGAAAGTGACTATTGACACTTGTTCTTTCACTGTTTACATCACAGAGGAAGATGGCTTCTCTGTAAGCCCTCTTCAGTTAGCAGAAGACAGAATTGGAATCACCCTGTTAGCTTTACTTTTGTGTCCCTGCACTGGGACAGCTTTTGCTGAACAAAGTATTCACCTATAATTGGGTGAAGTTGTAGTGTTCGTGCTATACAGTTGGCAGTTTATCACAACACATAGATATTTAACTTAAAGTTCATAAGAATATACTTGAAGAACGTTATTAGTGATTACCTAATCTGATTCATGAATTTTAACAACATTAATCTTTTCATAAACATGAAAAGTTAAACAAAAGACACTAAAAGATTAAAACTGAATTTAAACTGGAAAAACTTTGTGTACCAAATATTTTATATCCACAGAATCTTCAGCTACTTGGAGCAACAGCAATTGAAGATAAACTACAAGACAAAGTGCCTGAGACCATAGAGACACTCATGAAAGCCGACATAAAAATTTGGATACTTACTGGGGACAAACAAGAGACTGCCATTAACATCGGTATTATATATGCTTTTACTTGATGACTTTGTTGATAGATTTAGAAATTTTAGAAGTTGCTGGAGTAAAACTGCTTTCAGAATAGAAAGGTATCTTGTAAAAATAATGCTATTATATGGGTTTCCAGAATTTAAATACTATTTTATTTTTTGGTCTCTGGTAGGGAGAGAGTGGGGAATGGTAGATTCTTCCACAATTACAACAGTAACAGCAAGAAAAACTCATATTATCCTAGAGAGGAGTTAAAAATGGGCATTTGTGCTTTTTGTAGCATCTAAAATAATGAAGAATAAATGGTTTGGGTTTTTTGGACAATGAGAGGGGAATAATATTAAGAAAATGTATTTTTAGTTTCCTTCCTATGTTTCTTCTTCTTTCAAGGAAAGCTGGTAGTGACCATGATCTTAACTAAAGTAAAGCATATAGTTAGTTCATTAAAGAACTATAATCTTTACCACCAATCAGAAGTTTCCTTTTGTAGTTTCCTTTTATTTTAAATGGGGGTAAAAGGAAATCATGAATTAACTAAGTTAAACAGGGATAAATCTGTATTTTTAAATATTAATACAGGAAAGCTGCATTTAAGACCTAATACTCTTTGCAGGTGAGCATATCAGCATTTCAGTAATAAGCAGCCTAAGTGTGCCCTAAAATGTAATTTTGATTATATGGTTTCTTTTTAGTATTATTATCTTTAATCTTAAATAACTTTATATGTGCCCGTGATACAGTCAGTTTGTGGTTATTTTCATTTGTTTTTCAAACAAATTTTTCAATGTTTTCAAACAAACCTTTCAGGTTTTAGGAAATCCATTTTGTACCAATATTGTTATTTTTTTTATGAATAATAGCATATATTTATTTGTCTGGGCCTGCATCATTACTAGCTCATAGCACAAATTCTGCTTAAAGCATCAAAGATAACAGAAAAGAATGGGAATGCAGCTTGCATTCCAAGGATTTCCAAAGTTAAGGGAGATCTATTTGCTGTTTTCAACTACCTGAAAGGAATTTACAGAAAATATGTGCTTTAGTCAGAGGTGCTCAGCACAAGGACAAGAAACAACAGTCACAAACTGCAACAAGGAAAGTTCTGACCATTCTGGTGTACTACCTGTATGTCTAATTCTTATAGAATGTAAAGTATTTTTTTTTTACCAGTCATTTCAGATGGGGCAGTCTTCTGTCCCCTACAGAAGAAAAATAAATAAATAAAGGAAAAAACGCTTTGTTACATTTTAATGGACTTAGTGAAACAAATTGTTGAAAACAAAATGTTTTTAACAGGTCACTCCTGTAAACTTTTGAGAAAGAACATGGGACTAATTGTTATAAATGAAGGCTCGCTTGACGTAAGTAAAACATGAAGTTTTCAGTTAATGAAACATTGTGGGTTTTTTTACTGCTTAAAATATCAAGATATCATGTTTGAAGTGGTTTGAAAAATAACTTGGAGCATTCATTTATCTGGACAAATACAGAAAATTCTGCTAAACCACTGGGGGGGAGGACTCCTTTTGTTTGTTTGTTCAGGGCAGGGAGGGGGTGTTTTGTTTTTTAGTCTTCTCAGTTTTGGATTGCTCAACTGGAAGACAGCACGGTCTCTGTTACAAAATGTTGATGAATAACTGCAAAACTTGGCTATGACTGCCAGAAACAAAGTGTATCTAATAAACAAACAGACTTCAGAATGATTACCAAGCTAATTCCATATAGTGTAATGACTCTATCCATCCAGGCACAAAGCTAGGTGCTTGTAGTAGTACCCAAACAAACTAATTCTGAGTTTATTTCTAATGCTGGTCTTTACATACCTAGTATCTGGCAAAAAGTACTTGTGTAGTTTAACAGCTGGAATTGTAATCAGATCTTGAAGTACAGGTAAGGGTTAAAACCACCAACAGCGCTTCACAGAGAAGAGATTCTTTCGATAAGGTAAGAATGCAAGATTAAGTGAAAAATCCCATGAGAAGGAGGGGGAAACATAATTCTTGTTATTACCTCTAAGGGAGCATTAAATGAGCTTAAAAGTGGAAGAATTCCCTCATCAGGAAAAATTACTGTCGAAAAGGCTTCAGGAAAAACCATTATACTAAGCTTACCTTACTCTATGTTATTTGGGTTGCTTAAGACTGGACTTAGGGAAAGAAAGGAAGAGAAAAGTGAAAGGGAAGTATGGGAATCAGCAAGAGGGGAATGCCTTAACTGGAGCATTCAGTGCTGGCATGTAAAAGTAGGCTATAACATGACTTAAAAATACTTTCTCCTTTTTTTAATTAATAAGTATTTATTTAAATATTTTGAGCAACTTAAAATAACGTTTTCAACTTTGCAAAGTTTTCAAACTTTGTGATTTGTGAACTTAATCACAATAACTTTATTTTAAATATGACCTATTTTAAGCAATATATTTTTCCTGATAAAAATTGAAAATAAAACCCCAAACACAGAACAGGCAGCAGCTATTCATTAATGTTTGGAACCAGTCTGATACAGTAAGCAACTTTTGACACTAATAGCTTGTGAGAGAGGCGATTTTCTTCTTTTCTTAGTTTACTTATTTGAATAGCTTATGAAGGGTTGTGATCACCGATTGTTGGTATGAAAAAAATAAAAACTTTTTGATTCAAACCCTTAATTTTTGAGTTTTTCAATCCTCAACCAATCTGTAAGAATTAATAATACATAGACTAATGGATTTCAGAACTATTGCAATACTTAATCAATGGATTTGAAATACAAAGAATTGACTATTTTGTATGGCTTCATATGTCATGAAATAAAGTGAGGTGGTTTTATTTAACTTCTAAAAGGAGTCCAATAAAAACTCAGAAACCAAGCATTGCACGTTAACTATTTCTAGTGTGATGACTAAAAAATGTGAATGAATATACTTTAAGCGATGTATTTTTAAAATGTATATTTTTTTTTATTCTTAAACTGTATTATCTAATATGATAATGGTACTCAAACTGAATTTGAATACTGAATAATGGTATTCAAACTGAAATATCTAGATTGTGTAGAGATCAAGAGTTCCTTTCTCTACATGCATGAAGTAAGTTCCCATTACATGGGAATGAGAGATGTCATGGCAACTGAAATTGCATTTGCAAACTGGTCACTTGCAAATCCATCTGTGCCGAAGATATACGTCATGTTTTTTCAGGAATAAGTAAATGTGGTAATCAGTTTCAGGGCAAGAGGTGAGGTTTATTTAAAATAATAATAATAATAATAATAAATGTGTGCCAATATTTTAACAAGTGGCTGTGTTAAAAGCTTTCTTCCTTGTTTGATGGTGTATGTTTCACCATTTGGTTAATATATACCTTGTCTCCTACCTGTGGGTTTTTCCTTGCTTGTATGGTTGTGATTGGATGTCAGTCTCTATTTTTAGTGTGACTGGTTGAGTCAAAATTTGCCTTGAAATCTCTGTGGGAGCAAAGTGGGCCTCCGAAGATGGTGAGAGAGGTGCTGTGATCACAGAGCCTTCAGTCAATGCAGCTGTAAGGGTGGATGCAATTTCTATTTCTTTT
The DNA here is from genome assembly GCF_964211835.1 of Anser anser. Taxonomy (NCBI): domain Eukaryota; kingdom Metazoa; phylum Chordata; class Aves; order Anseriformes; family Anatidae; genus Anser; species Anser anser. The sequence continues at coordinate 53,525,587 of NC_139724.1, forward strand.
CTGCATGCCAAAACAGCTGGCAAGAGGCCATAATAATTAGTTGTAATATTATCTTTTAAGGGATATTGGCCAAAACTTTGGCTTTTTAGCAGCTTAGATCGTTCATACTGAGACTCTGCCCTACCGTGCAGTGGAACTGTGCTTCCTTGAGGGCTGCTGGACAACCCAGTTCCCTCAGTACAGGAGGAACTAAGCAGCCATGAAACCTTAGAGAACAAATGGTATCATGTTGTAAGAATCTTGGACTGCCCAGAACTTCCCTGCCCCACAGTGTAGTGGGACCTGTGTGGTTACAACCTTAGAGAACTGTTTTATGGCATTGCAGTGATACTGGATTCTTCTTGCCTTTGCTGTTATAGTTATAGCACAATATCTCTTTTATACCAGTGGTGTTTTCTAAAAAGGAGCTAGCTCAATGCTGATCCTTCAGGGACAGGCAGTGTCCCCTGTCCCTAAGACATGTAAAACAGTTAACAGAACAAATGTATCCTCAGTTTGGTCATTATTACAACCTTAGCATGCAAAACACAGGAAATCAGAGTTTAAAAAAAAGTTTGTTTAGTTTTGTCCCAGCTCCATGAACTGTCTCCAAAAAATATGCTGTAGAAAGAGATCTTTGTATGAAGAAATACCCTTATTTATGGAATTAAAAGAAAAATAAGTTCACCCACCCACCCATTTTAGCATCCCTTAGGTGAAGTAGAACTGGAATCACTTCCAGAAAACATTTAAATATTTCTATTTTTTTGCAACATTATTTGTATTGAGACTCCGCTCCCAGGAACATCATCTTAGCTTCACAAACAAAATGTGATTTTGGTAGTAAGTTCTTACATAAAAGAACACTGGAATTGATTTTTGCCTCCACATTAACTTCTTGGGCTGCTAAATGTCAGTATAGTACTGTTAGTCATGGACAGAAAACATAGTTTTATTCTTTCAGTTGTGAGCTTCAAACTGAAACTAGAAAATAGTTTGATTGCCATTCAGTTTCACTGAGAAACACTTGATAGGAATGGTGTAGAAGTAAATGAGGGATATTCTGGTAATGCTTTTAATTGAAGGCACTGGATTTCAGCATAGAGCTGACATAGAGCATAGAACCCGCAAAGGAATTTTACAGCTGGGGTAAGTAACTTGTAGTGTCAGAAGTGTGTTTTTTTTGGGGGGGTGGGGGGGTGGGTGTTTAACCTGTGGCATGCCTGGAAATACCTGACATCATGTCTGTTTGTGATTAAAAAATAAATTAAGGGCAATTTAAACAGGAGAGTTTATACTGAATGTATGATGGAGAAACAATAGATGAGAAGAATATTACCGGTACAGGCTATTGTGTTGTTTAAATGTTGTCAGAAGCTAAGTAATCCCTGAAGATAAGGAAAAATTGATATTTTTTGTACATTGCAATATTTCTTAATAAAAGAAGACACTCCGCAAAATAGTTACAGAAGTTGTCCATTTTTAAGATGTTTTGAAGTGTTACTAAAAAAAAAAAAAGTGGCACAGTGGCACCTCCTTTACCTTGAAGTTTCTACAGAGGGGAAGACAGGAAACTTGAAGTGCAGAATTTCCCATCAGCCTTATCTTCTTTTAGATAAACCTTTAGATAAATCTTTAGAAGGCCAGTAGAAGCCAATTAGGCCAAAACCATAGACAACAGCATGTCCAGATTATGGGAGTAAGTTGGGTGGGAAAACAGTATCATAAGTTTCATATCAGGGTGTTTGAGATTTGTAATTCTCCTTGATGTTTTCCTTTTAGATGGCTACACCAAATTCTATTTACATATGCCTGATATCACAGGAGTAGCACAATTTTTTGGTTGTTATATTGTTGTCATAGGATGTGACGGTTTGTTAGATTGAATTTTTTATAAGCATAAATTTTGATCTTTCTTGAAGAAAATCTTGTAGCTCTATGAAGGCCATTCATTGTAAAACATATGACAAGCATTTTTTTTTCTTCATGAAAACTCCATGTCACTCTGTGGTAGACCTGTATTGTAATTAACCAGACCTACCCAAAGCAGCCTAAATACAAAATACTGCTGCATAAGTACAGATGAATAATGAATATAATCTGAAATTCTTAGTACTGCCTTACAGAACAGTGACATGAGCAAATGTGAATCAAAATTCCTTTAGCAATTGAAAAAATGCAAAATATGATGTGTAGTTGATGCTGCCTTACCTTAAAATGTAAATTTAATCTGATAGCTAGAGCTTTTGGTTATAATGCATGTAATTGTATTGTGAACCATCTTTGAAATTTTCTTTACTTTTTTTCAAAATGTTTAGGACCTTTTTTTTTATAATTGTGAACAAAATTTTTTTCTTGCAGTATCTATGTATGTGAGTTTTCCTTTCCATAGAAATAAAGAAGACGTATTTTAGTAATATCTTTTTGCAATCATTTATGCAACTATTATTGCCATTCAAAGGGCATTAGAAGTTCCACAGCAATTTAGATATTTTTGGCAGGGTGAGAGCAATCCTACATACCTTTTGTACTGTGGTTTCTAATGGCACAACTGCTGCAAATTTGCAAATTGTTTTTTAATGGATACCATCTATTTGATAGCATTATCAAAAGAAAATTTCCTCAAGTGTATGCCAGTGTTTCTGATTGCTGAAGGAATTATTAGACCTACAAATAGTAGGAATTAAAAATAATCAACACATTTTTTGTGCAATAGGGAACAAGAGAGACGCTTAGCCATCATTGCAGTACTCTTGGAGATGCTTTAAGGAAGGAAAATGATTTTGCTCTCATCATTGACGGTAAATCTCTGAAATATGCTTTGACATTTGGAGTGAGACAGTATTTCCTGGATTTGGCTTTGTCATGCAAAGCGGTTATTTGTTGCAGGTAAGGTTGACGTTATTCTTTCTCTACAATATTTTTATTGACAAATAATAATTAAAAAACTGTTTCTGTGTCAGAGCAAATATTTATATCCATGTCTTCTAACTATGGAATAAAAAAACATAGTTGCTAACATTCTCAAATACAATCATTCAAGCAAAATATTTCTGTAGTGAAGCCTGAAACAGGAGTATACCTGCCAAACCAAGTTACTGACGTTGCATATATGCAGGAAAATCATGTTATCCATAAAGAATAGTCTCAGCAAGATTAAGACACTGATCTTAACCTTAAATTGTTACTGCAGTTAACTGCAGGTTTCAGTACATCTGGTTTCTTTTGTAGAGTTTTCTCCATAGGCAAGATTTTATAACCCTGCCTTTTCTCTAAGTCACAGATTACACTGTACAGAAAGTGCACAGAAATGTTAAAGGTACTATGCTGAGTGATTTGTATTTCCTGAAGTTGATGGAAACACCTTTTTATTATTACTACTATTATTCCTAATTGTTTTGGAGTTCTTGTAATGCAATCACGCATTTAATCTTTTCCTGTAAACATCAGCTATTGGAGCTCTTGGCTTACCTTAACAAGGGAACTTTTTTGCAATTAAAGAGAAATACATACATTTTTCAAACATAAACAATATAAAAGCAGTTTGGCTTGCCTTTTAACATTCTTGTATTTATATTAAGGAAGGACTGTATAATTGATAGCTTGTGTGTTTTGGGGCCTACTTGCATTTTTACGGCTTTAAACACAAAAACCACAAACATCTCCTGAGTAGTACATCACCTCTTCTACATTCGAATGACTGAACTAAAAGGGAAGTTGGGTGATTAGTAGCTAGATAAATAAGAACTGCTCCTGTTGACTTTCAAAGAACTTGGCTTAGCCCAAGCGATTTATCTGTCAGCAGAAGCGAGGACTTTTCTTTACAAGATCATTGGCAACACAGATAGGATATCTTTATTAGAAATGCAATAAAAAAATCCAGAACTGTGGAAATAGCTGTTATTTTCATCAGTGTCTGAGGTAACTATTACAAGGATAGCCAGTTAATGTTCTCAGAACATTTTTCACTATTTTAACCTCTGTAGTAGTATGGAAAAAGCTGGTGGGTATATTAAAACACGAGTAGTAAATTCAGAAACAAAGTATTCAGGCTTGTCTACAATCCCAATATCCTGCTGTTTCTCAATATAAAAGTGCCATAAATGTGAGTTTTCAGAGTTAATGTATTTCTGGAAGTTTTAGAGATGTCTGTGTGTTGGTTACATGCAGTTCCATTTTGTTTTATGTAGGGTACTCTGATTATAATTGCTTTAGAAAAAGAATCTATGGAAAAGGAAGTCTGGATTTTGTACAAGAACAAAGTAATTCTTGGAATTCAGCATCACTTCTTCCAAAATTCAGATCTTCCTTCAATAAATTAAGCTTCTTGCCTATTATCTACCTATTTTATTATCTATCTGAAGGAAGAGGCGTGGAGTGCGCAAATGCAAAAACTGTTGTAAATATACCTTAGTAGGCTGTCTTTTGATTAATAAGTAAGTAGAAGGTGCTTGTGTTCAGGTACAGAGTTTAATGATATTCATTAAAATAAAACTTTCATCTCAAAATGGGTATGTTCAAAGTAGAGCTATTTTTCTGCCTTGCAAAAGGAAAAGTAAATGGGTTTATAGCATCCAAAGAAATACCTGGATCATATGATCTTCCTATACTTTCTGTCAAGTAGTGTGTTCTGCTTGTGACTTTTTAGGTTTTTTTTTTTTATTTTTAAGCCTTAGCTTTGTAGCCAAGCTCCCAGATGAAACACTTCTTCAAACTAAGGTCTTACACTGATCACAGTTTATTCTGTGTATAAACATGCTTCTGATGGCAATGACGGAAAGTTGGAGTTTTGTACTTGTTTTGTTGTTTCCAGTTTTGCTCATTATAACAAATAACAAGCAGTAGATGGGTGTAGAACTGCTATGTCAACACTGTTCCTTTTTCTTCTTTCCTCGATTTGAAACTATCTTTCGTGCTGTTTGAAGAGACATTATTGTTGTTTTGAACTATGAAACCATTCTAGTGTATTTTGTATGTGTAGTTGCCCTTTATTGCTAACTTTTCTGTGATAAAACAACAAAAGGAAGGTCTCTGTTCTAGTAGCATTTTCCTTACCCCTTCTGTATTTCCATAATACATTTAGATCATCTGGTTTCAATGCATGTCTAGGTATATGCTCTGACATACTTTGTGGTTGTTTAAAAATTGGCTGCAGGTTTCAAACTAAAATATTTGCTTGTAGCACTCACTGTTCTAGTATGTGCATTTTTAATATCACGTTTCACAAAAATCAAAGTTCTATCAAAATATTTTTTTCTGTTCATGCTCCATCTTCCATAAATAAAATTGCTTTTCCTTGTTTCTGAGCATGAAAACAAAAAACTTTTTTTCTGAAAACAAAAATCATTTTAAGTTAATGTAAATCCCTTAAATATGTCATCCTGACTAAATGAAAGCATAGGCCTCTTTTCCATCCATGTAAAAGCACTGAAAATTTTCAGCAGTCGGTTTTAAAAGTACAAATTACATCACTTTCTTTGAAGTTTTCAGACTGTGTTCACTTGTTCAGAGGCATTTATTACCAATGAATTCTTAGTAAGAGTAGCCATAACATAGATGAAGCTGACAAATACTCAGTAGACATTTCACTTCAAAAAACTGCGTATGTTATTAATTCCAAGCAGATGTTTGGCTTAAAGACTTAGACAAACTAAATTCCAACTCTGTATTGGCTTCTGACTAATGTGTGCAACAAGAACGTTGAATTGATTATTCTGTAGTAAAAATGTACAGCTAAGAGTAAACAAATTGAATGGAAGGTATTTTTTTATTGGTTTCATAAATTCAGGTGTATCCAGTGAACACTTTTGCTTTCACCTGGCAATGAAAGTGCCATCCTCCAGCTGCCTCTGTAATGTTTTCTGAAAGGGAAATAAGCCGCTGTTCCTGGAAAGTTGAAAAGATTAAAAAGTTCTCAGTTAAGGAATCTTCTGCAGCTGGATAGGGCTGGTCTTGAGACTCATCAGCAGTGTTCAAATAAAATTAAAAAAAAAATTCTTAGAAATACCTCTTGATATGCTTAGACCATAAGAATTCTTTTGAGGGATTGTTGTCCAGAAGCTTTCATCCCAAATTCACCACAAGTTTGTACACCTCCCAAGTACCCTTCTCAAAAATCTAATAGCATGTGTTATATAAGCTGATGATTAAAGTAACTAAATAGCTACCTTCCATGCAAAGTCTGTATTATTTTTCATGTTTTATTTTATTTTTTTACAATTAAATTTTATGCAACCTTTTTCTGACTTGTTGCACTTAAAGATTAAGAAATTTTACTTAATTAGCACAGAATAGGAATTGGGTTTCTTTTCAGCTGATGGGGCATCACCCACATTGACCTGTGAAAAGCTGTTCTCTGATACTTGGAGAGGAGAACTAGAATTGCTACAAGGACGTTACTGAAACCCAGTGAGGATTAGAATACTGTATGTGAGCAAAGGGAAGCATAGACACACTTGTCATTTGTTCCTCATCTGACATTTGTCCTGTCATCTGACATCTCTCTTTTAAAAATCTTATTATTTATTTATAAAATAAATATTTTAACAGAGGAAGGTAAAAATCATAAAAGTTAAATATGAAACAATCTACAGTTACGCAAAGTTAATACTGTTAGTGGCAATGTTGGGGTTTCTTCCAGTACTGCATTTTAGGGGCCCATTGCTGTTTGATTTGTATATTTCTAGTCCTATTAATGTATTGCTTCCACAAATTCAAGGTTTCTGTGAATTTTTTAGGAAATATGCTTTTAGCATATAGCCTAAAGGCCACCAACAAGATGATGTCAGTGACTGGGATGTTAGTTAACCTGTTTTTATTGCCTTTTTAAGGAATAATGTATGTTTTGCAAGTGCATTCATTTGAACGTTCTGTGTTATTTTTTTTTCCCTGTTATACCTTAGGGTATCTCCACTTCAAAAATCTGAAGTTGTAGAAATGGTCAAAAAACAAGTTAAGGTAGTAACTCTAGCAATTGGTGATGGAGCAAATGATGTTAGTATGATACAAACAGCACATGTTGGTGTTGGTATTAGTGGAAATGAAGGTCTACAGGCTGCTAATTCTTCAGACTACTCAATTGCTCAGGTAAGTCATTACACTGTAAAATGTAAAAGTAAAGTTTAATAGCAAACTTATAATAAAAGTAAAAAATAGTAACAGTAAAGTTTAATATTGGATTAATATCAGTCTATACATGTTCTAAATGTATGTTTGTTTCCCATTTTTTGCAGTTCAAGTATTTGAAGAACTTGTTGTTGGTTCACGGTGCCTGGAATTATAACAGAGTAGCTAAATGCATCTTGTATTGTTTCTACAAGAACATAGTCCTTTATATCATTGAGGTAATTTTACAGTATAGTAAATTTTACTTTATAAAATTGTTATTTTGAGCTTCCGATTATTCTATATGATTTTTAAGAAGCATTTAAATGTCAGTAAACACTAATACTGAATCTTCAATAAGCTGATGAATATTAGAATGATTATTTTTTACTTTAAAAAATCCCAGCAGTAGTCTTATTGCTAAGTACTAAATATGTAGTATTATATTTGTACTGCATCATACTTATTAAAAATCTGTACCTCTCATATCATTTCAGTACCTAAGCAGCCTTAAATTTACCAAGAGGTTTGTACACTTAAGCTCTTTATAAAGCAGATGTCATTAACTGTCTAATTTGCAAACTGAAGACCTTTTTCAGGTCACCGTTGAACTTCACGATGCTGTTCAGAACAATCTTTAGGGTTTTTATATACATGCTTAATTACACAGAGGCATACTTTTTACTTGTTGTTGTGGTAACCATGCCTCTTTAGACTCTATTTTATGAAGTGAATACTTTCCTTAAAGTAGCTGGCCTAGTTTTCTCACCTGAGATTTTAAGCAGAGTGGGATCTTGAGAAAAATACAGTAGTATGAGAGGACTGTGCTGTGACAAATGTGCACCTATTGGTTTGTATAGTTAAGACAGCATGTACAGCTGTAGTTTTCATGACCATGTTGCAACCTTACAATTTTCAACATACCTTTTAACAGTTTTTTTAAATGTTTTTCCTCCTTCATTTACTGTTCTTCTTCCTTTCAACAGTCTCTTCCTTTCTTCTTCCTTGCTTTCTTATAACCAAATATGTCTAATAATAATATTTATATTTGATTCAAACTTTAAATTAACAATGATACTATGGGTTAAAAATGCAAAACTATTTCTCTTAGACACGATCTAAACATTAGGTTAATATTTTTGATTTTGATATTTATGTTGGTGATCCTATACTGTTGCAATATCTGAAAATACTTACAACTTTGTATTTTATTATAGTTATAAATATAAAAAATACATTCTGTGTAAGTGTAACCAGAAAGTATGCATTTTTCTTAACATATTTTTAAATTTTTCTAAATTTTCCGTTTCCTCTTTATGTTATTAATGTAAATAAATTTCAATGCAAGTAGCAACAAGTTTATTGACTCTTTAGAAAAACTTAAAAATATCTAATTAAATGATCTTACTTTTAAAAGTACTCATTAGCAGTAGCTCTTATCTCAATACTTAATTTTTTTTTAAATTGTTCAACATTTTAGTCAAAGCACTATTAATGTATACTTTGAGTTTACAGAAAAACTTATGAAGCTGGGAGTTAGAAAATATTCCTTGTTTTTCTTAATTTGTCTAAATGTCATTGTCACCTGCAAACATATTTAAATTTATAACTTAAAGAAAATATAAATATCCCACCACTTGTATTCTTTCTGATAAACTTAAATGCAAGGTACAGGCATCATAGAGGAAAAATACAAAATAATAGAAAAAGTAGTCTCTACCTGCTGAACAGATGGAAGGGCAAAGAGATCATTTTTATGCGGATTATGACCCTTTATATATAATATACACCCTTTCTGGAAGACAAGAAGACTTCTACTTCAATTCCTACGTACCCAACATTTGTCAGCTCAAAATCTTTCACAGATGTTAATAGCTCATGTCAATACTGTGAATGAATGGGCAGAAATTCATCATTGAATGTCTTTGGAAGGGACAACTGCCAGTCTTGAATCTCGCTTTTCAGTTTTTTGTACAGATCAGGCGTGGGAGCAGAGAGCTCAATGAGTATTTGTAAGCTGCTGCTTAATATGCAGAAATGCTACATCAGGAAAACGTCTGTGGAGCTTTTGTGACCACACCTCTTCTGTCTTGGATTTTAGAAAATAATACTCTGAAAGGCATGTCTGGAAGTTTTTGTTTGTTTAAAATTTCTTTTTATTAGCTGACAATAATTAATAATACCTACCATTACTTAATGTGTGTGTGTTATATTTTTTAATGTCTGCTCAGTGTTAATCAAATGAGTAACATAATAGATTCCATGTAATCTAAAATGCAGCCTTTTTCCTAGGCAATTATGGGATGATATGAAATAAGTGCCATTAGTTTCTTGGTTTAGAAAATACTAAGGGTTTAAAGTAGTACTTCATGCACACTGATTAGTGTTTATCAACATTTAAACTCCTATTGATAAGAAACTAGAAGCGGTCAGTAATAACTTTTCTTCCACTCTGTTATGATTCAATAGATAATTAAATATGTACCTCATCTTTAGTGTAGGAGTAGTCCCCATAACATTAGAAGTTATACACTGAATGCAGACGTTATGTATGTATACAGACTGCAGTGTTTGTGCCCCCCTTCTTGTATTACATGGTTTGAAAACTTAGCAATGTAAAGACCTGCATCAAGGTCCATCTCATTTTGCATAGCCTATAAAGCTAAGTCCTTCATTTCCAAAGAAGTTCTGTACCACTGAACTACAAAATGATCTGAACTTCTTCCCAACTTACAGTCTAAATTGCTTCTCAGAGACACCCATCTTCTTTCCTTCTGTTGCAGGGGTGCTTGATTAGTAATTTGAGCAGTTTGCTTAGGGCATGCGCCCTAGGTATCTGCATCTGCCCCCAAATTACCATGATGTACAATATGTCATATTTTGCCTGTACAGCTGCCTTCATTCTCCATCATAATCAGGATGAAACACACTTGTCCATAATTAAATTTCCAACTGTGAACCAAGAAACTGTTTTTTGTCACTATTAATACTGTACTCATCTCTGTAGAGTTTGTCATGTAAGGTTAAGGGTGGTGTTTGCTAGGGTCAAAGGTTCAGAAGTTAGGGTAAGTATCTGACTTACTTTCCTCCCCTCTTACAGTTTGAGATGAGGGCTGTACTTACCATTGCTTCTACTTCCCCTTAACCTCTACCCTGTACGGAGCTGCTAATTGTTTTGGAGCCATAGCTATTCTTAACATGAATATTCAAATACTGTCTTGTAAACAGAAGCAAATCCATGTTTCTTCTTAGATATTTAAAATACTCTCTCTTATAGCAGTCTATCTGGTATTCCACTAAATAGTAGGGTTTCTACTAGAGGGCACTGATTTTTAGCTACATTTGAAGGGTTCTCTACCCATTTTGTTGATAGATTCAGCATGAACTTTAGAACCCAAACTTCATTTCTTCCTGGACTGTATCTGGAATTCTGACCAAGAGTTGTGCCAGTTCCTTATTACACTGAAAGTTTTAACTGAAATGCCTGTAACTTATGTGCTTTCTTTGGAAGAAAGTAAATGCTAAGCTTTCAGGAAGCTAATGTTATTCGTTACAGGATTTCTTTACAACTCTACAGTAAAACTGCAGTTTTCAGAGTTCTAATAGCTTGAAAAATTTAACTTAAATTATGTACAAAATAAAACTGAAAGCAACAGGTTATTTGAGGAATGAAGTGCTACCTAACATTTCAAAGAGCCTTGTTAGCAACTTAATATATGGCATTTCATGGTAAATTAAAATACTTGTATTTCTTTAAAACTGTCACTTAGCATCACTTACATTTAGTAATAGAGAATATGTGGAATAGATTCACTATATGTACTTAGGCCTAGCAAAATCACAACAGAAAGTTAATGGTTTTTTTTTCTTTGTTTTTGTTTTACAAATACTCCTTGGTTATGACAGCTCAAATATATGTCTACTTGTTTTATTTTATTTCTAGTGTTGTACTTCTGTTAAACTGCCTGAAATTACCAGCAAAGAGGTGTATATGTTTATGCCTGGTTACTGAGTCATGTATTCTTTATTAATACAGTCCTTTTCCATCACCTAAACCCTTTCAAATTAAGAATCTTAAAAAGGAGTAAATCATGTAATGGTGTCTGTCCTTCATTCCCCTCTCAAGAGCCATCTTCCTATTTGGGAGTAAAATAATGTAGGAACTCCTTGTAATCAGAAGGTTGAAAAGAGAGAAGGTGGTTGAGGAGCACAACTTGTATCCAACAGTAGTGATGAGGTTCGGGATTAGATTCACGCTTTTAGCTTAATGTAAAATATCAAAAAACTTGTGCTGATGTTTAGTGATGAACAAACACTCATTCCCTCCTACTCAACTGCTGAGAAAATGCTGCTAGTAAATGTCTTCTACATTTACCACAGTGGAATCGTAACTCCTGCTTCAAAAATCCAAAATGAAAATACACAGGATTTAATAAAAATCTGATTCATCAACTGCTATAAAGCAATTCTGTAAAATAATATTGCTTTTTCCATTAATACACTGTAACATAAAAAAGTAGAATGCTTGTTGCAACAAAAGTAACTTAGCATTAAGTTAAGAAGACTTCTAAAGAAGACTTCTAAAACTTCATTGTATTTTATATCTTTGTATTGTAGGCTCTAATGTTTGTAATTTTGTACAAAGTCATGTTCCAATAATTGGACATAAAAAATTTACTTTTTTATTGGTTATACAAACAGCAGTTTTAACTAGATTATTATTCTCCTTTTTAGTGCTAATAGTTGCTAACTTCCATTCTTTTTCTATCTCAAAGTATTTACAAAAATGTTCAGACATTCCTCCGTGTGATAAAAGAATATGAGTTTGTTCATAGGATCTGGTTGTCTGGATGCCAGCCTGTGTACATACTGATAAACAGTTAATTTGTAGTAATTCATACTTTCATAATGAAGTCGTCTGAAATGTGCACTGTAGCAGTCTCTGCACAGTGACATGCTTCTTCTCCACTCTGTCATTGAGCTAATATAAACATGAAGTAAGAAGTATAAGGTGGTCATGCTGTATGCTGGTGCTGAAAAACATGAGAAAGTGTGTCATCTTTCTTTTCAAATTAAATTTTTTATTCATTAAGCAAAAAGTGATAAAACTTACAAAACAGAAGAGATTTCCAACTGCCTCTACAATATTCTGTAACTGAGTCAGTGCTTATTTATTACATTTTAGTTGATTTAGTGCTCTGGTAAAGCCTCATGATCTCATGAGTTGCTTCTATGCGAAAGGAGTATTTGTAATAGTTTTCAGTTCCAAACTACAGCTTGCTGTAAGAATTCTGTAAGTTAGGAGGTTTGTTAACGATTAGAAGATGAGTGCCTCTGTAGGTGTTTCCTCTTTTTTATTTCCTCTATGTTTCTCAGAATTCATTAAGACTTACAATACAATACAAATGCAGTGAGCTAAATTACTCTTAAATGCTTAAAGAATAGAAAATTCCTTCTGAAAATAGGTACCTCCCTGAAATGCTTTCATATTTAGATAGAATTGCTCACATACTGGACTAGATTGCCCATCATCTGTTCTGAAAGCATGTTGTTTTTGTACGACTTTTTTCATATAGGTTTAAACCAGAACATTCTCAACTGTGCTGTAAATGTGTTCTAGGAATACCCCTTTTTGTGAAGCCAAAGAAAAATCTGCTTATCAGACCTTGCAAGACATTTGAGTAATATGGTTCTCCTCTTTTTCAGATCTGGTTTGCTTTTGTCAATGGCTTTTCTGGACAAATTCTTTTTGAAAGATGGTGTATAGGTCTTTACAATGTGGTAAGATGATTTTTGTGTTTTCATTTTGGACCATAATTATAAAAGTTTCTTGAGTAAGCAACTATCAAGCAATCCTTAAGCAAGTTCTTACCTCTCAAGTTTTTGTTGTGTTTTTTTTTTTTTTAATCTATATTCTAGATGTTTACAGCAATGCCTCCACTAACTCTTGGAATATTTGAGAGATCTTGCCGGAAAGAAAACATGCTGAAATATCCTGAGTTATATAAGACTTCCCAAAATGCACTGGACTTTAACACCAAGGTAGATAAAAAAATTCAAATGTAATTAAAGCAGAAGTTAATGGCAATTCAGTATAATTATCTGTTTTATTCCTGTGCTACATATTCTCATAGTTAAAAATTGAGAGGATTTTTATTGCTACTGTTTCCAGATGTATAATTGTCTATAAAAGATACAAATTGTATTTATCCAATTTTAGTAAAAATGGAAAGGGACAGCAAGCATTTATTTTCAGCTCTGTTTTTTTTCCTCCGCTGGCAATAAAGCTGTCTTCTATAGGCAGAAGTGATTAGACCTCTCTGTCATTGGTGTGTATGTATTTGTACTGTTATATGGAAATGGATTATTGAAGCCTGTGGAGAAGTGTTGCAGAGGACAATAAAAACTGTCATTAGATTTGTAGAGGGAGGGACTTGGTACTATTCTTTGTCAATTTGGAATTGTGATTTTACGGTTTAATTTTGAGATTTGGAAAAAAAAAATACTTGGGGGCAGTTAAAAATGCATCAATGTGGATCAAAGGAAATCTGAGGCTACTTTCGGTAGAAAATGGTCAACATTCATCTTGGAGATGAAATTGGACAAGAATGTAGGGGTTATATATAAAATATGCACAGTTTCAATAGATTTGTCCATAAATAATCTGTATTAAAAGAATTAAACTTTTTCCTGAATCTGCAATTTCATGAATACTGTGACGTTTGTATGAACTCCTTCTAATTTGATTTAATTTGATTTTTCTACATATAATTAGGACATTTGAAGTAATGTCATTACATAATGTACTTTGGAGACATTTTTAGTTTGTCACTGAATTAGCTATGCCTATAAGTGATGATTTGTAGTAGATATGGAGAGCTGATGCAGCGTTCTGAGCTTCATGTCTGTGCCAATTGTATTATGAAATTGGAGAGAATTATTCGTCTAAACTATCCCCATTCACAGAAGCATGTTAGATTCTGCTTCTTCTTCCCTTTCACCCACAAAAACAAACCTGAAAATTGTAAGGAAACCAGGGAATAGCTTGTGTCACTGTGAATGCTTTACAAATACAAGACTTTTCATGGTCCATTGCTACAATCGCTTCTGTGTTGTGATAGTTTGAATACAATAATGTATGTCATGAGATACAGTTGTTGGATTGTTCTGTTTTTAAATGATATCTCTAATACAGTTTTTATTATTGCACAGATGTATTGTTGACTTCATTGGAAATTCTGAGGCTGTTCCCATACAATGCTCATTAGGAGTAAATGTATACAAAATTCCCAGCTATATAAGTTGAATAGTTGGTGTTAAAGATTTGGAAACATGACTGCCTTGAATGTTGATGCAGATGTTTGTTATGGTAAAAGGGATCAAAGGTTATGAGGTCATGACAGAGGTTAAAGGATTAGCATGTGACAATAAGAATTGGTCAGGAAAATGGAAAAGTAGAACTAATTTTTCTTGCATCCACCTGTGCTTTCTGTCAAATAAAAACTTCTGGTAATGACATAGCAAGAGGGAGAGACAAAGGTTAATGAGCAGCACAAGTTCAAATGTGCAAAGTGGTGGAGTGTAAATTGGATCATTCAGCCTAGTGTAGTTGTATAGTCTAACAAAGGGCTGAGATGTTGTGGAAAATGTTGTGAGGCAGGCAACTTAATTTCAATTGTTTGAACACCTTAACTCATAATACACATTAGTTAGTTACACTAAAGTCTATGACTGTCAAATGCATTGCTAATGAAAAAACGATTGCTATCCTGAAGGACACAGGTTACATATTTTTGAGTGAGTCTTTTTATATCTTTGTATGATATATATTTTAGAAAGCATCAGTAGACTGTTTCTGCTTAAACTTAATACAGTTCTTTTCAAAATACTTTTTTATAAAACATAAAATAAGTTTGAAAGTGAAATTCAAGTTATTTAGCAAACACATTAAAGGAAGTTCAATATGATGAAGCTGTGCACTTCAAGAATGGAGCTTGTAAGGAGAAATCTTCAGAAGATATAATTATTTGTCCTTTTCTGATTTCTTTACATGTGGAAATATGTAGACAGGTATACATAGAACTTGGAGTTATTGTTCTGTTATTTCTTATTACACGAGATGTAAATTATAAAAACTGAAGTAATTTTAGTTCCCTAATTAGAATGCAGCAATAGTTCCAGTTGTCTGGTTTAGCTTATTTTTTCTGATGGTATTCCCATATGCATACATTTTAATTTCCCTTCTGATTTGAAATTAAAAGGAGGAGATAATACACACTTTTTTTCAAAACAAAAAATAAACAAATGACCCATGAAGAGCTAAGAGGCAGAAAGTGCCTGTCAGTTATATTACTTCACAGTGGTGGCCTGACAGAAACACATTTTGTGAATCTAACACACAGATAAAAAGAAAGGTCAGGGTTCACAGAGCTAGTTTATTGCAAATGGTTCTCATGGATTTCTCTTTTCCCTTAGGTTTTCTGGGTTCATTGTTTAAATGGCCTCTTCCACTCATTCATTCTGTTTTGGTTTCCACTAAAAGCCCTCCAGCACGGTAAGTGTTATGAAAAAATAAAAATATAAATCTTCAAAGGTACTAAATTTCTAAATACCTTTTTTTCTTAGTAATGCTTTGTTAATACTAACAGTTTTGTGTGGTCAAGTGTCAAGATACCATTTCTAGAACTCAAGCAGATGCAGTCTATTTAAAATGTTTTACTTAAAGTAAGTTTAAAAGTAGGAGTAATATTACATGCATGTAATCATGTACCTAAAACTATATAAATATGTTTGAAGTAAATTGAAACAATACGGAGAAAATTGTTTTTAATTATGTAATTTTTATATAATAATCTGTGTTAAGTACTTAAAAAATCATAAATTACTACAGTTCTTTGCATTGTCTCTTATATTTTCTAGCCTTTATTGCCTATCAACCCATTAGTTTACATCTGTATCAGTAGGATTGTGACAGATGCAAGGGAGATATCTTGGATGGCTCAGTGCTGTCACTCAGCTGTCATACATGCACCTGAGACGCAGAAGGAAATGGGACAGTTGGGAGACAACACTGTATTTGTTAGAGCAGACTGAAAGCACTCTTTCCAGTTTCTGGGAATACTTGTGTGTATGGGAGCTCCAGTAGGGGTGGGCTGGTTTTGCTTCCACACTGTAGAAAATTTCAATTTAAATAATAATAATAGTGTGTATGCAGCAACTTTTCTGTACATCTAGTAGTTATCTCAGTTTCCCTGATAACCACCAGGCAGTCTGCTCTGGTACAGGTGACAGAAATGTTTTCATGGACATTTTGGAACTGTAGGAATGATGTTAGGAACTGTAGGAACTGTACGTGGTTGACCTTAAAGAGTGAGACAGTCACAGCTGCTTGTGCCCAAAAACGTTAAAGGAAAAACTTTTCAGTATTCTATAATGACTTCTGATAAGTACCAGAAAGTAGGTAGCAGCCTGTTTTCTCTAAAAAGCCATTTTGGTGCATGTTCAGTGGCAGCTGATTGCCATGGAGAGGGTCATAGACAGCCCAGGAAAAAGGAGGTCCCAAAATGTTAATTCATACACTAAAACCACAGCCTCAAATCCAGACTGCGATCCAAATTCAAAGCTGTAGCTAACCCATGTGAGAGATTGATGCATTACACAATGCAGAAACGTTTGAGCGTATGCAGTGATGCAGAATGGAGTTCATGTGTTAACGGCAAAGCTGAGATATTTGGGTAAGGTTGTGGGGTTTCTGAGAGAGCACTCCCATGCAGGCCTCTCAGGCTTGCAGCCCATGAGCTAGAACTGACCTGCTGACAGTCAGCAAGTGGCCCTCCTGAAGTCTGAACTGACTGAAAGTTTTAAAGTACTAAAAATTGTAAAACTTGTAGATCTCCTACTGTTTACTACAGTTCAAGGTGAAAACCTCTGTTATTACCCTCTGGAAGCTGCTGCCACCTCTTTCGTACCAAAAATAAGAGTTTATATATATATAATGCTGTCGTGGATATTGAAGTGTCTGTTTCCTTTTCCCAGGTACTGTATTTGGCAACGGTAAAACTTCAGATTATCTGCTTCTGGGAAACACTGTTTATACTGTAAGTCTTGCTATGGCTATACAATGCTCTATCAGCTGACTATCTTTATTGGCTCTATCTTTAACTCTTACTGAGATGTTTTTTTGGTTTTTTTTGGTTTTTTTTTTGCAATTCTCTGTATGGAAGACCTGATTCACTGTAGTACCTTAAGAATAAGAAATTACACTTGGATGACTTTTTGAAAAACCTTGAAGTACCTTTTGCATTCTAATTCCAGATTCCAAAACAGAGTAGTTTAATAAAATAAAGATGCAGAACATGCATCTCTCTGTTACTGGAAACTGTCTATTTTTGAAAGAGCAGGAACTGTAATTCCCAAACTAATACAGTGCTTAATTTAAGGTAAGTTTCCTCATTGGAGAAATCCTGGGTTACTGGATGTGGGCTGGTTTGTGGACTTAAGAAGATACAGTACTGTACTTCCTCTGTTATTAATAATAGGAACTTGAAGGAAAGGTATAGCTGCATGGAACTAAGACTTATAGGATCTTTCTCCCGAGGCAACCAAAGTGCCAGAGTTAATTACACTTGACCCACACCTAACAGCAATCCTCTTTTACAGTTGTACTTATTAGTCATTATTGTTTTTTCTTTTAATCTTTATGTATCATTGAATAAATTGGTGAAGCTAAATACCTGTTTCTCACTTACTACATATCAGTCTTAACCAACAGGTGAGGGTTTTCCAGGAACTCTCTGAGAAACAGAATAAGACTTGTGCTCACTCTCCTCTGTTCTTCAAAGTTGAGTGTAATTAATTTCTCACAGAACTGCAGACTGGTTGAGATTGGTAGGGACCTCTGGAGGGTGTCTGCTCAAGCAGGGGTACCCACAACAGGGTGCCCAGGACCATGTCCGGGTGGCTTTTGAACATCTCCGAGGAGAAAACTCCACAGCCTCTCTGGGAAGCCTGTGCCAGGGCTTCTCACCCTCACAGTAAAGTGCTTCCTGATGTTTAGACAGAACCTCCTGTGCTCCAGTTTGTGCCCATTGCCTCTTGTCCTGTCACTGGGCACCACTGAAAATGGCCTGGCTCCATCTTCTTTGCACCCTCCCTTCAGGCATTTATACACACTGATAAGGTCCCCCCACTCTTCTGAGCCTCCTTTTCTCCAGGCTGAACAGCCCGAGCTCTCTCATCCTCTTCTCTTAGGAGAGGTGCTCCAGTCCTTTGGACATCTTGGTGGCCCTCCATTGGACTTTTTTCCCATATGTCCAGGTGTCTCTTATACTGGGCAGGCCAGAACTGAACGTAGTACTCCAGGTGCAGCCTCACCAATGCTGAGTAGAGAAGAAGGATCACGTCTCTTGAACTGCTGGCAGTACTTTATGTAATGCATCCAAGAGTACCATCATCCTTCTTAGCAAGGGCACATGCAATCCTGTTCCTTTTACTTCCATGTGAGAACATAAAGAAAATAACCAGAGCCCAATCTGTGCATTTCCTACTGGTGTGGCAGTTAAAATAAAATGTTTCTTCTGCCAGTCTGTACAAGGACTTTAAACTGTTTGTCTCAGGCCACACTGAAGAATTCTTTGTTAACACATTCTGTTAAAAGTTCATCTATTCTATACTTTTCCTGTCCAAAAGGCAAGCATAGCACATTTTATCAGCAGTAGTCATGTTTGATCATGCAGTCTGTCATATGATGAACTGATCTCCATTAGGGATGGATTGAATATCCTGGGTGTTTCCTGTGCAAGTCTTAATTTTATTAAGATGTAAGGTCACAGTCATTGTCATAGCTCAGTCCTGACTGTTGTAGCTCAACTGACATAAATCACCTATTTGTATTATGATCTTCTAACACCAGAGAGTTTAGAAGTCAGTCATTTATCTGATTGTCTGTCACTGCTTTCTCCAATATTGAGAAATACTTCAAAAGAGTATCTACTAGAATAACCTGTTACTTAAAGTGAAACAGGTTTTTCTTGGGGAGAGAGGTTCTCTGCACCAGGTTTGGACCCTATGGATATTTCATTATTTACTTTACCTACAAATTGCAACCTGGCTCAGTTCAGCTAGTTTATTTTGTGAGTTTTACGTATGTATACATGACTTGCATAACGACACCTATCCTAGGACCTGAGCCAAGACTTCTGACAGCCAGCATCCACTTTCACCCTTAAAGCATTCATTACAGTGGCCGTCATATGTAGTGGATTAGCCGTGTACACTTGTTAAACCGAATTACTCAACATAGCGCTGCAACCACAGCTGAAGTTATATCCTGAAACGATCTCCGAAATTCATCCTAACTAGTAATTCTGCTGTTTTTCCCTCTGAAAGCCAGGCTTGGCACCAGGAGAAAACAAGTTCCGTATGCTGTACTGAGAGTTTAGTGGATTACACTAGATACTATGGAACTGGATGTTCAAAAAGTGCTGTCATTTGGACTGTCGCACATCAACTAATGGCTGAGTCTTGAAATCTTAGGGTAGTGAAGAACATCTGGGTGTCATCTGTGATATCGGGTGACTCATAAACATTAAAGCTTTGTTTTTCAGATTTACAGTAACATTTCCACTGCCTTGAGAAATCAGTTAACTTCTGATAATTTCAATATAGTAACATGGAGCTGCTCATTACTCTTTGTCAAGCTGTATCCATAAATGCTAAAACAGAGGTCACAACTGACAGTGCAATTCTTCTGTTGCCTTCTGTAACTGGTTTTCAACTTGGAGAGCTGAAATTTCACCATCTTAAGAATCTAATGGCATGTTATTAACCTACAGAATGGCCAAGAATTCCCAAGAAACCATTATTTCACCATTATAAGTCCAGAACAACCTGCTTTTTCATTTGATTTCCAGGTTCCACATTTTCCTTCCTTTTACATTGAAAGTTTTGGGAGGGAGGATCACTGCAGTTGATGTATTCCTGTCCTTGCACAGGAAGGAATTCAAGGAGGTCTGGAGCACACATGAAGATTTGAGAGACTTTCAAATTCTGAGGGAGGAAAAAATTTTTGCAATGTGAAGTTGTATGTACACTGACAGTTGTCACTCACTGTTTTGGAAAATCAAAATAATAGGGCTAAGTTATCCTTCATTCTTCTTACTGCTTTTAATCCATTTTTAAGAAGTCTACATTCATCACTTGTGCAAAAATCAGTAGTAAAGGGATTCAGAAATTAATATAGGTTCTTTGGATCCATGAACAAAGTCCAGGACATGCACAGATTCATATCTTGTCTTGAAACTACTTCTTGAAACATAAATTTCACAGATTCACAGATTCACAGATTTCTCTAGGTTGGAAGAGACCTCAAGATCATCGAGTCCAACCTCCGACCTAACACTAAGTACTCCACTAAACCATATCCCTAAGCTCTACATCTAAACGTCTTTTAAAGACCTCCAGGGATGGTGACTCCACCACCTCCCTGGGCAGCCCGTTCCAATGCTTAATAACCCTTTCGGTAAAGAAGTACTTCCTAACATCCAACCTAAAACTCCCCTGTCGCAACTTTAGCCCATTCCCCCTCGTCCTGTCACTAGGCACGTGGGAGAATAGACCAACCCCCACCTCTCTACAGCCTCCTTTCAGGTAACTGTAGAGAGCGATGAGGTCGCCCCTGAGCCTCCTCTTCTCCAGGCTGAACAAGCCCAGCTCCCTCAGCCGCAAATAGGAGTAGAGTACCATGAAAATATATGTACAACTATTCTTGAGAGGTCTTTGTATCTCAATGTTTTATACAAAATACGAGTTTAATTTCTCGTTTCCTGGGTAGGATTCAGTGAGCTATTGTTAGTTTGGATCAAGGGGAGAAGGGAGCAATAAAACCATAATCCTGGAGGAAGTCACTATGCATAGTTAGTAACTTCAAGAGAATCTGTATCTAGATCTTCCAAATCTGTCTTTGTGTAGACAGTTGTAGTCATCTCCTCAATAGCTATAGTGTGGCTGTCATCTCTGATGAAGTGGACTACAGCTTTCACAAACCTTTCTGTGTAAGAAGAATGACATAGAATCAGCAACTATCAACTCAGTTAAAGGCAGAGTTCTAGGAGGCAAGGGAAACGTTTAAGATTCTTAATATAAATGAAGGGTTTTCTAGATAAAATGAATGAAGATTATTAGTGGAAGCTAATTGTCAGTACTGTATTTACTAGCTCATTACTTGGATGTACTTTTATACCGGCATTTTGCTATGGTCATTTCGAATGGGCATTTAAACCTCAGATCTAAACTTACACATGTACCAAAAAGAGGGAAAAAACAGTTACCTGTGGTCTAAAAGAATTTTACTTCCAGGCTGCTGAGAGTTCTACGTTTTTGGAGTAGATTCTATTAAATCAGAAGGGCCATTCCATAATTTCTGCAGGTCCATAGAAATTATTGCACTTTGCTTTACTAACCTGGGTTTGGATCCTAATGCATTGGTGCATTCGAACCTATTGCATAGGCGCACTGACACACACAGCACTTTGTTGAATATTATTATCGAAATCCCATTTAAATTGAAGACATTGATCATCCTTTCTCTCATTTCATTTATGCAAGTAAATGCAACATAAAGTATGAAAATAATGAAACCTTTTATTCTATGTTCTCCTGAAAGATAACTAAACAAATCAATGTTGTATGTGTTACGTAAGATTGCCATTAAGTAAGAATCCCTCTTCTCTCTCTCCTTCCCTTTCTTTTTAAGTTTGTGGTTCTAACTGTGTGTTTGAAGGCGGGATTAGAGACCTCATATTGGACTTTGGTAAGCAAATGTCTTTATCATATTCTCAAATGCACTATAAAATATGATGGATGAATAATTGTTTGTTTTTTTTTCTAACTTATTATATTATGTCCTTACAATTTGCTGGTCTTCCCCACAGTATCAAATTAAATTGTGGTAACTGCATGGAAAGACAGAATATACATATAAAAATAAAAATGCTGAATACTGAAAAATGAGGACTTTGTGATAAGGCTTAAAATAATCCTTAAACTATAAAAAATAAGTGACTGTAAACAGGTTCTAATTGAGCTTAAATTGGTTTAAAATTCAGTGACATTACTGCTGAAAGTATCATCTTGCTTTAAGAAATAGCTAACTGAAGTAACAGAATAAAATTAATACTAGGCATGGAAATTTCACCCAGTATATCAGAAATGCATTGTAAGTACTAAGTAGAAAAGATCTTTATATGATAATATATCTGTGATGATTGTGTTGTTTGCTTTTTTTCCTTGTTTGTTTTAACAGTTCAGCCATATAGCTATCTGGGGCAGCATAGCACTTTGGATAGTGTTTTTTGGAATCTACTCTTCTTTGTGGCCAGTCATTCCTATGGCACCTGATATGTCAGGAGAGGTAAAGTATATTTTAACTAATCTCCGAATGTGTGCAAATAATATTGTTTCAGTTTTTAGTACGGGTCTCATCTTTATTGGATCCTTCTCCTAGCTAAGAGCTATATAAGATGTTTGCTTTGTATATACCTTCAATGTGGTAGTCATGTTTATTTAAAATACAGTGAGTTTTTACTCTTCTGTAACAGGTTGGGTTTATATGGTCTAGGAAGGAAGACTAGACAAGTAAGCTGCTTTACAGATTTTTAGTAAGTTTTAATTTTCTATAGAGAAGTCTTAACCAATTTCAGAATTCAGAATTACAGCACTTATTCAGCAGGAGATTTTTTTATAATGAGGTAGTACATGTAGTTGATTAGTACATTGTTAGTACATTGGTTAAGGCTGTCCTTACATCTTCAATTTTACATGTTTATTAACTTTTTGAAGTTAGTATATCTGAGAAATTTGAGTTGCCACAACACTGCATGAGCAGCTGATCATCATGCATACATTTACTTTTCAATTAATGTGCTTCTTGGACTGCATTATTATTGTACTGTATCTTTAATTTTTTGGCAGTAATTATTGGTTTCTCTTTCATTTATTATCCTAGTTGTGTAAAACCACTCTAACTATTGCAAATAGGACTGAATCCACAAAAGATGCACAATTGCCTGTCATGATCCAATGGAACTTTAAAATTCTCAAATCTATTCAGTTCCAGAAACATCTGAAGCTTAGTATAAATTTTCCAGACACTCATGTCTGCTTCTGGGAATGGCCAGTACTTCCTGAGCTGAAAAGTTAGGTGTGCAGTCTTACTGGAAATCAGAAACTGAGAATACCTGCTTGTTTCAGAAAGATACTGTTCACAGGGGTTCTCTTCTCAAAGCATATCAAGTAAATTAAGCCATACACCAAGTAGAAGAGTGGATGCCTTTAACTCAGCAATTTAAAATAATATGCAGGATGTGGGAAACTTAAATGAATATCCTTTCCTCACTTGGATGTAAATCAGAGCCACTAGTCTCACCTCCCACATAAGTAGTTATGGGAAAAATAACATATAGTCATTTACGTGACTGCTACGTTGTAATGGAAAACACAAGGAATTGACTTAAGTACTAGGACACCTATGGAAAAAATGAATTTGAAATTATATAATTTCTTGCTGATTTTCCTGTCTATTATAACCTCTACCCCTCTATGTAAAGGTGAATTTTATGTTATCTTGTTGCCTCCATTACTCAAAAAAAAATTATGTACATTATTCTAAATTAAAGTAATTAAAGTTATCATACTCAAGCATTTTTCTTCATATTTATACACTGTATTTTTTAGAAGAAGTATTTTAGAATGTTTCTGGAGTTTGTGGTTTTTGTTGTTATTGTTTTTAAGAGATATTTGTAAAAACTGCATGTTGTCTGGTTGTTCTTTAAGACAGAATAACCTTTGTAGCAATAAGCACAGTGCGAGCAACAGGATGTGTTATGCTTGGTATGACATAAAGGTGGCTACTTCATTGTTCAAGCAGGTGAATATTTTACTTAATGCACGTTCCATCTCTGAAATTGTGAATAAAAGATGTTGAAAGGAATGCTTTTCCTACAAACTTTGAAAAATTGTTCTTAAAGTGAGGTTTCTCCCAACAATAAATACTCTTACAATTTGGATTCAATGTGACACCGAAGTAATATGACTTACCCAAATTCCTTTATTTGCTGTGATAAAACTGTATCCATACTTGAACTGTATCTAATTATTTTGTTAGTAAGGGATTGTGTGCTTGCTTATGCATATATGCATATGTAGTAGCTTTAGATGTGTGTACATGCACACAGTTGTTTGAAGGGTTGCTTTCTGGTTATGTTTTTTCTTCAAAGAATACAGTTAGAAGTCTGTAACATCAGAACAATGTCTCCTAGCACACAGACCTTAAGTGCTCATTTTAAAACCTTATCTGGCTTTTTGAGCTGTATTCTGTGTGGCCAAAGACAGTCCTGTTGACAAATCCTGTGGCTCAGGTGGGAACCCTTTTTTTTTTTTTTTTTTTTTTTTTTTGTGCTGTCCTGGAAGCCTCCTCACAGGCAGGGCAGAATTCACTGGGTTTCACTGAAGCAAATCTAGGCCTCTCATAAGTATTCAAACTAAAATGCTGTTTGTCAAATTTCTTCAAGTTATGACTCACACTTGAAGTGAACTATCCAAGTACATCTGGTAGAACTTAAGAAAACAAGCTCACCTGTATTTCTGTAGCTTTTTGTTTGTTTTTCTTTGGCCTGATCAGATAAAATATGGTGAAGGGCATTTCTGTTTTGTTTGTTTGTTTGTTTTGCAAAAGTGTTTTGGACGAATCGTAGGATTATACATAGAAACCGCTTACTTCTTGTAATATTAACTTAGTGGCGTGAACTGCTGACAATGATCTGGGTCCAAATTCATTCTTTAATTTCACAGTACTGTGATTTACCTGGTCTGAGATTGGAATGCCATTTAAGTTGGAAAAAGGTGCCACTACAGACTACAAAAAGAACATTTTCATTGTAGACCTGAGTAAATCGACTGTATGAATCTCTTCTACGATGATATGATTTTCTTTCACATATAATATTAGCAAAGAGAAGTGGATTGTATGTTCAGTATTTTAAACACATTTGCAGTATTTTCTCAGTTTGAAACCACACATAGTTTGCATAAATATGTAAAAGTAAATGGCAAATCTCTTCATATTTTATGAGGTATTTTCCTTTGAGACTCTCCAATACACAGAAGACTGATCTGTGATGCTGAACAACATGCATTTCAAATCTGTGATCCAGTTGATTTATGTTTTTGTCTGTGTTTTTTTGTCTGTGTAGTCCTCTTGCAATAACTAATTGCATTAAAAAATACAAGTTTATACGGTGGTAAAGTTATCTTTCTTAAACAAATATGGGTGTGATTTGAGTTGAAAACCTTTAATTGCAGAGGAGAGAAAAAACAACTTGTGAGTTCCACACTAGTATAACTCCTGACTCTTTCGGGTTTGATAACGTGTGCCTGAGTTGTTAGGGCTTTTTTTATTCACCTGTCTAATTAATAAAGTAGCTTAAAATCATATACTGAAATAAGAAGTATGACACCGAGATTAAAATCAGAAGTTCAGTATCTGCAGAACTTCTTAATTTTATTGTGGTACTGTTGAAATGCACTTTAAAATTCTCCAGAGCCCCATCTCTTTCTGCTCTGTCTGACCCAGGGGATTATACAAAATTAACAGAAATTGAAGTTAAGGAAGAAACATGTATTGTACAGAATTTTAGCTTATTTGATTGAGGTTTGCAGAATCTTTGTGAAAAACGTTAAAATTCCTTGTTGGATAATTTAGCTGTAGGAAAAATTGATTTGAATATACTACCGTAACAGTATTAGTTTTTTAAGTTTTGCTTCTGTCTTTATTATTGCACACATAGCAAACTTACATGGAATTGTACTTGTTAAAATATTAAATATTCAGCTTTCAATCCCTTACAGAAGTTTTGTTGGTTTGCGTGTGTGTTTGTATGTTAAAAAAAAAAAAATAGAAATGTAACTGTCTTCTTTCAGGTATTCAAAGGAGAAGTTTGTCTAAAATCTGATTTGACAGGGGAATTTGTTTTAGTCTGATGGTGACCAAAGCTAGTATTGGAGATTCAAGCTAGTATCTTAGAACCACAGGCTGGCTGAGGCCGGCAGGGCCATCTGGAGGCACCTGCTCCAACCCCTGCTCAAGCAGGGACACCCACAGCAGGGTGTCCAGGACCACGTCCAGGTGGCTTTTGAAGATCTCCACAGCCTCTCTGGGCAACCTGTGCCAGTACTCCATCATGTGCTCAGTAAAATGCTTCCTGATGTTTAGGTGGATCCTCTTGTATTCCAGTTTGTGCCCATTATCTCTTGTCCTGTCACTGGGCAGCACTGGAAATAGCCTGGTGCAGTCAGTCCTCTTTACACCCTCCTGTCGGTCATTTGTCTACATGAGTAAGTACCCCTTGAGTCTTGTGTTCTCTAGGCTGGACAGTCCACCTCTGTTCATTGGCTTCTCTTTCTCTTGGGTCAGGACGTTGTCGTTGATGAGCTCCAGGAACCTAATGATTGTCTGTGCTTTGCTGTGTTCTTGCTTCAGCAGTCGAAGATGCGATTAATGGATATTACTTGTCACATGCATCTTTAAAAACAGATGAGTGTTAGTTTAATAACTTTCGTGGAATTCAGCGTGATAAATAAGTTGGAATGACTTTGTTAAGGAAATTTTGATGGTACTTTTCCTCAGTGTTCACAGGGGGAAATATAAATAATGCCCCCAACATTCAGAAAGTAATGATTCCCTTGAAATTATTTAATGAAGAAAGAGAAGCACTCTGCCTTGCTTTTAAGGTGTCTTTTGAGATAACTCAGTTGATAATCTGTATTTCTAAAAGTTGTCTTGAACCCCATGTGGTAAACAAATACTGAAATCACTTCATTCTCAGATCTCAGGGAAATTTATTTCCAGATTTATGAAAAATGTCTAAAACCTGGTGTAGTTATGTTGAGTTAGCCAGTTATTTTTGTCACTTTTTTCCCTACTCTTTATTCCTGTTACAATTTGGATAGCCCACATCCTGGTAACAAATCTGTAGAACCACCAGAACTCATCTGCTCATTGTGGCTTTACATCCCCCTTGCCAGATATTATATGTTGTCTTTCAAGCGACTCAGATGGGTCCCCTATAGAATCTTTTCAACTGAGGCAAACGAGGAAAATCTAGTCTTTTCTTTCCGAATAATTTACATTCTCTGCTTACAAGCACCAGTAAAAGTAATGTAATGGATCTCACCTTGCAAACATTTTCTGCCATGTCTAATATCAAAACCAGGTGGCTAATTCTCTTTAATTTTCCAAAGGTTGTTTTTTTTTCTTTTTTTCAGAGCTTTTAGTTCACACTGCATCACAACCTTCTTTGTTAAACTTTTGCTAACAAAACCTGCTTCTCTTCCTAATTCCTGGGAAACCTTTTTTTTTTCTGTCATGTTTTTTGGAAAAATTTCCAAGTATTACTATTTCTTATAAGGCTTTTTTTTTTTCTGTATTATTTTCTTGCTTTCTACCTTTGAGAGCACTTTCATCCCTATTTCTGTCAGAAGTCAACAGAAATAGTAACTGATAACTTCATAACAGTTATTCCTGGCAACATAATTTACCATTATGGGTTTGGGATGTTTTTGTTTGTTTGTTTGTTTTCAAAGGTTAAATACCTTTTCAGATAACCTAGGATTTCACAAAATGCAAGGATGGAATTAAGTATCTATGAATGTAGTTCACAAAGGAAAAAAAGAACAAACGCTCTGAAGCTACTCACAAGAACATCTAATATGGTTCAGTCTTTTATTTAATCTCTTTCTGGACTCAAGTGCTTTACGGGGGTTAGAGATAAATGCTAATGTGATGGTTCACAAACCTGAACTACCTCATACAGTTAGACCCTTATATCACCTATATTTTTTTAAAGAGTCCATTTATGTAACAGTTAAATGACAAGAGCACTCACTCAAAATGAACGTTACCCAAGAGCCAGGTTTAAGTTTCTCTCTGCTTTCAGGGTAATGCTTTTTTTTTGCTGAAAGGATGATAAAATAGAAAACTAAAATAGATGTCTTCTTCTGTTCCACTTTCTGTGGAGTAATCAAATATTTTTTGGACTAGAAGAAACGATGCTGGCTTTTGCTCTGAGTGACGAAGGTACTCTCTAGGAAAAGGCAGGATGTGTTCCAACAGATACTTAGAATATTAAAATATTAATTGAAAGTGGCTGAACTAAGGACACTTCTGTAGATGAGAGACCTAAGTCTCAGTTTAGTCTCTGTATTGCTCTGTCTGGTTTCATTTATGTTTATATACTCTGTGTCACCACAGAGATGCTTTTTTAAGCTTCAGGATTTATAGCATGCGTCCTTGAGCTTTATTATATATGTATTTATTATTCATAATGTTATTTGTGTTTATCTAATTGGGACTATAACTCATCCCTCTGAGGGATACATTTCACCCTTTATTACCCATCTGCAGTGAGGAAAATCAGTGGTCTTGCAATGAGCTAGTAGGATCCTTAGCTGAAGAAAATAAGAGGAACTAGGGAAAAAATGAAGGCATGTACTGTACTTTTTTTTTTGTCTCACAGGGGATTTGTTCAAATAAAAACTTAAAGATTCTGTCTGCAAATATCCAGTTATCCGCTTCTTAACTGTGTGCTACTTTCTCTTTTTCCTTTGAATGCATTTTCAGAATATGGGAAGGCTGCCTTTTTAATATACCTAATGAGCAAAGTTCCTACTTAATAGGACCTATGAGATGTTTTTTAAACTCTAAAGAGCAAAGAAACACTACAGGCATGACTATAACTCCTTGTAGGGAGTTCACTGCCCTGGGAGTTAAATGCAAATCTGTTTTAGTATTACAACAGTAAGTACTTTGACATGTATGAAGACAGACACATGTAGATAACTAAAACTAACGAAGTTGTTTCTGTAGGTTGTTGAGGAGAGAAACTGTTGGTCTGATGGTGTTGAGGAGGTATTATTTTAATAGTTCTGTGGCTTATAGGGAGAGGGTATGTACATAGATGATACCTGAAATAAACTGCAATAAGACTGTTCTTTTCATCTTTCTCTCTACTTTTAGAAGACTATCATTTCTAAAATCTAAGATAGCTGTTTCAGCAGAACGTTTCATAGTGAAGAGAAAGGAAATATTTTCTGTTCATTTTGGCATGTAATTTCCTAATAGTACATATCCATCTGTGCATTAAAAATGTTTTGTGTCCACGATTTCTAATCTGCTAAATCACGAAAGGGGCTAATTTTCAGTACTTTACAAAGAAAAATAAATAAAAAAAGAGAACCAATATAAAAATCTGTACATTGCACTGTACAGGCAAATTTCTTTCATTTTTAGAAAGTCCTAATATTGAGCATGAGCTATGCAGACAACAAATTATTTATCCCCCCTGCAGGATTTGTTAGTCCTACAATAAACTAGGCTTTCCAGCTCTCATTTTGGATTACTTCTGAATTCCCCTGGGAGCCACTTTTGTGGCAGATTCCATTTGGTTTCACAAGGCCTAAAACTTGGCATAGACCACAAATCTCTCACATTAGGAACAATTTGTAAACCACGAACAGAGGCAGCCAGAGTCCGGCCCCAGAACAGGCTGCTCCTGTTAGTGCCATTGTCTGAAAAGGATTGGTTTGCCATTTCCCAGATGACCTGCCTATGTGTAGAGAGATGTGAAAAGTTAGAGACAAAAATGTTTTCTACAGAGTGAGGGGGGAGCTTTCTTGTACAGAAAGGAAGGAAATACCTCTGTGGGATTTTATTTTTCCCCTCTTCGTCCAAAAAATACAAAGAGGGCCTCTGTCTTTAATGCGAATGTCGGCTTTAAATCTTTTAGGTTTGGATTAACTCTGTAAAAGAAAAAAAATCTGACAGGCTTTCAAATATGACACAGAAAAACTTTTTTTTTCCTCAATTCATGTTGTTCATTTGTAAAGCCAAAGGCTGGATGGACTGAATAGTAGGCGCCAGTTGTTCCTTCATTCATAGTTAGCATTACAATGGTCAGAATTAACATCCTAAGACCTACATTATCACTTTTGCTGTTTCACCAGCAAACATTTAATACAGGGTGGCTAATGCAAGAACAGCTCTTAGCTGTGTTCCTATAAATTACCAAAATGTTATTAATAATAGGAAGTAACAGTTGTAATTCCTTCAAGTTGCATTTTTTATGCTTTTTGGTTTTGTTTAGGAAACTGTTAGTCTCTCTGAATTATTACTTAATTAGAAAAGATATTGCAAAATGTAGTTGTGGTAGACATTTCCTATTAGCTGTTTAGCTGTTGTTTTAGGAAATTAGTATTTAATCATGTATGTCCTAAGTCATGTTTTGCTTATAAAGGTATTACGCAAATACGTTTTCTCCACGATAGAAATTTTCTTGATATAAAATTTTCCTTCTCTCCCCCCCCCCCCTTCCCCTTGAAGCTGTGAATTGGATTTTTTTGAACCTGTCACTGCTCAGTATTTATACCTTTGCTGACAGCTGTTGGCAAAAATAATTGCTAAAATCTCAGGGCAGTATCTATGTCCTATAGCTGTCAAAAGTTTACCAGACTTTCAGTTCAAATACATTCTAATACTTTTCAAAGAATCAGTAGGAATTTGAATACAAAAAAACAAAGTGAGTAAGAGTTTTTGCCTGTCTGAGAATGAGATTTTTATTCTGAAAATAATTCATTTTTGTTTTTACACACATAACGTACCGAGTATACCAAGAGTATACTCTTCCGAAGGCAGAGTTCAGCTGCCACAAGCTACCTGCATTTTTCTGCTTATTGATATTAGGAAAATTTCAGATTGTTTATTTTAGTCAGGTACTAAGGTTTAAATTCCTTTAAAAGGAGTTAGTCGCACAGTAATGAAACAAAGATTTCAAAGGGTATCACTGTTGTAGCAATGTTACTTCCAATCTCTGTGCAATCTAATTCCATTACAAAATTCTTTTGAATATTGCCTGCAAAACAATCTTTCAGTAATATGCTTTGTTAATTCCTTGTATCCATACATGCATTACAAGGGTCAATTAAAGTTTTTTTTTCTTTTAATGTCCATGTGTTATGATATTTGTTTTGGTTTTAGTTTTTAGTGTGTTAACAGACAAGTTATAAGAAGAATAAATATTTATGTAGTAGTATAGGACGGGGTATAAAAATGGAAACATACAACTAAGAGCAGTAACGTGTTTTGCAAGTATTTCACCATGCATTAGCATGTTGGATCTTCATTTAACACTGTGTTGCATACTTCCATAATTATGTAATTAGTTGTTAGTTCTCATTATTAAGTAGTTTGCTGCACAGGAACCCGTAGCAGTGTAGGAACAATGGTACAGTGAGCTCTATTGGAGATAGCTCAACTTCAATCTGAATTATATTGTGAAATGATTGTAACAGTGTCCAGTATCCATAGCCAAGTTCAGTATTCATTTTACCTGCTAGGGTCGATTGCAAATGAGAGATTGTGCTCATGATGTATTGACAAAGATTGGGGGACGGGAGTGAGGGGGTCAATAATTCTGAAAAGTCTGTAATCAGCATAGTGGTATAGAGCAGTGTTGTGGAGGGGTAGGTTCTCCCTCTCTCAAATTGCTAAGCAGCGTGATCTTTCTACCAGCTTCTTAACATGAATTAGTGCTTACTGTCTACTGGATTTCTATGTGATGTCAAGGGATTTTAGAAAGGTGTTAAAGCTGTATTTTACATTAGAGGTTCATTTAAACTTGATTTTGATGCCCTTAACCGAATCATTGATATTTCTATGCTTATTTGTTGTTGTTTTTTTTTCTAGTTCTCATCATCACCTCAACACATTTTATACTTTTTCTTTCCAGGCAGCTATGATGTTCAGCTCTGGAGTATTTTGGATGGGACTTTTATGTATTCCTATGACAGCTTTACTTTTTGATGTAGTATACAAAGTGTGAGTACAGAAATGCTGAGGTTTACGGGAAACGGTACTGACATTAAGCATGTGTTCTAATTACTACTATAACAAAAGCAAATAAAGATCAGCTCTGCTAATTATATAAAATTGTTTTTCATCTTGTTTTAGACAAACCTGGTTACAAATGACATTAATTTTAAATGCTTCAGTAATTGTAATGTGTTTTAAAAATAAAATATTTGTGTCTGCTTTGCAAGAGCAGCTGATAAAATATATTATTTAGACTTGCTTTATCATATTTCTTCTTTTAAAACTTAATTCAGTTACCTAGAAAAATATATTTGTATATTGAATGCTTATGTAAGCGCTAACACAATGTGATCTTTTACTTTCAAAAAAGTAAATCTGCCAGTATTTTGTATTACAGAGTAAAAAGAGCTACTTTTAAGACACTGGTAGATGAAGTTCAGGAGTTGGAAGCAAAGTCTGAGGATCCTGGGGCAGTTGTGCATGGCAAGAGGTACTGTAAAAATCTATAGATCATTGTCTTTCATTTAAAAAATAATAATAATAATGCTAAATATCAACAGCCTCATACACTTATCAAAGGCAAAAGGTTATTTTCCAAAAACAAGTAGAATTTCCAATTAAATAGATTGAAAATAATTCAGTGTAGGTATCTGTAAAAAGATTTCAGGTCTACTCAGCCTACATGTTTTTTCATATGCTTTGATGTTAAAATTTTAATTCTGTCACTCTTTGTTAACAACCAAGGCAAAGGGAGTTTAAACCTGCATCATTTACTAATACAGTTATAAATTGAGCCTAAGCATATAAAAATAAACTTAAAAATAAAAAATAAGTAAATAAATAAAAACTGCCTGCCTAGTAGCATATTGAAAACCAGCAAAATCTGTCCAGGATCTGCTGAAATTAAATAGAATAAGCTGGCATTGTATCTAATGCCAGTCAAGAGCAAACAAATTTGACTAAATTATATGAGGTAAGAAATAACTTCAACTTGACACCTCACAAGAATTCTCTTATTGAGCTCTGAGCCAGAAAGCAGTATATGCTTTGTGCTCTTTTGCAAAGAGAAAAGTTGTAACAGAATAAATTACAGAAAAGAAAGCAGATGTTAGTACTAGAAAGTACTGAAAGGGGACCATCTTATAGATGTAGAAGAAAGTAAGGTATTGTACATTTTCAATGTTCCGAACTTGCATTCCCAAGACTTGTCTCGTGTTCTCAAACTCAGCGATTTCCATTGTCTAGGCAGTATGCTGTTCCTTCATGTCACAGAATTTCTTCCACATCTCTTTGTTTTTTAGGCCAGAGGAACTTGGTGTTTTCACCAATGGTTTTGTAATTATTTCTTAATCTCACAATTAAATAGCTAGGAGGGCTTCATGAAGATTGTTTCAGCTGCCTGCCCGAATATCTTTCTTAGATCCATTCATTCTCCACTAAGTCATTTTTTGAACCTGTATTCTTTAAAGTGTATAAGCATCTGCATCTCATGCAAAATCAATGGATGTTAGACATCTTAGTATCTGCTAGTGATTTATTTCAGTGATGTTTTCTATTGTTGTTATTAATTCACGTAATAGAGCCAAAATTTCCTTCTTTAAGGAGAATGTTTCCTTTGTTAAGAAGATGGTCTCATGGACTGACTTACTTACACCATCAGAAACTTGACTCTACTATCCTAACTTCTTTGTTTTATCATCTATGTTGCAGAAACCTGGGTTAACTAGTTAACATTGCAGAGTAATTAGCTAAATTGGCAAGGAATGTCCTCAACATCAGTTCTAAATATGCACATGGGTCTTTTATATTCTTGAGTGGCAGCACTTTTCGTGTGAGCCCAGCTAATCATTTTTGACCTTACTGTATATTCTTCAGCACCAACTAATATTTTTCTAGTGTGCATAATTCTGGAAGTACCATTCTATATTGTAATAGAAGAAGGGATTTGTTCTCATAAAATGCCAAGTAGCCTAAAATGCAGGCTCTTAGAAGATACAAAACACTGATTAAGATGAAACTGAAATAGTGAGAAAGATAACTCAGGAAATGTTTCACCCTTTCCATTACCATCTTAAAAATACTACAACACAAAATAAGAGAGTCAACTTCCACAAATAACAGGTCAGGATTCTATCATTGGCTAGATACTATAATTAAATGGCATTTGAATATTAGTGTTAATTTTCATGTTATTAGTGAAATATATTAGTGTTAATTTTAATTGCTTTTTTTTCAGCTAGAATATATTTGTTTCAGATTTTTTAGAGCTGTGTTGACCTGATATGGCATGCATTTAAATACGTGGAGTCATGGGGATTGGACTCAATGATTCTTGTGGGTCCCTTCCACCTCAGGATATTCTATGATTGTGTGATTCTGTAACTAAGATGGTAAAGCTTCAACCTTTTGATGTTTTCCTACCAGTCTTAGGATGGGAGTTTTCTATTTAAATTCCAAATATGCACTTTCCTCTGTTTTCTTAGAACTAGAATAAAATTGTCATTTAGATTGAAATAATTTAAAGTATTGTTCTTTAAGGATCCTGATTGTATTTTAGCATATCTTTTAGAAGTAGGACAGGCTGATACAGTCTTAAGATCTGTCATCCTTCATATCTTACCAGTGCTGATTTGAAAAGGTATTTTAACTGTTACCATTGAAAACTCAGGAAGAACATCCCTGTTGTATCCTGTTTGGTAAAGAACATGTAATCAGAATTTTTCCCAATAAATAGCCACAAATAATTTATTCTATCCTTATGTAGGCAACACATTGAAACTGTTTTTCTGGCATATATTTATCCATTAAGTAAGAACATATCTTGAGCAAGAAGGTGTAGGTTTTACATGATGTTGTAGTTTAGCCTGGCAGGCAGCTAAGTACTACGCATTTACTCACTCCCCTGCCAGAGGGATGCGGGAGAAAATTAGAAAAAGGTAAAACTCGTGTGTTAAGATAAAGGCAGTTTAATAGGACAGCAAAGGAAGGAAAACTAATAATAATAAAATGCTGATAAAAGAGTATACAAAACAAGTGATGCACAATGCAATTTCTTACCACCTGATGACTGATGACCAGCCAGTTCCTGAGTAGCAACACCCCACCCCTGGCCAGCCCCCACCAGCTTTATTGTCCAGCATCACTCCATGTGGCATGGGACATCCCTTTGGCCGGTCTGGGTCAGCTCTCCTGGTTCTGTCCCCTCCCAGCTCCTTGTGCACCCACGGATTCCTAGCTGGCAAGGCAGCACAAGAAGCTGAAAAGCCCTTGGCTCTGTATAAACACTGCTCTGCAACAACTAAGCATCAGTGTGTTATCAATATTATTCTCATCCTAAATCCAAAACACAGCAATGTACCAGCTAGCAGGAAGAAAATTAACACTATCACAGCCAAAGCCAGGACACTAACTTTTCTAATAGAAAGTAAACTTTTATGTTGGAATAATATTTCCTTGAACTTAAAGAACAGACCAGCTTCAGTGAAGTAGCAAATTTATGTCACAAAAAGTATGATTTTTATAATTAAAGACATGGTAACAGATGTGACAAAGCTGTTGACACTTAAAATTTAAATGACTAAAATAAGAGCATATTCTTTGTGTACAAACCATGGTTCAAAAAAAAAAAAAAAGCTTTTCTGATACCTAGTATATAATGTTTAAGTAAAACCAACAATATTAATACTCATATTTTTATATTTTATAGACTAAAAGTAACATAATAGACTAAAATTAACAGACAAATAACAGCCCTAACTTGTGTCTTTAGAGATATTTACCACAAATGCTGCTTCATACAGTAATTGTTTTTCATTCAAGCCACTTTGAAATTATTTTTTTTAAACCAGCCAAATGGTTGATCAGGAATATATGAAGTAGTTTTTTTTTCCTGTAAGTGTATATGACATGTTCAGATATAGTTAATATTCAGATTTTCCATATAGGTACACATAATGAGCATTGTAATTTAGTTGCTGATTTATCATTGGTTAATTATGAAACCATGTTTTCTTGACTTCACATGGAGATTTTTAAAAGTTTAGGATGGCAGCAAGGCGATTCATAATAAAGGGCTTTCACTATTTCCTCAAGTATAGAAATAGAACAGAATTTAATACCTGAGTAGCTGGAAGCACTTTTGTTTTCCAAAATGTATTTCCTACTTCACTTGTATTTTCTGTACCAGCAATCAGATCTATGCAGTGGAAACTTCATTATACATAAACTAACAAATGTGCATACTTTATTTTCATGTAAAACTTAAGGCAGTATTTTCAGTGCTTAGCATTTAGGCAATCTGAATATTTTATTCTGAAATAAGGGTATGTGATGATGATACCAAAATGCTGCAATAGGTCTACTGTGCTTTTGTGCCTACAAAAATAGCTTTGTATTAGAAAATAACATTTGTCAAAACAAAAAAAATGCTGTCTTCAGTTAATTTTAGGAAAGGTTTCTCAGATGTGTTGCAAAGGAAATACAGTTGATATCTATATCAAATTTTTCATATGGTCTTTCACCTCTTTGCCCTCCCATTTACGAGAAGGTATTTATTTATTCACCCTATGTGTCTTCGTGGTTTAAACCTCTGTCCTTAAGTCGTTTTTAGTAATCTAGTTTACTTTAACAGTTGTAGCTCTGAACTAAAAGTCTACATTGCCTAGTGGAGCAGTGAAGAGGAAAAAGTTTAAAAAAAAAATACATATAGCATATGAAAACATGGAGAGTAAGATGTATCTCAATACTCCAACTTCTCCGTTCTTGGGATTTTGGCTCAGCAGATGCCGACTGCTTTCCTGCAATTGGTACCTAATTCATTTTTACAAGGAAGTTCCATTCTCTTCAAAACATGGCCAACGAAGCAGTTTACTACACCCATCCTCTTACCCTGTAGATTTTACAGTTAGCCTTCCTCTGTGCATGTGGGGATTTAAGTTTATTTCCCTCTTCCAACATAGAAGAGCCAGGCTCTGACCTCCTGGCATGTTCTTTAAACATCAGATTGGATGGAAACAGAAAGGGGAAACAGACCACCAGTCTCTCCAGTTTAAGCCAATGGTTCAATTTTATCTAGAAAAATTAAGTGCTCATTGAAGGAAGAACAAGCATTTCTAATATAATGCTTGTACAGAATGCTACTCTAGTAAGGCAAGGAATCAAGTTCCATTCCTACCACTTAGTCTGGTAGGTAGTTAGGGAAGGTAGTCTATTTAGCTAATTGGCGGTAATATTAAGGAGTAATTTGACTGGTCAGAACTCACTGAAGGTAGGCATGTGAAATCCATTATACGTGCCACGTCCTTACACAGAGACAACTTCGATAATCTGGCAGAACTAACAAAATCAAATCACTATATACGCAGAATGAATATTACATAGATTTAAGTAAAATAAATCATTTTTAGACCAGTTTACATGAGGAGGGACTGGATTTTCCAGCACTGGAAATGGTTAAATGACAGGTTGGTATTTTTCTGAAACACAAGCTCTAATTCACATTGAATATCAAATTTAGAGCAAGAAATTAAAATGGTATTTATGGTTTTTTGTTTGTTTTTGTTTGTTTTTTTTTAATACAGTCCCTGTGCATCTTCCATATGTTACCAAAATCGTGAACTTTCTGAGCTACAGCTAGCCCATCTGTTACTTATTTAGTAATGTAGAATCCTATTTGAAAGAACTTTAAATGTAAGAGAGATGAACTGCAATGAAACCTGACACATTCACTACAGTTCACAGGATTCAGCTGTCCCTTGAGCCTCAGTTGGTCTAAAACCAATGTAATACTCTTTGTGTTTTCTATGTAGACTGAAATGGAAATCCTCTTGGATCATATTAGAGCATAATAAACACATAAAAAAGCAGTGTAGAGCCAGTACTGCTCTGGAAAGGAGATGGGCTGAAGTGACCCACTTCCAGTAGTAGTAGTAGCCCATTATTTGGGTATGACCTCCAGAAAAACAAACTCCAGAGTTTGACAGAGAACAGACCTTGTTAAATCACTTTTCATGGAAAATCTGAAATGTTTTGATATGAAATATGTTTCTGTACACAGAGCTGATAACACCTGTTCTGACTTTCCCTCCATCTTCCTTTCCTATCCCACTCTGGGGTAATGTTTCAGTAGAAGCTAAGAGCCCTTCTTTCTGTAAGAAATTTGGCCTGGCACTATTCAGCCCATGCTGCTTCTAGAAAGCCAGTGTCTTCCCTTTACACCACATGTTTCTAAAGGAGTCACGCTCAAATATATAAAATATTATTCACTTATTTGTATTGTCAGTGCATGACAGTACTTCAGACAGATGTTTTGCATTTACTGTAACAAGTAAAAACAATACAAAGGATCTGGACATCATAACCTGCCCTTGCACAAGCTTTTAATCATCTATTTAATAATTAATTCAGGCACAGGTAAAAATAATTTTTAAAAGATCACTTTTCTTTTAATAACTAATTCCTGTTTAACAGACTCAAAGGTAAAGGGTTAGTGTAAATAGTAAGTAATTTTTTTCACACTTATCTGCTTTCTTTCTAGCTTAACTGAAAGAGCCCAACTACTGAAGAATGTTTTTAAGAAGAACCATGTGAACTTGTATCGCTCTGATTCACTGCAGCAAAATTTGCTTCGTAAGTGTTCACTTACAAAGAAAAAGTAGTATATGTTAATAGTATGGAAGTAAAACACTACCTTTCACTGCATTTGTGTATAGTAAAGATGCAGTATCCTAATATTTGTCACGGTGGCTTTTAGTACATCTTTCTAGAATGCACCTTTCAAAATTTATCTATTTTGTATCACAGCTTTGGATAGGACTGTTTTTTATGATCTTAGCATTATCTTTAACAAATGAATTATTCAATAAATTTTGTTAAATTTTGTAGGTTTTTGCAGTTAATTTTTCAAACTTTAAGCATCTTTAAGTTGTTTTAATTCAGTCTGCCTTCAAAAAAAGGAAGACGTGTTTGCAGTGTAAGTATTAGATACTGTGTTTGTGAAAACTGACATTGTGTGTGACCATGTTCATATTTGAATGTAAACCCAGTTAGACTATATTCTTTGACCGTGGTTAGGATTCTATCAATTCCTACGACACTTTGCTATTTTACAATTGCAAAATTATGTAAGAAAGAGTGTAGGTTTTCTACCTACTAACAATTGAAAAGAGACTCATCTATATTGACCTTTGTTAAGTTCCTGTCGTTAAAGCTTTAAAATATTGAGGATTATGTGAAATCCAATTAAAACTTTTTCTATTTTGGTTTGTATCTGCAGATGGCTACGCTTTCTCTCAAGATGAAAATGGAATAGTTTCCCAGTCCGAAGTAATAAGAGCATACGATACCACAAAACAAAGGCCTGAGGAATGGTGAAGGAACACAGCTCAAGATTTAGGCCTCATAAGTTACTTCTGTGAGACAGACTACTAGATCTTTGCTGGGAGCTACAACCATGGCCCAGTTATCAGAGATTTTAAGATCTATGATGATCTTATTCCATAAAGTTTGGATTTGTGTATTCAGTAGACATAAGCACTGTGCAACTATACTGTAACACACCATCTCTAAATTTTTTAACAAGTATTTGCTTAGCCTTTGTAAGCAGATTGGAATTTACCTTGTATCTTGCCAGCTTGCTTATTTTACAATGAAGTTGAATCAATACTGGTCATATACTTGGAAGGTAATGGTCAGATTGCTAAATATGCTTTACATTGACAGACCATTATCATCTGTGGAGGTTTTTAAGTGGTAATATATTTAACTACAGTTGATAACAAGCCTTTGATTTCAACAAGTGCTGAAAAAATAGTATCTTAATGGTGTTCACTCACCTTCTTTACGAAAGATTTTGAGTCAAGATGTTTATAGATATTTGTGTCAAACTAGCATACAAACGTTTGCCAAAGAAGTTCCATAAATGTTTTCTGTTGTCAGAAATAATTTGAAAGGAAACGAACTCTGGTCCTGATTTCAGAACTGCATGCTTGAGTCTCGGCACTCAAGAAGAAAGATTTACTGTGCAGTGAGTCTAATTTGTGTGGCCTTGATGGCATTTGCTTTCAAAACTGCAAGTATTGCACCCTTGGCCTTATAGAATCTTTTCCCTTATTTTCATTTAATAGTGCATATGTTGAAAATGGATACCACCTTGTAAAATTGAGTGCATGTTATTTTTGTTCAAATTTTAAAGAATTGCTCTGCCTTACTTCCCTTCGTCAAACTTGAATTATTTTTGCAATGCTTAGATTTGGTAATTGTATCTGCTTATACTGTAAGTTCAAAAGAAAGTTTGTTTTAATTTACTTTTTAAACTTAATTACATTTTCAACATTTTTATACTAAAGTAATGCATACATTGAAACACAGAGCAAACCATGCCCTTCAGTAGTGTGATATGTACTGTTTTATTTGCAC
This sequence comes from Anser anser, assembly GCF_964211835.1. Lineage (NCBI taxonomy): Eukaryota > Metazoa > Chordata > Aves > Anseriformes > Anatidae > Anser > Anser anser. The sequence continues at coordinate 53,566,004 of NC_139724.1, forward strand.
TGAAGTCACTTCCTATAAAGACGTGAAATACATTGCAGCAGCCTCTTTAGAACTTAATGGTCAAGCAGAATACCTATACACTCGCCTTTAATTAAAAAGAGAAGGATAGTGACTGCAGAAAAAGATACTTATGTTTTTTATTTAAAAAGGGGGGGGGGGGGGGTAAATTAAAAGTCTCTTACTGGGAAAATTGTGATGATAATGTTTTTAAGTAGTAAAAGTTGGTATTTCTCAGCTTACCACCCAATGGCCATCAGGTTTCAAATAAGAGAAAGGTACTTTTTAATTTCAGAAATTAGTTAAATCTTGTAGCTTTTTAGTCCATGTTTAATTCTGATTTTAAAAGCCACCGTAATTGCATGTAGACTACATTATTCTGTAGTAACAGATGTTTTTATTTTTAATTAAATTTCAGTGTATTATGTAGAAATTACAGTTTTTTCCTTGAATGGAGATCAGCTAGATGGAAAAGCAGAACAATGACACAATGACATCCTTAGTGATCTGCTAGATTAAGATTTTCCTCTTTGCTCTCCAACTCATCCAGTTTCAACTTAAAAGTAACGGGTCCTACATTCACATCTTTTCTGAACCTTTCTTGATCAGTCTTACTAATTTTTATAAAACCATTTACTAAAGGTGATTTTAGCTCTTTGCCTTTCATCTAACTAAACACTTGACATGTAATGTTATTACACCGTCCAACTTTCTTGTGCTCCATTCTAGGAGAAGCTTACAAATATACATGAAAACCCCAACAAAAGACACTATATGAAAGTACATATTTAGGAAGGCATATCAATGGGAAGGCAGTCTGCATTTCATATGCATGTTATGCAATGTCTTCCTCTCGCTTTCCCGGAGTGATCTCTAAACAGAAGTGAAAACAGATGACATAGGGACAAAGGGAACGTATCCCACTAGAAACAGTACTGCCAGTCAGTCATGCAGACAAGAACTGCCTTCAGAAAAGCCATTTCAGGCATAGATAAATAGATGGATCAATATGGGAGGGGCAAATCACTTGACCTAAGGCAAGAAAAAATTTGGGGGCATGGCCCTTTCCTAAAATGGGGTTCCCTATTTTCTGTCATCGAAGGGACAATGACCAACTTCAAAACATTTCTGAAATTAACCATGACACTGTTGTTCTTTTGTAATCTTTCAGTGTACTTAACTCATAAAATGGTCCAATCCACACATACTGACTAATTTTTATATTATTTTTCTGTTCTAAATGGTTTATTTACTGATTTTGCAGAAATTACATGAGGACTAGAAATCCATTGCGATGTATTGTGACAAAATTACAGGAATGCACGTTATTTAAAAAAAAAAAAAAAAGCATCTCCCAGTTGTAAAAGTTTGTTGAAAATGACACTATATATATTAAAAAGGAAAACAGTTCTAATTTAGATGGTGATTATTTTTTTTAAGGTAGCGTAAACTTATCACAATGTTTCATCCTTACGTCTTTATAGAATTGAAAGTAGTATTTCACAAAGTACAGTTTTCATTTTTATTTTTTGTTTTTTTCCCCTTGTCTCTATACTTTTTCCACAAGCCATATGTTATTTATTGTCTGGTGATTAGTGATAGGAAGATACTGCTTCATGGAAATAGTAAAAAGACAATGTGGCAATTCTAACCATATTTTTTGATTTTTGTAAACAACTTAATTTTTTCATTTCTGTAAGCAACTTAATTTTAAAACATAAGATCATCCTAGCTATGTGTGCACATTTTTTAAATCAGGTCAGGTATACAATATGCACTTTATTTTCTTGTTAAGTACACAGTAATATAATCTATTATGATCTGGTTCATACATCATATCTTTGTTAAAGTAAGGGGATTGTGCAGATGTTTATTGAAAGAAAAAACAGTTTAGGCAAAAATACTTATAAGAATGCATTTGTTCTTATTGGTTAAAAATTCAAATTTGTATTGAATACAGAATTCACGTGGAATTTTCCATCTGTTTCATGTGCACTGTGTAATTACAAGTTAGTATTAAAAATTAAACATCAAAAAGTTGAAGCAGTGCCACTTAGAAATCAGATATCATATAAATACTGTTGCTTAATTATTTTTAAATATATATATATATATATGTATGAGTGATTCAAAAGAGTAACAGGAAACAATTTTAACAAACCTATTGATAATTTGTATTTGGAAAATTTTCTTGCCAATTCCTAATTTTACACTTATTTTTGCAAGGCAGTTTCAACAGATTTATACTTGAACATCATTCTATTTGTATAAAATAAATAAAGTATTTTGAAACACTGAGAGTTAGCTGAAGATTCCTATATGTCAACATACATCCATAAAATTCCCTATGTTACAAGGATGTGTTTAAAGTGTCTTAGGACATTTTCATTATTTTGAAATCCATCTGGAATGATTAGTAATTTGGAGTATGTGTTAAATTTAAGGAGAGATGTTGTTTCCCTTTTTTCTTCCATGTTGCGTAAAAGCACTTGTAGTTCTGATGAATTTATCATTCTGTCTGCATGAGGTGATATTTTTCAGTGTTCGGAGGCAATGCATGGTTGTTGCTCTTCCTGTTTTTTAATGCCTTTGTTAAAAGTCTTCTCATAATATAGCCAGAAGCTAGCGCTCTGTAAGCAAATGAGTTTGTCAATTCAACTTTCTTGGTACTGGATGTTTTCATTGGTAGCAAAACTCAACAAATGAGTTTCTCCTTCCCCCCTCTGCCCTCGCTCCCCCAGTCTGTTCGCTGTTAACCAATAGATCTTCATTAAACAAAGGAATATTTTAGCATTCCAAACCTGGTTCCTGCTTATGCAAACCGTTACTCACATAGGCTTCAATTGGACTGTTTGTAAGTATAAGGACTGCTCAGCTGAGTAAGGATGTGCAAAGCCGGGCACTTTGGAGGGCTGGGACTTTTGGAAGGTTGCTTAAATAAAAGCATTTCCGTATATTGAGTGATTTGTAACTGCAAAGCTGCAACCAGAATCATTTTTTTAAACCATATTTTATGGTGTTTCTTTATTGTAGAATAGAAGCCATAAATGCACTAACATTGTTTTTTCTACTTCAACTTAATTTTTCATCAAGATTTTCAGTGTTTGATATGTATGAACCGCTGCAGAAAGCAGTCACTATGTACAAGCAAAATTTGCATTCAAGGTAAAGTGAGGTTTTACAGCCCCACTAAGCCATTACTGCTGAAACTGTTGTGGAAATTATGAAGCTGCATGAATGAAGACTTTTTGAGTCGGTGTTTATGGTAGTTTCTCAGGTTTAGTTTTAACTGGATGTTAAATGCACTGTGTTTTATAAGTAGTTATTCTCTTTTAGTAACACATTCAGTTCTATGCAGTGTTACATGTCACTTGGCATTTGGTGAATGTGCATGTTTTGAACTGCAAATTTTAAATGTTTTGTCTTTTAATTGTTAAAAAAAAATGAATAAACTTTGCCATTAAACGAAAACTCACAGCTGAAGTGATTGGTTGCAAATGCTAGGGATTGCTTTCAAAGAAGAAAATGCGTATGCCATCATTCTTGTCTTTAATTTTTCTAAAATGGGGCGTTTCAGAAATAGCGTTACATGAGTATCAGAAACTACTTATGTTACTTTGGTAAACCAAAAAGAAAAGTAGAAAAGTGTGTTGTGTTGTTTTTTTTAATAGTTATTTTCAAATGTCTTGTTCAGTTCTCATGTGAAGTCCAGAGAGACATTAAAGCAAACAAGCGAAAAAGGAGTATGGGAGCCTGCAATTTAGTGATTTGCAGCAGAGCCCTAAGATACTTCTGGTGGTGATGCTGTATTTTGAAAGAGAAGTATGCAGTACAAAAGTGGTAGAATAGGAATAAGGGAACGTCATCTCATTTTTCAGATGACAGTGATGGACACTGTATCCCATGGCCACTATAGCAGCAGATACTTCTTTTGCCTAACAGTGCTTACCCACACAATAAAAATCAATACAGCCAAACCTAATTTGGGTTTTGGTTGCAGATAAGATGACTGATTCTTTTTATATACTTGGCAATTAATTTCTTGTAGATTTTGTGTTCTGTGCAGTTAGGCTCAATAATGGATGCATCATTTAAGCTGTTTCACGATGCCAGTCTTAAGTGGTGGAGCTGGCTTAAGGAGATTCCACCTCACAGTATGTCAACTTCTCTGCTATGCTGACAGTCATAAAGCCATTAAAATTATTCAGGTTATAATCCTTATAATGATTCAGGTTCCCTTTCAAGTCCCTACCCTCTTTTCTTATGGAAAATGTTAGTTGTAAGCAAAATCATTTCACCAACCTGACTTACGCTACAGCCCACCAAAATTCACAAGTCAGATGGAGAGAATGAAAAGAAGAGAAAAGCATTTCTTTCTACCTCCGTGAGTGAAGACAGCGTGTCACAGAATTACCGCCTCAATGTAATTGCGAATCAAAAACTTTGTATAAACGTTGTGGAGCAGCAGCCCCCTCAAAAGCAGGTCTGTGACGCTCTGTTTAGCCTGCACAACACATCACAATACACGGAAAAACGGTGCCAAGGATTGATTGCATATCTTTACCGTCAAGCTTTAATAGCAGCAATGAAATCATTTTAAAATTGTCATTATCATATTGTTACATTCCTGGAGGACTAGTGTTACAAACGGTCCGTTAGTTTACGTAGCCATTTTTGCTATACTGCTTACCTAGCTTCAAATAAAATCCTTCAGAAATTCCTGCCAGGACATGTAATGTTTTCCTTGGCACCGAAGGAGTTTGATACATTTTGGAGATATGTGGTTAAGAAACCCTTAGTATAGGAAAACCAAATGAAGGGCTGATCTAATTCATGTCACTATTCATTATTCTTTGCCCATAGAAGGTGTGGGTTTTATACATGCAATTACCAGCTAATCAAAGCATTTTGTGCATAATGTGTGTGAATGACAATAATCAGTTTTCTGAGTGTGATTCTTCTTTCATTTTGATGTATCTTAGATTGGTGTCACTCTAGTAAAGTGCGTATGAAATAGCTCCTCAATTACAAATGAAATAATTAAGCCTGCTCTGCTTAAAAACAACAACAAAAAAAGGCATAGCAGTTCAGCGAGTACTATATAAAGTGTTTTTTTCAGTTCAAGCGTACATCTAGCCCTTCAAACTGTTTCATTAGTCATTAAAATTGTGTATCGGAATGTCATTTGTGTTCTGTCTGCAAGTTTTTTAAATTTTTTTTTTCCTGTAAATCATAAGAGCATCCATGCCATAAGGTCCTTTTTATTAGGAAGGAAGTTCAGTCTTTAAGCTGGAACCTAAATCCGTGTTGGAAACGAGCATGGGCAATGACCATTTCAGTCCTTGGGTCTGTATTCTTGCCAATTCCTTTCCTGTCCCTTCAGCTATATAAGTCACTGTCACTAGCTCCATTAATAGTAATTTACAATTCTTCATGGCCAATCTATTCGCACAGTGCAATCCCCACCTCACCTGGCACACAGGTGATCCGGTACAGCTATTTTAACTTCAGCTGATCGTTCCCAGTCTCAGCCCCGTCTGCAAGATTTGTTGCACTCTGGCCACCAATCTGTAAAGTGCTTAGCACTCCATAAACTTTTAAGTCTGATTCAGTGGAATTATTCCTGTGTGTCAAGTTTTTCAAGCATTTTTATGAGGTCAAAGACATTATGCGGCATGAGAGGAGGAAGGGAGGTAAGTAGCTCAGACAGGTCTTCCCTGCTAGGTTGAATTCCACAACACACGGCAAACTTTACAGCCTTTACTTGGGCTGAATAAGCCCTAAAAACTGTAAGACTGTATTCAAGTGCAGCAAAAATCATTCCCTGTGTTAATACATTAAGAAATTTGACTTTAGAGCCTGCTGCAACTATTAGGAAGCCTCACATCTTTAGTGTACACTAACAAATTGTAGTAGTCAATGACTGTCAAACTCATGATTTTTCAGTGTATAGCGGATCTTTGAGGAAAACACTGAATTTCAGCTATCCATCACCCGTGTCAGTGGTACTGGTGACTAATTAATGCTTGAAGGTAAATAAAATTGTTCCTTCCCAGCCAAAAAGATCAAGTTTATGCTTCCAGCTGTAGTATCTGTTTTGCCTTGATTTACTAGATGAAAAAATTTTCTACCAAGGACTTATTATATATTTGTAAACCATACTTTAATCAACATAGTTTAACATCTATTTCTGCTGTATATGCGAATGACCAGTGTATCACGCAGGATGCTTCCAAACAGCAGAGATGAATTCTGGGAAAAGTTTTCCAGAAAGGTATTTCCTGAACAGACCCACAGTACCTCAAATGCACAGTGGAGCCAGGACATATCCCTACAGAACAACAAAAAAGGTGGGCAAAACTTTACCTGCTCCCTTTCTTGAAGATTGCTTCTAAAAAGAATGGCAAGCACTTTTCAAGTAGTTTGTCAAGTATCTGACATCTATTTATAGATTATTATGTTGTTGTTGTTATATGTCATAAAACATATACACTATTGTGTATCGCTATTTTAGTTTACAATTAGTAGTTACAACATGCAAGTCAAAACCTATTACTTAAAGCATCGTTATATGGAAATTAAGTTGTCTTTTCCTTAGCAACTGCATCTCCAGCAATAATGTCTATTGGATTGTATCATTAATTATGCAATAAAAATCACAATAATAGTTTTTCAAAATATTTTTCCATAAATGCTAAAATACAGATCGCTAGATATTTGCTAAAAAAATATAGATATATATATTCAACTCTTAAGAACCGATTACGTTTTTCTAAAATACCAAGTGCAATATGTCATAATTCAGACTAGAAGTGCTATAATTTTAATATGCGTTGATACGCTAATACTTGAAAAATAGGCCAGCTATTACATACTTCAACAAATCCTATACCCTGGGAGTTTTGGGCTCACAAAATAGGAAAATTCATCCTCTGATATCGCGGAGTCTGCCACACAGAATGAGGCTGGATTTGTTCACAAAAATAAAGTCTAAAGGGAAGCCCTTTAATGACTGCACATTTTTCTTGTGTATTTTCCATTTGCTTGCTGCATGTGTTTGTTTTAGACGCCTTTTTTCTTCTTCCATTTGGTTTGCTGGCTTACTTGGATGAAGGAATGTAGAAGGGCAAACAAAATTTGTTCCCAAGGCAGAATGTTTTAGATTAAAATACCCAACTAATCAATGTGGTTTTAACCACATTAAGTTTCAAGTTACATATAAAAAGATATTAATTTATTAGCTAGCTATATAGAGAAATTTACATTATATTAAATCCACACAGCAGGTGCACAGTTAAAGATGTAAATCATTTACAAAAGCAAAATTTGCTGCTTTTAACAGGAAGCAATGCAGTATAGTTACACCAACAAAGTGAAAATTTTCTCACTGAACAGCATCTCCACAAAGACATACAGGTGACGCTCGATTCCAACCACAGTTTATTGATACATTTTTTTGAGGTGACTACTAAATAATTAGTGTTGTCAATGTTGTAAATACATTTTAAATTACAAGCTTGTCTTTACATTTTATACATGGCTAATTTTACAAATAGAACTTTAAGATCAGTTTGTCCAGCTTAGACGTGTTGCTGAGCAAAAGGCCAACAATAAATACTTTCTTCTGAAGAAGGCTTCAATACGATGCCATTTTTAGAATTTTATGCTGAGAAGTTATTAGCGATATTACTGAATACATTCTGCTTTTCTCATACATAATTATTCAGCTGCTTGGGATTCGCATGTTTTCAACTAGCCTAATTCATACTATTTTTATCTTAGTTAAAGTTAACTAATACAAATATGCAGTGTAAGTTCAGGTATATTATCTGTATTTAAAAAATCCCAAGCATTTCCATATCTATAGTAAAATACCTCCTCTTACTTTCATTGCTCGTGGAAGTGGAAGCAGTCAGCTGTTTTAGGATCCACAGACTCTTCGGTTTAGTATGTTACTTCTCTGTTACTTCTCGGTCTGACTGCTGCTTTATAGCACTATTCTGATTATTGGCTCCGTGGAATACAGTCAGTTTGTTAACTAAGTTAATATCATTTAGGGTTAAAGCATCATTTATAGCTCCATGAAATGAGTAACTTTATCCCTTTTTTTTTTCCATTTGTCTCTGAATATGTTTTGCACGCATTAGACTGAACTATCAGAGCAGTCGAACTGAGACTGGAACATTTTATAATTCGTTTGTAACTGCGATCCAAGCTCGGGAAAGTACTGAAGGCTGGGTTTCTGAAATCTTGCACTTTTCAAGGGCAACTCACCCACGGGAACGGTTCTGACTTCTGGCATCACGTGCGACGCCCGCGGCAGCAGTCCTTGCGCTCCCTAGGGCTGCGTTACTCCGTGGCGACTCCTTTCAGCTCTGGCCGAAATCAGAGCAGCTCTTCCCAGCTAGGGCAGGCTCTGGCTGGAGCGGGTACCCAAAGTATGGCGGCGACACCAGAAATCCCGATGGCTGGTTCAGGTGGGCGGCGTGGGCTGGCTGGAAGCAGCCAGATGTGTAGGGTGGCGGTGGCGAGGCCACGAGGCACCCCGGCTCTGCCCGGGCGAAGGAGAACCTGCGAACCGAACCGCTGGCCGAACTGGAACTGGTGGCCGTGCTCGACTGCCTCGACGGCGTCCTGAAGCTGGTCGAGGCCAGGATCATGGGAAGAGTCTCGGTCTGGTAGCTCCGGAGAGAGAAGCGTATCGGCTGCGAAGGCTGCTTAGGTCTTAAACAGGTGCAGCAATAAATCGCCACCAGAGAGCCCACGATAATGAAGGCGATAAATATTGATCCGACTATGAGGAACGGCACGTAGATGGGCTCTGGGAGAAGAAAGAAGAGGAAAAGCCGTGCGCGTTAGCCTGTGGAAATAACCACGCTCTTTAAGAGCTTATGGAGCCCCACGTCACTGGCTCAGTCCCACTAGACACCGAGCCTCGCAGAGCTCCTGACCGCTCTCATTAGATCTAAATTAAAGTTTATACCCCAGAGGCCACAAGTCAGAAGTTCTCTCAGCTGACGGTGTTAACAGTTACCGACGGCAGACGCCGTTTGCCACACGTCTATTTAGGTTTCGCAGACTCCCACCCCTCTCCCACCCCCTCAGACCCCAAAATTGGGGCTGGCGGTGTAGCTGCCTGCAGTAGCCAGGCTCGGGTGCCCCAGGTGCCGTTACACGCCGTGAGGTGGCCGCAGGCGCAGCTCGGGACGCTGCTCGCCGTGCCCACGCCGGACCCGTCGAGGGACCCGAGCACGGCCTCGGGCACCCCGAGGGGGCCGCTCCCGGATCACCCCCCCGGCCCCGCCGCACCTGGAGCCTCCGGCCGGGCCAAACCGAGCCGGGCCGGGCCGGGCCGTGCCAGGTTGCCCCCGGGGGTCCGTCCCCCGCCCGCCCCGAGCCCCTCGGTGCGGGCACTCACGGGCGGTGACTCCCGGGTCCGGGGTCTGCCGGTCGTTGGTGCAGCCGCCCTGCTCCAGGCGGGCCTCGGCGGCGGCGCAGCAGTAGCGCAGCGCGCAGGAGCCGCAGCAGATGGTGGCGGCCGCCGTGTCGAAGCCCTCGGGGCACTGGAAACCCTCGTGGTAGCCGCCCTGCCCGTCCACCCAGCCGTGGCAGTACTCCCCGCCGCCGGGCTGCCCGCCGCCGCCGCCGCCCAGCAGCCCCAGCAGGAGGCAGCGCAGCGGCAGCAGCACCAGCAGCCGCCGCCGCCGCCGCCCCGCCATCGCCCCGCCGCCGCCGCCGCCGCCGGGGCAGGCAGGGGGCGGCCCCGGGTGCGGAGCCGAGCCCCGGCCGGGAAGGGGGGCAGCCCCCCTCCGTGCCGACCCCGCCGCCGCCCCGCGGGCGGAGCCGCCCCCCGCGCTGCCCCAGCCCCGCACTCACCTGCCGCCCGCCGCCCGCAGCCCGGCTTTCCCCTCTGCTGCCCCAGTCCCGGCCGCTGCCGTCGGGCCCGGGCCGCTCCGTGCCCCCCGAGCGGGGCTGCGGGGCCGCGGGGCCGGGCGGCGGCGGCGAGCCCCGACGGGGCGGCCGCGGGGGCTTGCCCCACGCTGCTCCCCCCGCAGCGCCCAAACGCGGGGCCGGCCGGGCCAGGAGCGTGTTAAACATCATCGCCCGTTTGTTTAGAAAAAAAAAAAAATCACAAGCAAAACACAATATTTATTGCTAGGAGTCTGCTTTTTAACTCGTTTCCTCGATGCTTTTTCTGTGCAAATGCGTACCGCGTGAGATTTACAGCCCCTTTTAGGCCTGCCGCCTTTCTTTTCCAAACGGAGAGGGAGAGCGTGGGGCAGGGGAGGAGGGACGCATCTGTGCCTATGATCGTCTGATCCCTTTTCTGCTGGAGGAGTAACAGCAAGTCACCAAGCTTCGGGAAAACCACCAAAGGAACTGCTTATTCATTTATTCTAGAGGAAAAATAATATATTTTAAATGAACTGAGCAGATCTGGATTTTTGGTTCAGGCGGAGAAACATTTCTCTAAATGATGCGTCCCTCGTGTGCTATCCAAGAGGCGCTCCTGCTTTCACAGCAGAAGTGCTTACGAAACCGGCGTCACGTTAAAGTTGGGCTGGAGCAAAGACTACATTTTACTACGTCTCCTGCCATCGTTTACTGCTGGGGTATGAATATGTATACCCGAGGCTGACCACTTGTCACCCATTTTGAATGCCCGTGTCACTAATTTCAAAAGTTGGCAGGTTCGGTGAAACAAAAGGAACAAAGTGTGCTGTGTACCAGCAATAAAACTCTCGGCGCTGAGAACCGTCTATCAAGACCTTAGACTTCTGGCCAACCCCAAATACAGTCCACAAGCACAATATTTGTGTTTGTTTTTCTTTTAACTAGCCTATTCTGTCCTTTTTTTTTTTTCTCTGACCTTTTTTTTTCCCCCAATTTTGATTTCTTTAAACATAACCAGTACTACCGGATAGGAAAAGCAAATAGAAAATTGTATAAATGCAAAATATTTTTCATGGCTAGTTAGCAGGTGTAGGCACAGAAATAACAACATTAGATATTAAAGAAAACAGATTTCTAACGTGAAGATGTGATATTCTGTCCCATTCTGCATTTTCATTTTGAAATGATGATGTGAATTAAACTTGTACCAGCTGTCCCGACTCTGACTTCCCAGTTTTTACAAGCTGATGTTAAATATTAATAGACTTTTGCATTTACTTCGCTGTGGTTTCAGAGCAAACACAGCCTCCACGGGATGTTTGAAAATGTATGGTATTTAGAGGCTTAATCCGGCTTCCAGGAAGGGCAGAAGGAACCTCGCTGTTGACCAGGACGAGACTTGGAGCAGGAGCTCAGTGAGGGCTGCACGGTGCCTTCACCCGTGCTCTGCTGTGCTGTAGGTCTGCAGACAACAGGTCCATCCTGTCGGATTCCTGGAAAAAGCCACCTTTGGTAGGAATCGTTCAGTAACTGTGTCCCAGTTCATACAGAAGTTGATCGTGCTAATTAATTCACCAGCTTCCGAAACATGGAGGTCTGAAAAAAATCATTCCAACACACATATATTAGATATTTAGCTATTTCACTGCTGGAATGGAAGTGAGATTTTGCAGAGGGAGAAGCTGGAGGGGGAGACACTCCTAATCCACAGCCATCAGCAAGCCTCTGACCTGGTTTTATGCTCATGTGTTACACCTCCAGTGCTTGGGTGGTTAACAGAATGGTATCAGTCGCTCTTTGCGCCCCCCTTTAGGCAGAGGCTACTCTCTGCTCCCCTCTGGTGTAACCTGCGGGCAGCTCTATCAAATGTGAGCAATTTATTTGAATCCCAAATTGCCCCATCTTGCAAGAAAAACCCTGTAAGGGCTCAAGTATTTGCTCAAATGTACATATGTGGTTGGTTTATATTTGTGGGAATAGATGGCATTTCACTCACTTGAGTGGTTTATCGCACTTGTGCCAAATAAAAATCAGAGGCAGGTTTTGGTACTGCTCTTGCACACACTGTGAACCCTGACAGTTTGAAGATACATGCACAGTTTTCCAGAGGACTGACTTCTCTGGGCTTATTTTTTCCTTTCTCTGAAACATTGATGCAGTTGACAGGATGTCATGCGATGCTTGGCGCAGAAGAACTGAGTTGTTCTGACCTGGAAAGGCAAAATGTTTGATCTGCTTGCCTTTTGTAAAGGTTGTATCATCTGTGCAATTCCATACTTAAAGAATTTTAGATTCTAACAGATTTATTCCTATCAATTTTTATTATTGGTTTTAAACAAACAATTAAGAATACAGGGAAAAAGTCATCCAGACTGCCGGTGAGCATCCTCTATCTGCAGTTTGAGAACATCATGTTGCTACAAGTACCTCATTTAGACTGTATTTTGTTGGGTAACATTCTTACAAAGTACTCACAGTGATTTTGCTTATTTATCCTTAGCTGAAGCCTTCCAGCTTCCAGGTAATGTGCCATCATCTGTTTTGAATGAAAAACACTGATATTAAAAGCCCATATATACCTATTGCTCTGATTACTGTTGTTTATAAGGCTGAGTATTAAAACTAATGGAGGAGAGATTAGTCATATAAAAGGCAGAAGAGATAATTCTGTTGGTAGTTTAAGATATTATTATCCATCAGGCTATTGTCACTGTCCCCACAGCAAACCCATGGGGAGAACTCATTATAGCACCGCTTTGGTGCAAGATCAAACGATTTTTCTTAAATTACTTCTGAAATCACCGTATCCATGCCTGCAGTAATTATCTCACTTCTGCCAAATTGATGTCTTGCAAAAAGAGATATTAAAAACTCCTTACTCAGATTCATAGTTCTTACTAATAATTTCACTGCTCTTGGTCTTCTGGGTTTGGGCTTTTTTTTTTTTTCCCCCTACTATGATAGTCCTGGAGTTCCTGCAAAGTATAAAACAAGACAGTGAGTCATGAAGCTGTAGCAGAAAAGACTTATTGCCATTTCTTACTGCCATTTCAGGTGGGCCATATCAGAGGCGTAAAGCCCTGTCAATTTGGTCTGGCTGCAAGAGACCAACTGGAGACTGCATCATCCAACACTCACAAATATTTCCACACTTCTACATTGGCTAGGATGAGGATAGGTTTGGCTCATGTCTTGCTTGATGTAACCATCAGGATAGGTCATTTAGCTCATCAGCAAACCCATACAGAGCCTTGAAACGTACAGAATGTGTCTTGGGCAGTTTAATTGAGGGAAATGTGCTTTTCTTCTTTCTTTTCCTTGCTTCTGGTTCAGTGTATTAGTCGTATCCTCGCATATCAAGGAGGGAGGGATTGCTCTGGGCTGTTGTGGGCTGTGGGCTGCAGGCTCCCGCACTCAGCAGTTTATGATTTATATCTGACTAGCAAGAAATTCAGGATGCGACGTGACCCCTTACACTTGCACAGAACTAACCCACTGGGAAAGGCAGTTAGAGCTTTGGAGGAAAATGTAGAAGTCAGGCTACCTCAGCCTAATGACTGTCCAGGTAGATAAGATAAATCAGGATATAAATACCTCCTGGCTCACTCAAGAAGCAGGCTGCTGGGTTAGTCGGCTATAGGTCCGTACACGTGCATGGCTCAGCACTGCTCCCTCACCTGGCACTGCAGCACTGCTGGTGGATGGGTTGGGTTCAGACCATCGGGTTCAGCATCATTATTCTCTTTCTATGGCATCAAGAGCAGAAGCTGTTTTCAAGCCATCAATGTGTCCATTGCTGTTCAAAGGGCATATTATCCCAGACCCCCAGCTATCCCTTGGGAGGTCCCTTTTAGGACAAGATTTGCTTAAATACAGCAACTTCTGTGCGCTGGCTGTATCTCCTCCTTACAACCACAGTGCTGCCCGCTGCTCTCTGCTTCAGCATCCAGATGCACATGGAGCTGTTAGGGGCACAGGAGTAAGGACAGATGTCTGGAAGAGATAGGAACTGGTGACCTTATGGGGCGTGCAATTACCCTTCCTTCACTCCAGCTACTGCTAAAAAATAGCCTGTCTCATGGCTACCAAGCAAAGTGCAACACAAGTTCACAGAAATGCTGAAATTTATTCAGTCTATTATTCTCTTCTGTCGACAAGCACTGTGATCTCTTCTCCAGGTGTTCTGAAGAGGTGTTTAATTTGCCATTAAACCTGAAGTTCCTGTGCTGTTAAACTCAGAAACAAATTCTCCAAGTGACATTTCTCAATTCTGAAATATATATATATGTAATTACTCTGATCATTAGTACAGTAAGAATCAAATAAAATACAATTAGAATTAAAATTTTTAAAAAATAATAATAATGATCAAGAAAAAGTAAAAAAGGAAATGTAGAATTGACTTTTTTAATATTTCTGACAGCTATTTTCAAAGCTTTGAATGTGGAGAAATACATTGAGAACTGGAAAAGATTGAAAAATGGCCACATTTGGACCACTGATTTAGTAGAAAAACATTTTATCAGCTACAATTTGGCACATAGCTCCTCCTCTGTAACTTGCAGTGAAAGAATGAGTTATTACTAGTAAATAACTATGTTTTCTAACAATCTTCATAACTGTAACCATTTTCAAGCACTACCAAGTTTACCAGCTAGAGGGGGAAAGCTCAACATGCTATTGCCTTGCAATTTCCTAATCCCCTGAAGAGAAGACTTCATGCTGCAGTGATATTAATGAACAGTGCTACAGAAAGGGCAGAGAAGAGAGATAACATCAGCCAGACTTGCTTCACTCTGCAGCAAGGTGTGTGCTTCTTTTTCCTTGCAATCCTGAGAATCATTTAAAAAAAAAAAAAAAAAAAAAAAAAGAAAAGAGAGAGAGAGAGAAAGGATGTGACAGAACATAATATTTGGGTATAGAAAGAGAGTGTTCCTACCAGGGCATGAAGACGAATGTTGTTTTTCATTCTCACCAACTAAAAATTACATTTGAAGATTCAAAAAGAGAAGAGTGAGTGAATACCAACCAATGCAATGTCTTTTTTTCAAAATATATAGTGTTCAACATGAGGGCATAGCTTCAATCCTAAATTAGCAGTGTACATGTGCCTAAGTTTAAAGGTAGGCAGTTTCTTGGGGGTTTTGTTTTGTTTTGTTGTTTGTTGTGTGTTTTTTTTATTAAACTAACGCATGAGAATAACTAACAATTAATGTGTAAAGAAACCTTCAGATAGATCGGTTGAAAACTTCTCTAAGCCGTAAGCAAGATTCATCCTTTGCAGAAGTACAGGAGAACAATTTCTATAAAATATGCTAATCCCTTGCACAAGTAGATTGTTTTTAACACGCCGAAGTTCTACACAAGTAGCTCATTAGTAACAGATCCTCTTGACCTAAAAGAATAATTCCATTGTAGCACTGAACCTGGTAAATTAAACTGCTCCCTTACACTTCAGTCAATCAGATAACTTTATTAAATATTTTAGTAGTACAAACAGGAACTTAAAAAATACTTATATTACTGCTGTTAACAATTCATTCTGAGCATTAAATAGCCACTGTCCAATGCTAGAAAACAGGGACAAGTCTTGCATCTTTGAATATGGGGTCACTCCCTCGGTTCTTCTGGCACAGGTCCTCCCGAGCCTGCTTCCTCAGGCTGCATTTCACCCACTTGAAAACAATCCACTCAGGTTTGCATTTATGTCATTTCACATTCATTCAAGATAGCTAGATTTTGCTCATTTGTTGCATTTTTCCCGTCTTTGGTATGGCCTCTTCACACTTCCTATATACAGCAGATTCCCCCAGATAGGTAAACCAGCCCAGGTCTGAAAATGCTAACATCTGATGACATAAAATTAGATCTATTCAGTCACTGAGTGAAGGATTAGGTGAGTTTAAAGGCTGAGAACTATATTCTGTGTTCTGGCCACAAGTGGGCAGGATTTAAGGTAAAATGAAGTTAAGATCTGAGGAAAGAGATCTTCCTCTGCTCCCACCAGTGTAAGGCAAGTCAGGGACTGGTTCAACCTGGCATCATTTTTGGAGAAACTGCAGAGCTGCCACAAGTTGTTGCTCCTGATGTGCTGTATTTCCAGACCCCGAACCAGGGGCTCCTGCCACTCACCTTACCCAAACCCGTCTCTGGCTCTGGCCACCACCAGCTGCATCACAGCCCCACAGCAGCACCATATCCACCTCCCACATGCATCAAGCAAGCTGTGGTGGCCATGTGCTGTATGGCCGAGTGAGGGCCGTGTGGAAGAAATATTGCGGGTTTCTGGTCTGAAGTGCACAGTCCCTAGTTTTACACAAACAAAATTGATGTGCAGGAAATAGGTCTTATGTTGGACAGCCCAATATATAATAGTTTTAAACTTTGGATTAGTAATACTTGGCAATTGGCTTTAACACAAGTCCTAGAGCAGGCACACATACACTCTTTCCAAAATATTTCGCTGGTAATATTTTTGATAGCAGCTGAACACTGAGCAGATGTCTTCATTGAGCTGTCCTTTTCCTGAAATAATACAGTCAACTGAAAGTCCTGTAACGTGTCTAAACTGAAGCCTGAATGTGTGTCTCTAAACTGTATTACACTGTATTCATGGGCTCTGCATTTCATTTGCCTTTGTGTTCCTTTCTCACCTAACTTGTTAAGGTCTCTTTACAAGTTCTTCCAAACTTGGCTGCTTTGTTTGGCTGTCTTCTGAGATCTCTCATCCTCAGACAAGCTGATAAACTGCAAACTGGCTCCCAACACCATCACAAACCCAGTTCAGCAGTGCCAGGCATGGTCAGTATTTGCCTCCTACCACAGGTTTCTCTGGAGCAACCTCTTCTACTAGCCAGTGGCTGTCCATTGCCTTTGTTGGAAATGGGACGAGATACTGCTGCACTTGCACCCCATGGTGCCTTCCTTCACAATAACAGCTGCAGGGCAGGAGTCTCTCGCCAGCTGGAGGGTGCCTGTGAGATGGGCTACCTTGCGGTGTCCCCAGCATGATGGCTGTGAGCAGCTCTTCTGTCACCACAGTAGCTTTCAAATGTTGCGCCTGCTCCTTGAGGGGCCTGGACCATCTGCGCCTCCATCTTTGTGTGTGTGTGCAATGATCACGTGCTCGATAGTAACTTGGTGCCTTTAACACAAGCCTGATGTTAGGGGCTCCCAAGTCAGCCTCAGGAACCCTTCTGCTCAAGCCAGAAAACCCCAGGTACTCCCTGTCCTTTCCCAGCTTGATCTCCACACCAGTTCTTGGGAGAAGAAGCAAAAGCTTTATCTATCCTTATATGCCTGGTTGCCAGTCATCAGCTGATTGTCTTGGAGGTCAGCTTTAAGGAACATCTACTGACCCACCTTCAATGAGCCAAACAAAACATAAGCCCACTTCACCCTTTGCAATTTAGAGCATTACCATACTGTAGGTACAATACAGTTACAAAGTCTGCTATTGAGAAATAGCATATGTTGAGTAGGAAGTACTCAATATGTATTTGCTATTACTATGTATTATGCACACATATATGTATATTACATTATTATATTATAATATATAGAAATATGTATTACTATTATAATAGTAATGGCAAATACTGAGTAAGAAGATGTCTTTGAATGTGAAATAAGTACAGAATGCGTGTAGGAGACCTAACAAGGACTAAATCTTTCAAGAACTATGAGTAGATTCATAAAATGTTTTGGTGAGCACATTAGTTATTTTGGAGAGCAGTAATGTTGACTTTAAATATGTAGCTTTTGAATATGACTTACAATAGTTACATAGGCTGAATGTAGTCATGTTTGGGGAATTAATAACTTTGCCCCTAAGTATTACTTGTTATTCTTATATATAACAGCCTGAGGAAATTTTCTTTTCCTTATCTACATTTCAGTCTCTTTGCTTAGATTTCTTCTGGGACCTGACCTATAAAAACAATTGGATTTATGTTACAGTAAAGTTTACAGCAAACACTTAACAAATACTCCTATTTCAGATACGAAATTAATAGTGTTTAAATATAGTCTCAGATGTTATCGTCTTTGCTGTTTACTGAGTGAAGTAGTTTTCTAGCAAATGTCAAGGAACTGGCTAAAACGTGAAGGTGCCAAGGAAAGTAACTGCATGCCGCCATCTGCGGTGCAGGCCGGGGGTACTGCAGTAGCTGCTTACAAATAGCAAAGGTGACGGGGTGTCCATAACAGAAAAATGTCCCCGACCTGTCCCCTTTTCTGGCAGCAGCTTCTGCTGGTGTAGAGCACACTCTGCAGAAGGGCCGTTATAATACAGGATATGAATGGCTGCTGTGCGGGGAGTGAGAATGAACACAAAGTTTGGAGAATAATCACTTTTCTAAACGATTTTGCTGGGAGCATTAAGGGTGTATTTGAGAGCAGCCACATGGGAACCATGTTGGAGGGAGGGAAGGAGGAGCGCAGCCGCTGGGCCTGGCATGGCCGCTGGGCTGCAGGCCTCACAGCCCCGCACCAAGGCTGTGCGCTGGGCCTCAGCTACGGGTGGAGGAGGCTGGCCCAGGACACAGCACTCACTTGATGGTCTCTGGCTTTCTGCAGGTGCCTCTCAAGAAGGCCTATGCTGGCCACAGGAGGACAGTTTTGGGGCCACCCCCAAGTACAGGTCATCCATGCCACAAGGCTGCACCATCTGCAGGAGTCTCTGGCTCCATAGGCACCTCTCTCATGGTGACAAGGAAGAGAAGCAGGAGGTTGCCTAGTATACTGTGCACATAGCTTATACACATAGTGCCTGGGCAACCTTTTACCCTCTCCCCAGTGCTCTCTCTTGCAAAAGAAAATGCTCAAGAGAAAACCCATTGGTGCAGAGTCCTCCTTCAACTTCCCAGCCTTCAACTCCCTTCTGTCAGCTCCCAAGGGTATTCTAACTTAAGCACAACAGTCCTCTTCAATGGGTTTTTGAAGGGCACAAGATGGTTGAAAGAAATCAGGAACCGTTGCACAGGGCAAAAGAACTAGTGATATGTGCAGCTTCTGCTTAGCCACCAACTTCTGTGTACGGAAAATCCCCAGCACTCAGCAGAGCATCATCTTCCCCTGACCATCTGCCGAGATCTTTACTACCAAGTAGCACATCCTACTGTGTTTATTACTTTATTACCCATGCTGTTTTTTCTTCTGTACTAAAAATTGTTGGGTTTTAGACTAAAAGGCAGGTGGAGCAAGGGTTGGCATTAATATGTGCTGGGACAAAGCCTAGTACATCCAGGTCCAACAACTGATTTGGGTAGTTAACTGGCATCTCAATACGTGTCTTAACGAATATCAGTAATAAATACTAGGTTCAGCCTTAAAGTATTCTTTATTCAGTCGTAAAAATCAGTCCTAAATTAGCTGAATCCTGAGTCCCTGCTAACTTTACTCACAGAAAAGAAGTTAATGTTTATCATCCAGACGGCCAATAGTCCCCTGTATTATCCACATTTGGCTTCTTCCAGTGAGCTTATCTCATTTTGAATTGATGATGAATTATTATGAACTTACTTTGGACATCTTTAGACTTTTGGCTCAGTGTCCTAGAAATTTCTTCAGTGCCAGATTGTTGACTTCAGTCTTAATTAATGATCATTTGTTATCAGCTTAGTTCGAATGTTTGGTTTCTAACTTTCAGTTGCGTAGTCTAAACATTTCCAAAGCCCAGATAGACGGCTTTAACTTAAAATGTTATGATTTTGATATTGACTTGATGCCTTCCTGGCTGAGTGTGAAGATTTTATTCTTCCATCACTTTGATTAATAGAGCTATTGCAAATCCTACTATTTAGAGTACCAAGGAGTGAAACAGCTAAATGCCACACAGATTAACCTGGTTAAGAGTTAAATTCATGTTTCTGTGAGAAGCTTTTTATTTGCTATAAAGCTGTTTCATTTTTTAGTACAGTCGTCAAATTATGAATTACTGCATTTCTCCACAGCCACCTATTTGTCTTTTTCTTAGCATAAACTTTAGTTCTGCAGCTCACATGCTCTATGGTTAATCATTATTACTCTATTACACAAGCACTTAAGAGTTCAGTTTAAGTATCAAGAAACTCTTCTGCAAAACTTTCTGCTAGCAAATTGCGCGGTCTTTACCCCTAAGAGCTCAGACAGGATATAAGCTGTCTGTTCTCACATCTTTACATTAAACATGGGTAGTTCTCCCATCACTACCCAGTCATCAGGCATTTTCAGCTGCATATGCTAGACCATTCACAGATTTCAAAATAGTTTATTCTCACACCCTCTATCAAATATCCTGCGGGGATTACAATCGTGCTTTGGGCAATCACAGTCTTTAGCGCAGTCAAAATAGAAATGTTCAGATTCATTTTTACTAATACAGCTCATTTTGTCCTACCAGTTTGTAATTAAAGTCACATTTGTGTTTTGTGGACTCACTCCAATATCTTATTAACTAACCAAGAAGATTTTATCAATTGTTTCCTAAAAGACAATTTGGGTAACCTGGTTAACAGAAGCCTTGTTTGAAAACCTGTTTAACAGAAACCTTATTTGAAATTGAGGACATTTTTCATATTCTCAAGTTCATTGTACCAGCAGGGGTATTTTATTTAGTTGGAAAAGTCCTCTTGAGACTTATGACACCAAAACAATGATCAGTTTTGAAAATCATTATAAAAAAAAAAAGCCTTCATATTATTCAGTTTTGGTTGTCTGAGACTCTTAAAAGTCAAAGTTTGTTGTTGTTGTTATTTTCATTATTGCTGATATTATTTTGTTGCTATCATTTATGTTCTGGGATGATATATGTGTATGCACTGTCTTCCATTTATCAGCAGTAATGAAATGGCATTAACATCCTGTCTTAGTGCATACTTCACATTTATGCAAAGAAAGCTGTATTCACATCATTAGGGGATGAAAGATAAGATACATTCAGTTTTCTTTAGCAGATTTCTTCACCTCTCTCCCCCACTGTACAGGTTGGAAACTGTTTCTTTATGTGTGTAAAACTTATGGCTATTATCTGATTATTAAATGGGAAGCCTGCCTTACCATTAGTTGTTCTGATTAATTCCATGATGAGAAATGGGATGAACTGTTAAATCTGGTCTTTACTGAAGTGTTTAGACCACTATTTATGGACAAGTCATAAATGGAGGGTTATCTTGTATGTTGGGTGCAAGCATGATTGTTTCAGCAATCATGGGCATATGAGCAAATGTGCTCAAAAGGGGATGTTTAAATGAAGGTCTAGACATAAGGTTATAAATTCTGTCACCCAGCAAAAGTTACACTATGATAAACAGGGATCACCGTCCCTCTGTATTTATTCATTTATCGTCTAGTTGAAGAGGTAAGATGTCCACTGATAGACTTATAATGAAATGTCTCCTTAGTTATGAGACTTACCTGCTTTCTTTTTTACTCTTTCAGACGTTGGTTTGAATATCATAGAGCTCAAGAACTCTCCTCTGAGGTAATTTCAGAGTCATACTGATCTTGGTCAGATAATCTGTCCTGAAACAGAAGATAAATTTTAATGAGTATCAGATTATTTTTCTCACAGCTAGCTGCTCCTGATACTATAATACTACCTTTGGGGGTAGTCAGAAAATAGGCTTTGGTATCAATGTCCAAATAGTTTCTGTATCTCATTGACTAGCTCGGCAGTATAGTGAAATGTTATATATCTGTGCAGTATTTCCTACAAAGAGCTTTTTCTGTCCTACTGGGATGTCTGTAGAATAGAACATGTTCTCTAAAAACTGAGTGATTTACAAACTTTCCTTTTTGCTGTAATTCTTCCTGGGAATTCAGTGTCCATTTCTTAAGTGGCATCATTCTTTGTTTGTAAAATCTGTCGTTTACTACTGTGAATTCTCAGCCCTTCAGTTTAACACCAATAATTAGATGAAAACTATCGGCATTTGCAAAAGATGGGTAGCTCTGACTACCTGTGTGCCTCCTGCCCTGCACTGCTGACCCTCCTGCCTCTCCTTCTGAGTCTGAGATTCTGGCTGATGGCCACAGTGCCTTCAGGACATTGCTACCAGGCAACTGATGTTTGTAACATACAACCAGCCGATGACCAGTCCCAGGACATGCGA
Source organism: Anser anser (assembly GCF_964211835.1). NCBI lineage: Eukaryota > Metazoa > Chordata > Aves > Anseriformes > Anatidae > Anser > Anser anser. The sequence continues at coordinate 53,587,987 of NC_139724.1, forward strand.
GCCTTCTTCGCTCTGTCATGCGCCTTATGTAAAGGTAATTTATGCTCAAGGAATTACAGAGTTAGTCTCTCAAGTTATCTCTGTTTATTCAGCCACCTCATCTGTCCCCTTCTCCAACAATACAAACAACCTCCTCTGACTGGACCTTTTATTTGTGCACACCAGCCAGTTGATTAAGCTTGGCTGTTCTCAGGACAAGCTTCGTGATGTTGTGTGTTATTCTAAGGTGGTGCTGAGATTTTGGGAAGAATCCTACACTACAGACTCACGGTGCAGTGGGTTATCTCCATCAGTAGCATTGTTCTTTTGGCTAATTACATCATACTGTCTGAAAGACTCAGAGAAATTAAGGGACAATTCTGAGTAATTTGTCTCAGATTCAGTGCAGACAGAACTGATGTGATTACAGGTGAAGTACACTACGTACCCCCAAAATTGATGTTCCCTATGAACTTTAGTTGAATTTATAGCTTCTTTTATATAAATAGCTGTGAATGAGATAGCTGTTTTCTGACAAGATACAGATGGAAAAGAATATGTACTTAAAAAAATGTTACTATTCATCATCTATCATCTCTAGAGTGGTCTGCTGCAACTGTTTTCCGTGTGCAAACACCATTTGAATCTTCCAGGACTTCACAGCAAAAAAAAGTATCGTGACACAACTAAGTAATGGATACCAAAACTTTTGGCCGAGGAGTCTGCATGAGTTTATAGGTAGAAAAGGGAAAGATTTTTTTTTTCCCCTGTGTTTCTCTTTCTCCTCTTGCTGAGTCCCAAGACTTTCATCCTGCTCCTAGGCTGAGAGCTCTCCCAGAAGAACTGAGTGGGGTCTCCAAGACAAGGGTCACTCCATTCCTTATCCCCTACCCTTGACATCTCTTGAAGGATCTACAGACCATTACCCCCATAGCCATGTTCACGACAACTCTGCTCTGCTTCAACACATGGCTGGGAGGAAGAAAGATGCCAGCCACGGGAGTCTCCACTGCTGGAGCACCGCCCCTTCATGAGCAGGAGAGAAATAGAGCCAAGCAAGGCAGTGTGAGGCAAAGAACTTTGGTGAATGCCACCACCCCTTGGGATTTTGGCATCAAGCAATTTCATGTGCACTTACAATCATAGTGATCCCATTGCATCTGTGCCTGGATCATTGTTAACTGCATTGTAAAGGTGTTCAGTGGTTGGCCAGGGAGGAGGGACACTGCTGTGGGGCAGTCTGGCTGCCTCTCCCCAGCCTTTCTTTGGGGCTCCCCAACAATGCCCAGGCTTGGGGGAGTCAACAAGAAGCTTCCCACAGACCTGAGCTGGCTCCATGTCAAGCACCATGGGAAGATGGGCTTGGGAAGATGCTCCTCTCTGGCGAGCCACGGAAGGACTGCCTGTCCTCTGCACTGGCCTCTGGAGACAGCCAGGAAGATTTCAGGAGTGGGGAGGAGACATTTGTTTTGCTACGTTTCTGGCATTTGTGTATGTTTATGTGAGCAGTGTGAAAATTGATATCTTTTGCTGTTTTCTTGCTTGCTTTTATGAACTTGGATTCTTTTTCTTTTTTTATGCTATGCTAAGTACATTAAACTTTAGTTTCAAATCAGGCTTGCTTTTGAAATGAAATCTTATATAAATTACAAAATTAAATCCCAAATATTCCTTAGGCAGTTCAATATTTACTTTTTTTTTTTCTAATTACATTACCTACAGGCATACTTTTAGATTTGTAGGTGTTTGGATAACTTAATTTAAAATAGCAAAACAGACTAGACTAGATAAGAGAAACTTAGGTCAAATTATTCTGGTTGTGACACATGCGATACATAATGCTGTGTAATTAGATATTAAAGTGGTTGCTGTGCAGCAGGATGTTTTATGAAAATAGGACAAATGTTTTTTAAATGTACCACTGGAAACCAGACAGATGGTAACCTATATCCCCAAGGAGGATAGCTGAATTCCACCAAGTTTTTGATATGAATTTGAACTGTAGTGAATGGGAAAGG